>NC_079137.1:49777361-50142458 GCF_945859705.1 Episyrphus balteatus
GGATTTATTTCCAAAATTATTTTTGGATTTTGGTTTTCTTGGAGAAAAATTGCGTTCGGATGGATTTGCTAATACTATTGGTGATTTGAATTATTTCAGAAAGGAAATAACTGGTAAGTAAAATTAGTTAGTTAAAACATTTAAATTTTGTTATGAAATAGTAGCTCGATTTTTTAAAAAGTCTCCGAAGATATTTTTTTTTACAAAAACACTTCACACATGATGTGATCCGAGATAAAAAAAAAACAATATAAATCCGCATTGATGGCACGTCTACAAAACAGAATTCCTTAAAGAGAAAGTCAATTGATTAATTGCTTTGTACACATTATGAATACGCTTAAATATTCAATTAAATGCTTTTGTTTACAATTTAACCTTGAAGTAATGTTATTTATATACGGTTTTATTTATTAAGTTGTTTTTGTTTTTTCCTGTGGTGAGGGTGTGCTAAGTGCAGTTCTATCACCGCATATTCGCAAATTGCATTCGACGTACACAAAAAAAAACTCTTTAAATTGGATGAATAATTAAGTGCATGATTCCTATCAAACCATTTACGGGAAATTGTTATTTTTAAGCTTAAACTTTTTGCAGCTAAAGCGCTATGTGCATCAAAACCTAACTCTTCCAGTCAGCTCAAGGTCCAGGGGCCTATTTCACCAACTTACAAATTACAATTTACAAGTACTTTTTCACAAAAAATGTAAAATAATTGACAAATTCTGTTCTACAACTTTTTAAAAGTTAAAAATTTGTAAAAAAAAAAAGTACAAATACGAATTTGTGATTGTGAATTGTATTTGGTGAAATAGACCACAAGTCTCTTTAGGTACCTCTCTGTTTTTTGTTTCCTCTGGTTACCCGTTGAAAACTTTACGGGTTGGAGCATTTATGTTCATTCGCTCTACGTATTCCAGTAATTAACATTTAACGCATAGCTTCTTGATCAGTAACATAAAGAAGCTTGTATAGATCGTCGTTGTATATAATCTTCATCTATCGAAGCAAACCGGATCACAAGTCTTACTACCTTTTATTCGAATACAATAAAAAGACTCACCTATACCTGCGAGATCCTTATATATACATACTTCAATTGCTTTCTCAGTCCTAAGAAGTAGCGATTAGGAAATGTTATGTTTGATGGCTTTTGCGAAAAGACAGCTGTGTCGAGGTAAACAAATTCAATGATCACCTAAAAGTTATACCTTTAGTTGATAAGAATGTCTATAAAGACTGGGAAACTACTCTAATTGATGGCTTTTGTTTCATATCTAACTCAATAATTGAAGAGAAACCAGTACCAGCTCGCTTGGTTCTTCCAATCACATCGATGTCAACATCAATTTTTAGATATGGGTGGATTTTTAAGAGACAGTTCCGGATTTATTGACCTGGGTGAAAAAATCTACATGAGAGTGCATAACCTCGTCTAGGTGCAAACTCTGGTAACCGAACCTCATGTCAAGCTGATTTTTGGCATTTAAATCTTCCAAGAGAGATTATCTTTGTTCTTGGTGTTTGGCCTAAAAGTTTTTCGTGAGGAGCTCACGGAAAATTTCATTGAATACGTAATCTTTCTGTTTCGTAAGACATTATTAGCTTATGAGATTCAAATAGTTCGAATTAGTCTATTTATTTGAGAAAGTTTCATGTACCATCATCATAGCATTTCCTTCATGTCCGGTCGATTAAGTTGCCAGCTTTGGCCTACTGAAAAGCACCAAGTTGTTTTATATACCGTTTATGTATAGAACCTTCTGCTATTTACCACCATATTATGAGCTCGTTCTAATTTAATTTGTCCTAATAAGTAGTCCGAAAAGGTTTATCTTTTTTTTTTTTGATGTCCTCGAACACAATTTATAACACCGATCTCCGCAGGTTCTTTTAAAAAAAAGTTTCAGCCTCATCAGTTTCGATTTAAAATTATTTTTATTTTATATTTCTAGACGAAGATCCATCAAAAGACAAACTGCTTAGTGAACTCTTGGAATTCTTACCTAGCATTGAAGAAATGCTCTTCCGATCTGCAGACACATGTCTCCTACAGTATGCTCTTATGGCCGACGGACTAGTTTATGAAGAAGCTGTTAGACAAGCATCAATGTTCTCCGATAAAGTATGGTTCATTGAAAAGTAAGTAAAATTTTTACGAAGGAATTAATAAATGAAACAACGTCATAACCTCTTTTTACGCTTTTCTCAGGGGTCATTTCCATCAGCGTCGTCAAATTATTTGCTTGCCAAATAAACCCAAGTTAATTAAACTTCCCGAGCCAGATACTTGTGCCATAGCTCTTGACAACAATGACATTCTACTCGTTGATTTATCCTTGGACTATAATAGTGGACCAGTTTACTTGACTGACAATCAATATCCAATTATACAAATGGAACTTATCCTCCATGACGATTACATTATTACGCTGGACGTTAGAGGAAATTTAAAACTTTGGTCAATATCAGATGATCGTCGTCGTAGCGCTAGTCGCAGACGAAATAGCCGCAAAAAAGTCAATCCACTCAATCTCATCCAAAGTCCAGAAATGATGAAGAGAAAATGTAAACAATTGATAAAAGATAGTATTCAAACATTCCACATTGAATCGTACTTTGGTGGAATAATAGACTTGCATTTAGGACTTGCCAATGGTGATATATGCATTTACTCATGGAATGAACAAAAGAAACAATTCGAAGACAAACGAGTGCCAAGACTGCCAACAAAAGTCAACAAAATTTGTTATCTTTCTAGAATACTTGACAAATACTATCTCGTTCTAAGTAATTCGGGTAAATTATTTATTTACAATTTACGAGATGGTTCACAGACTGCTCATTCATTTGACTGGCCCCAGCCACAGCAATTGGTCTACATTGGAGAGTATGTCAAGAAATCTGTTACGTACATTATAATTGTGTGTCGTGACAAGGTGCTAAGTTTAAGTTTTGCTCAACAGAAATTTGAGTTTTTAAATGGCAATTTAGAAACTGTTTACAATATCAATGACAATGATTCGGGAAATGCTTTTACATGTGCCCGACTATCGCCCGATGGCTGTTATTTGGTTCTTGGCACAAAACGAGGTCTAATTGTATTCAATACTGATCAGAAATCTGAAGTTTTGCGAGGTAATATTAGCGAATGTATTGCTTGTGTGGATATATTTCCATTGGATGATAATGTTTTCAAGTACATTGTTGTGTGTGGATCTGAAAATTCAAAAATATTGAATTTATTATCCCTAAGATTGTTGGATAATAATACAATCGTTTGGTCACATCGATTGAGCAATATGAAGAGCATAAGTGAAATAAATAATCCTCAATTCGAACCGGATGTTTGGTTGCAAGGCAATAAACTATTCGATTTGAATTATACCGATTCGGTTTTGCTTGTTGCAGTTGATTCTAAAAATCGGGTAATTTATGAAATGAATAAAAGAATTTTGAAAAAATAAACTAAACAAATTTTTGTTTCTATTCCAGATCCATCAATTGTGTACAACTGATACAAAAAATTGGTCCATCTCATTGCCACCAGAAACTCCTAGAAAAATAACTGCAATAACTGCTTTTAATCAAATTTCATTTTGTGCTTATGAAAATGGAGATATTTTTAATATTACAAAGGAAGTTTTTGAACCCAAATTCACAAACGAAAGTATTACATTCTTGCAGATGATTAATGAAAATACTTTGATTGCGTCGTCAAAAGCGGCTAAACAAAGTATTGTGCGACGAATTGTAGATGGTTCAGATAAAGTCATTGATAAAATCTTCAATATTGATGTTTATAAATGTTTTACAGTATCGGAATCTTATTTAATTCTTATGGATCCACAAGGAGAATTTATCGTGAGTAAACATTTTCACAAAAAATTAACTTGATTTCTTATAAAATTTAAATTTTCCTTTTTTTAGGTTGTAGATCTTGAAAATGAATTTGAATTGGTGCAAACTGTTAATGATGTTCCAAAACTAATGGGTCAACGTTTGGCTCTGTTGGGTGGTTGTGATTTTAAAAATAACTACTTGCTACTGGCTACAGTGTATTTCAAAATTTTTGTAAGTATTAATGAAATTAGTTTTAAATTCAAGAAAAGAAAAAAATATATATGAGAATATAAAGAAAAGATAACAAACAACACAATCAACAAGGAATTATTTTCCTGCAACTAGATCTTAACGTCGACAGAGTGCTTATGATCAAACAAGGTAATGTTTTTTAAAAACAGATTTTTGTTAATTCAAAACGCATTTTTTGTTCAAGTTGTTGTTACAAGAAAAAATTATACTAAAACTTATTGAATGTCAAATTGGAATATGTTTTTTTTTGTGCTTTCAATGCTGCACACTAATAATATAATTTTTCATTATAAATAATTTGTAACTGTTCACATAATAACTCTTTGGTTTAGAAAAAAATCTGCGCATTAAAAAAGGTCAACCCGGAATATTATCAAATCCGTGTTTTAAAAGAACTCAGTATTTTACTGAGTAAACATTTTTACCTGAAACAACAACAAACGATTTCTTTAATATTTAACTAAATCCTTTATTGTAGAAGGACCAAAAATGTATGAGTTTATAAGAAACTTAACTGTAAACCAACAATTAAAAAACGTTTGTATTGTTGTTTCCCGCGCAAAATTTTACTGAGCTAAGTACTGAGTTACCAAAACAACATGAGTTTAAATTATTGTTTTCTGTTTGTGTTTGAATTAAAGCGTTCTCTTCAAGAATCTATAAAGATATTTTTACTGGTACTCATTTGCCTGAATAAATGAAACAATAAACTGTTATCCCATTTCATCATAAAAATTAACTCTTAAATCAAAGATTACACATTATTGAATTGGTCCACCACAGATGCCTGCCTTTTTGAAAAAATATCTTTCGCAAATCATATTCACATTTATCAAACAAGAAATATTTTGCTCAATACATTTTTCTCACAAATCAGTAATTTTATAATTAATAATTTTACTCGCTACGTGAAAGCTATGCAATTGACGTTATCATCATAATTTTAGTTTTTGAAAAAAGTCCAGAAGTTCAGGCTGCTACATTTGAACTCTAAAGGGTCATTCCGCAACTCGGTTGTCGAAAAATTGTATCGTTTCGACGTTAATTTTCGTAACTTCAATAATCACTATTGTGGCAGACGATATCGTTGTTTCGCGTTCCGTAACTCGATTATTATCGTGAAAACGATTGTGATTGGGCGATTATTGAATGGTAGTTATTGTTCTTAGTTAATTCGTAAGCATAATGAACCATTTTTATTTTTATAAGCACAAATAAAAATCTTTACGTTAAAAAAGTCTATGAACGATAAAAAATTAACAATTTATAAAAAAAACATTACAATTTATTATGTTCACATTACATATTTTCAACTCTACATTCCTTCCACCTTTGTTTTATATTCCAAAATAAACCATTATGTATATTCTCCTTGGTTAATAACATCTGAAACTTTTTTAATGATTTTGGACAGGTATCCAAAAGTATAGTCCAAGCAAAATAGACATAAATAAGTGCAAACCCAAAAATAATTCGCATAGAGCTTAAAATGGTACAAAGCATTAAAACATCGACTATAGTAAAATGTCAAAAGTTATACAAGGTTTTATGTGGAAAATGTTTGTTTTTCATGTATAACTTTGAAACGCTATCAAAAAAATGTATATAAACGACTTGTATAAATTTTGTAATTTTCAAAAAAAAAGATATGACACTTTTTTTTTATACGAGCAATAATTGTTTAGAGACCATCGCGATTTTAAAATGTGTCGAATATCTTAAATAACGGTTTTTTGCATATTTCTCTTAAACGGTGAGTTCAATCGAAAAATTGCATTTGAAAAACTTGTTTATTATGTGCTCCTCTATATAAAACCGTTTTTGTTTTCTTTGTTACATAGTCTCACCACAAAAATGTACCCTGTGAGAGCCTGGGGATGCAAAATGGTTAGTAATACATATTTTTTTGGTCGCTGAAACCGAATCCGAAGTCCGTTTCCCTCTATCACGTCATGTTTTCTGGATAACCTGAAAGAGTATTCACAGACACCCTATACGAACATCTTTTTTTTTTGAGTTTATTTTGAAAACCTGACTTCATAGAAGGAAATGGATTCGGTTAAAGCAATCCAGAAAACACATAATTAATATAGTGGCTGTGTTATTGAATGTTTTTTCGATATTAAGTAGGAATCCAACGTGAACGGTTGAGAATTGTGGAGAAAACCACTGGTATTTTAAACGACTGTAGGGTGCTTTTTCCCGAATCCATATGCTGTTTAAGTTGAAGAAGGATTTGAGTGGTTCGAATATGTGAACGTTTAAGCGAAAAAATATATTAATCCAATAAATAAAAAAGTTCTATTAAAACGGGGCTGACCAATTTCATCACATCGAAAGAAAAAAATTACTAAACAAGCGTTTAGTTTTCTTATGACTTTTAGCTAACCTGGTCCGATATGAAATTTGAATTCTTCAAATTTGCTCTATTAAAAATTTGCTCTATAAAAAAAAGATATTTAGGTTCTTATTGGCGAATGTACATACATAAATTGTTATTGTAATGCACTCGATTTCTCATTGTGTTCAAATTAACTCACACACGTCTTACTCACAAATCTACAACACCAACATAAAAAATGTGATGCAAATCCATAACACATGTTTTTCAATTTATAACCAAATACTATAACCTTTAACAAAACAATATCATATTTTTCAGATTTACAAAATCAACTTCAATGATGGTGCACAAGAAATCAAGCCCTACACAAAATATGAAAATAGTAACAAGGCCGAAGAGACTGACGAGGTTACATGCATAACTAGTTCATCTGATGCCACATTAATCGCTGTTGGTTTGAAAACCGGAACAATTGAGGTAATTCTATATTTTCTCAAAAGAACAAATAGTTTCCTTCGGTTATGTTATTTTATATAAACACAAAAACAATATTCTCCCTTTTTACAGATATATCAAATGGATAACAAATCGGTGAAATTTATCTATCGCCTATTATCTCACACATCTCAAATATACGATCTAAAGTTTTCACCATGTAATGATGTACTTGTTAGTTGTTCGGAACAATTGTGCTTCTGGCATGTCTCATACATTCTCAATAATCCTTTTGATTCTGGAACTAAACAAAAACGTCGTAGTTCACGTTTTACATCATCACATAGTCCAGTCGAGGAAGCAACTAATGCCATTGCTCAACTTAATCCTTCGGATGATGGTGAAACTTATATGCTTCGCAATCCATGGTCTAATAAACGTGGACCCATGGAGAAACCAGAATTGCTGTCATGTATCAAATTTGTTGGTAACAAAGCAGAAATCTTCTATGCCAACGAAGATTTCACCCAGTTCAATACGATAGACAATGAGGGTGTGTATTATCATTTGTGTGTGCATGATATAAGTCGAAAGATTAATAGTAATGGCGTCACCAATGGCAATGGTCTTAGTGCTGAAGGAGACGATGAGGTTATTATTTGACGTCGTTGTCGTCGACGTCGTCGTTTTCACTTACTCAAGGAAAACTCTATCTGGAGGATAGTTTATTATATAGTCATTTATATGTTTTATGTTAATATTGCCTATTGTGGTGAATATAATTATTAGATAATTTTTTGTTTTTATTTTAATTTTTTTTTTTCTTTATGCATTTACTATTTGTATATATATTAAATATTATGTATTATTAATTATTGTTAGTTTCTAGAATTATTATGTCGTATTTAGAAAAAAATAACTATATTATTGAATTAAGTTCCAAATCATTCCCTTAAGATATACAAAAAAAAAAACATCATAATGTTTTGGTATAAGACAACGAATTATGTGTTATATGAAAAAGAATTTATTTTGTGCTCAAAATATTAAAATTTATACATAGCTAAATTTTGTCACACATTTATTTAAATTTTTTTTAATGTTTGGTGCTTACCTTATTAAACTATATAAAATATTTCTTATAAAGTCAACAAATTTAAAAAAAAAAAAAAAAAAACTTTAAATCGGGATGCAATTTGGTAAGACTTATCGAATAAATAATTTTTTCTCAAAAATAATAATTTGTGGCACTAAGACAGTGGGGGCCAAAACCTTACATCCTCAAAAGGTTTTTAAATGATCTCATTTTCTCGTAAGCTTCGCTAAATTCAACAATATGCAAACAAAAATCCTTTCATAACAGCGTAAATGGTGTTGAGCCTTTAGAAAAGTTTTGGTGTGGAGAATGGTTTTGACGTTCAGGCCTCTTGATATTGAAAAATGTTATATGAATGGATTGTGAATTCCTACCCAAAACTCACTTTTCATTTATTTTTTCATCATATAAGTGAAGGAATACTGAATACCTTCATTTAAATGAATCATAATGCAATCATATTCATGATTCAGAAATGATTATAGAAATAATCCTTATAAAACCGAAATGAAGTTTAAATGAAGAATTTGTGAACATCATAAACCATTCACAAAAGCGATTCATATCGATGTCCATGTGCCTAGGTAAAAGATATCAAAATGAATCATAAGTGAATTCATTTCCGGTCAGGTTCTTAATTTTTGAGATTTATTTATAATTAAATTTTGAATTAAAATGTTTGCTGTGTACATACTTGTTTAGTATCATTGTGAATCCATACAAAGTTGTTATTCTGTTCCCGAGGGACGTATTCGTGAAGTAACCGGTGAACAGTTTGCATGCAAAATGAACGGAATTTTTATTTTTCACATAAATGAGGCCATTAAAATTTGAATTTTAGCACGTCTCGTTATGCCTTCGCCTCGACCGTCTCGGTTGTCTTAGACGCTGTATTTTCTATATTCACTTTCCCGAACTGCATACTAGGATTAAAGTAAAACAAGAGAAGTGCGTTTGGTTATAAGACTATTCTTTTATAACTTTGACCTCATTGCTGCAACAGCAGTAAGAGGTTTGTAAGAATTTTTTAAATTATTATTATTAATACAAAAAATTTCTTATTTTATTAATACGGTTGCAAAACAGAGTTCAAAACCTCTTGAGCTAAAAATAGGGATTACTTTAATATAAATCGCGTTGCGTCAGCTTCCATATTGTGGCGAACCCCAAATGTGGAGCTTTAATGTGAAGCAGTAAATTGGGCAATTGTAGCCCTATCCGAAATCATGATTGTCGTCAATAATAGAGAAGAAGAAGAAAACGCGTAAAAAAAAACTAAATTAGTAAATCCAGAAGCCAAATTGCGCGAAATTAAAATAAATGATGGTTTTAGACACAAAACTATTTTATTGTTAAGTTAAAAAACACTGACTGTATAAACGCAAAATAACATAATATTGTTTCTCTCTCCTGTTTTTCCTTCCAAATGTACCAAATTTTCCTGGTATCATAGATAGGTACATACATAAAGTATAGCCCAAGTCGTAACTATTGCAAAGAATAAGCCATATGAACAAACTCTATAGCATTAATGGAGCTTAAAACTCAAAGGCCATCTTGATATTTGAAATAAACAAACTATTTTAAGAGAGTCTTGTATTTGATTTAAACATTATACTTAAAAGAGTCTAAAGTAATTAGTAAGACTTGTGGTTGCTTATTCGCAAAACTTTTGTCAAAAATAAATGTTTCCATTGTGAATTTCTATTGTTAACGATTTGACACATGACTTGAATTATTTTTTTTAGAATATGTGGTACATTTTACATGCAATTTTCTCAGAAAACAGAAAACAAAAAATGAACAAATATTCCAATTTTAAGCATCTTAAAAAAGAAACAAAATTGTTTTTATTTTAATAACTATACTTTATTTGTATTAACACCAAACTGATAGAAGCCCGATTTACAAGACCTTTTTTTTTTGAAATTTGGACATTGCAATTATTTTTCTACTTATGTCTTCCTTTCAATATTTTTAAAATGTTATTTAATTTTTGTTTATTTAATAAAAATAAACTTTCAATTTTTTTTTAATTAAAATAAGATACACATTTTTAATCTCTTTAATTTTTATTATTTTATTTTACATTTTTATTTACAAAAAAAAAAAAAAACTCAAAATTTTATAACTAATATACAATTTATAAATGAAGTCAATTATTGTCGACTAATTAAATGTGAATCAAAATTCTAAATACTCTAATTGGCTTACAACATAAAAATATAATCAAAATTAATAAAATATAATGTGATCAGACTGATGAAAAAATTAAAATACGTCCGGTTTTTTTAAAAAGTAATTTAAATAGAAAGAACAAAAAAACTGTGCATTTGCAATATTTATCTTATCAAATATTTAAAATGGTGCTATTTTATAAAAATAAAACAAGAAATAATTCATAAGAATTATGAAACACAAAAAAAAAAGAAATCCATGTTCAAGATACATCGAGAAGCACAACATTTTAATTGAAACAATTTAACGCACAATTCATTTGAAAATAAGGTAATTATTTATTAAAATACATTTAATATTCGCCATTAATAATATAAACTATGTATTCAAATAGAACAAAATAATAAAACAATATACTTAAAATATATTGGAAAATAAAAATTACAAAAAAAAAAAAATCAACAAAAAAGAAATACTTTCAGATGAACTTTTGAATCGTATTTAAAATTACACACAAAAAAAAAATTAATATTTTTTCTAAATAAATTATACAACAACAAAAACATTTTTGTAACTTTTATACTCAATGTAGAGATTAGTTATATGTATGTGAACAGTCAAATAAAAAAATAAGAAAAATAATCTTGTTATTTGTGTTTTTTTTTTCGTTAGTTTCCTTTTTTTAAAGTTCGCACGTCAGCTCTTTCGTTTAGATGAAATCATTTTCAAAATACTGCAGCCACATTTTATAGACCAATGAAAGTTCTTTTTGGTTTCTCAGATTTATAGATAGTGACACCAAAACAAATACTAAATACATTTTTAGCACGATGACACCAACTTCGGGAAGGCCCAGTGTTTACAACTCTCAAATATTCCTGTGCATGTTATTTGTTTGCAAGAATGTAAGGGAGCTACAATTTTCTTTTGTTTCCGAACGGCTTAGCAGAGTGACAATAGACCGCTGTTCTAATATTTATTTATTTTATTTAGTTATTTGTTCAAATTTGAAAACGGAAACGAAAATTGAATCCGTACGGATTGAATTTTTTGTTGAAGAATATTATTTTCCGGTAGCAAATTGCTATCCGAAACACCTATGAATCTGCAAAATGTGTTCGAATACGAAATTCGGAGCAGCTAAAATTTGAAAGCGGCAGAAAATAGAATTTGAATGGAAATCAGAACAGCCGTGATAATATTAGAGGCTTTGTCAATTCATAGCAAGAGTCAGTACATCTGAAAAAAGTCTAGATGGTGGAGGCTGGATTGAAACTTAGAACCTCTGGCGTAACAGTTCATTGCATTAACCATTGCACCACGAAGCATTTCTGATAATAAAATAACTGTACCCTAAAATAATGCACTAAATTATTTTGAGTTTATATCACAAATAGTTCCATTATATTTTCAAAATTATATGAAACCCTTCAAGTTCTCCGCAAATTCTGGACTAGCTGTCGTTGTAGAACTTTTTTGTGCAGCTAAAAAAAAACGATCTTCATCTTAATTGTATTTAAAAAAAATTGATACCCTCATGAAAATTGGCAAAAAGTTTGCTTTTGGAATAAGAAACAAGAATCCATAGACTCTATAAAAAAATTGCATGGAAGGGTGTTTTTTTCGCGGAAAGGAGGGAGAGGCTGAAGGTCAACAAAACAGTTACAAAAAATTGGTGGTTTTTATATTTTGCCCATTAGTTTTGTGTTTTTAATTTTAATTAAAAAATCAATCAATAAAGTTTTTTAACCTTTTTTTTGACATGATAAACAAATAACTGAAATAAATTGAGGCATTCCACATAATTTGATCATTTCTTCGACCAAAGCAGCAAACTAATGCTCTCGGAATGGTCTCCTTTAGTTCCATGCTTTTTTTTAAGGTTTTCTTATATTTTATTTTTGTCTACTATTTTGCGTTATCCAGTTGCAATATCATTTGCTTTTTGTTGGATTAAGGAAGTAAATAATTTAATATTTTTAACAGAATATTTTGAAAGAAAAACACGTACATTTTGGCTTCAAAATATCTGTTCCCCATAAAAAATATGATAGAAATACTTCGGGGGAGAAACTTCATTCCCGATAGGTATTTTTGTGTGGGAATTTTTTCCTAGGAGTATTGCCGATACCGATTTTTCGGAATAGAGAAATTTTTCCAGGGAAATTGTATTGCCGATAGGGCTGAATGTAAAATAAAACCGAAACCCATGTAAAAAACATGATACACTGATGAAATTCAGGATGAAAAATCCATAAAGTTCTTTAAAGTACATATATTGGATGAAAGAGTGTTTTTTTGAGGGGTTGAGTTATGTATGAGAATTGTATCATAACAGCTAACACAAATTATTTTGTTAATTCTTTAAACATGGTGAAACTTTTCTTTTGTTATAAGAACAAAGAGGAGTATACAAAATTATCTTGAGTGAAAGGGTATTTTTTTTTTTTTTTTAAAGAAATAATGAAATTCAGAATAAGTACCACAAACACTATGACAAAAATGGTACCCCAATTAAAATTTGTAAAAATATTTCATCTATAACAAAAACCAGGAATCTAAGCGGTCTATACAAAAATTTAAGGTGAAAGGCAACAAGAAAAATCCGCATTAAGTCCGATAAAATCAAAGCACCCTTACGAAATTTATTAAAAATGTTGTCTTTGCCATGCGAATTACGAATTAAATAAGAATACATTTTTTTTATGTGAAAGAGTGTTTTTTTTAGGTGTATAGAAAATGTGGGTATATTGGAAAAACTAAGTTATAATGGTGTTACCCCATTTAAATTCGGCAATTATGTTACTCTTGAGATTAGAAACAAAAATCTGATGTGTCTATAAGAATATTAGGTATAGTTAAAAGGTTTTTTTTTTTGAGTGAAACAAAAAATTGATGGGCCACCCTAATAAAATCTGTATGAAAGGGTGCTTTTTTCGAAAAGATTTTAAAATCTGTAATTGATCCCAAAAAGCCAATTATTCGTTTATAACGTCTAAGAACTTAAGTATAAACGTTCAATTTGTCTTGAAAAAATAATAAAACATTGTGTTGTGAAGGTAAATTACACAGCCACACAAAAAAAAATAAAAGTTCTGACCTGGGGTTGCGACTAAATTTTTCATATAGTTTTTGGGTCACTGAAACCGAATCCGAAGTCCGTTTTGCCCCATCACATCAGGTTTTTGAGATAACCTCAAAAAATGTTACGAAAACAAAAACTTTTTTTCTCTGATCTGGATGTGCGAATATGTTAATCATATAGTTTTTGGATCGCTGAATCCAGATTCGAAGTCAATTTTGCCCTATCACGTCGTCAAAACCAAAAAAACAAAAGGTCTTATCTGGGGTTGCGTCTAGGTTTTTCATATAGTTTTTGGGTTGCTTAAACCGAATCTGAACTCTTTTTTGCGGTATCACGTCAGGTTTTTGAGATATCCTCAAAAAATGTCAGATAAGAACTTTTTTTTTGAGATTAGACATTTTTTGAGTATATTTCAAAAACCTGACGTGATACGATATATATGAAAAACTTATTAGCAACCCCAGATAAGAACTTTTGTTTTTTTGGTTTTGACATTTTTTTGAGGATATCTCAGAAACTTGACGTGATAGGGCGAAATTGACTTTGAATCTGGATTCAGCGATCCAAAAACTATATGATTAACATATTCGCACACCCAGATCAGAGAAAAAAAAATTTTGTTTTCGTGACATTTTATGAGGTTATCTCGAAAACCTGACGTGATGGAGCAAAACGGACTTCGGATTTGGTTTCAGCGACCCAAAAACTATATGAAAAACCTAGTCGCAACCACAGGTCAGAACTTTTATATTTTTTTGTGTGGCTGTGTTATTATCGGAACTTTTCTCAATTATCTATGAAGAATAAATTTCTTTAAGATAAATCTTAATTACCAAAATGAGTCTTTTTCATTTTTTCGTTTTTTTTTTTTAAGAATTACCATTTACAGAACACTTTGTACCTATATAAGATGTTTAAGCAACAATTGGTTTAATTTCCAAGGTTGTAAATCATACTTAACGAAAAAAAAACATTCAAAATTTTAATTGAGGATATTAGAGTTCCTAAAATGCACTCTAAAAAAAATTATTTTATTTATTCAAATTGAACTTTTTCATTAAACTTTATTTTTTTTTTTAAATTCCCTTGACCTAGTTTCACTTTAAAACTAACAAAAATTATGTAAAACTAACAAATTTTGCATGTATTTACTTCTTCTTAATACTGCCATTGACTTGCAATGTATAGAAGAATTCCTTGTCGGCTGTAGTTTTAGCCGTTAATGTAAACTTTGCTTCCGGTAAAAATGGTGGAAATCGCTCAACATCAATTGTAACATTATTGAATACAAAATGGTAATCCTTAAAATACAAAAAAAAAATTTGTTACACAAGCTATTCGTTAAAAACTATTTTTTAAATTATATAAGATTAATACGAAACTCACTGCGGGTATAGGACATTTTGGTAAATTTCCAGCTTCTGCCAACATATCTCTATAGATATTAATTAAATTAGCTTCAATTTTTCCATCGAGAAAAGCACATCCGTCAGCATTTTTTATATCAATTAAAGTCATTTTATCCTTATTGGTTTTTAGGAGTTCAATTTTCAATGAATAAGTCATGGATTGCACACCATGAGCCATTTGAATGTCAGCAAATGCTTGTGGGTGTTTCATTGTTTTATCAATATAAAATTCACTTTTACTCACATATTTTGGATTCATTGTGCAATTGATGGAATCCAAATTTATTTCAAAATCACGCTAAAATAAAAAATTTTAATTGTTAAAAAGATATTTTCTTACAAAAAATTAAATTTTTACTTTTCCATGAGTAAAACTCATTTGAAAATACAAAACCAATAAAATGCTTAGCGTAGTTTTCATTTTGACTTAATTCAGATGAATGGAAAATTTTATGAATATTTTTGATTAAATAGCAATAATTTTAATTTATTTTTAATTGTTTGATTTATATTAAAAGGTTTTTTTTAATTAAATGGCTAACATTTCGATTTTGTTTTAATTGCTCCATTTTTTTAAAAATGAAAATGTAAAATATGCTAACAAATTAAGACGTTAATTAATCTTCTTTTAATTGCGTTTAAACATTTAGTGTGTTCATCGAGCTGGAGAATATGTAATTAGGTTTTAAAAATATTTTGGCTTTAAGTGGATGTAGGTAGGTATTTGATAAGAAATGATAACAGTTAAAATTAAACATTATTTTATATTTCACTATGATGTGATGACTCAGCCATTTTTGGACATAATGGCCCGTACGCATAAAAAATGGTTAAATTAACAAGTATAAACTAGGCTTTTTTCAAGTCCTAAAAGCATTTCCTATTTTATATGCATATTGACCCAATAACATGGTCTCTTTTTATAGTAAATGCTTAAAATCGATGCAAAAGTAGAGAAACTGTGGAAAAAACACTATTTTCGCATTCCTTTGGTTTTAGTATATCAGTTTTATTCTGAATGAAATCTTCCGGGAAATAAGTTGGTGAGAAGGGCTCCCAATTGAAAAATTCCCAAAATTCCTTTTCCATTTTAATTTTGTTCCACAATGAGGAAAAAGCGAGGAAACCTTTCTCTCAAACAAATTTCCCGTATGTTTTTGTTCTTCATTCAAGAAAACGTTAAATACAAATCGGTTAGAAACTGACGAAGCTAGAATTTTTACAATGGCTGAAGATCTTGAAATTGTATCGAATGTCATGTAAACAGTTTTTAAAAGGGAATATTACTGCTCCAGAATCTAAGTTGGAATAAGAGTACGGAATTTATGTTCAAAATTCACCCAAAGCATATGGTTGGATATTTGCTAAGACTCCGTGCAAAATTAAATATTGTTGAATATTGTATTTTTTTTTTATTGTTTTATGTTATTTTTATCTTTACTTTTAAACATACATATGTACATATCGCTGGCTGAGAATTTTAAGGGTGTATTTCATACAAAATACAAAAAATGAGTTTTATACACCAAAATTTTTGTAATTTCAACGGATTTCAGATAAAATTAAAAAAAAAAATTAGAAAAAAAATAATGGCTACGGTACAGGTAAAAAAGACACACAACTTTCATGATTTCACATAAATGTATTAATATAATAAGGTTCTATGTCATTCAAATTCCAACATAGAACCCTTTAACTGATTTTTTCAAACAAAAAATACATTGATTTAAGTTACATAAAACTTTTTTGAGCAAATTTTTCAAAAAGAAATCTTATGGAAATGATCTTTTTTTAACTAAAGTAAAAATAAAAGATCTTTTGATGTTTTTGCTGGTATTGAACAACAGGGGTGGAATCGGCTAACTTGATAGTCAATAGTTGACAGTCAAAAACGACGATTTTGCTCCATAATTCTTCATTTTTGACTATCAACTATCGACTATTAAATTAGCGGATTTCATTCCAGGGCTTTTGCCAAAGAATTTTTGTATCTCGTTCTGTACTCTTTAAACCAAAATATGTACTATCCAACCTTAACTTTTGCAATAATTCATTCGGGTTACCTAACCTAGATATTCTTACATCATAATTAAATTAGAGTAATTTTTTTTGTGTGCCAAGAATTGGAAGTGATTTTTTGAAACCTTTTTTTTCATAATCGAGGTTGGGAATTTCATAGTTCGTATTAATAAACCAAAAGTTAAAGAAACACTTAGGGCGATTTTGTTCACTATTGATCAACTTGAAGCAAACTCTCAAGTTGACAAACTTGAGAGTTGACCTATACTCGAGAGTTAAAACAAAAGTTAAGAATCTATTTTGTTCACTATTTTTATCTTAACTCTCGAGTTTAAAAAACAAAAGTTGGCCAACTTTCAGTTTTGAAAATATCCTTGGGATATTTGTGACAGTAACACAAAAACTGTCAGTTTATAATCATATATTGAATGTTTTACGTCAGTTAGAATTTTATAAAGGTTTGTGTTATATTTGGTATTCAAAATGTCGAATTCTTTTTATTGTATGTGCGCCGTTTTTCAAGAATTAAAAATCCAAATCAAATCAATTTTGGCGTACGAATTCATTTGATAAAATTATATTTTTTGTGTGGCTGTTAATAATATACCTAAATGCGGAATAAATGAAGTGTATTGAATTGGATAGAAGTGAATAGTGAAATTATTCAAGCCTTTGCCCCATCGGGAGTGATCTTAAACAGAAACTTAAAAAAAAATTCAAGAAAAAAACTACAAAATCATATACTTCAAGATCCATAACACCAGAAAAATAAATTGCACGACTTTGGTCGCACGTACTTGCTCTTAGAGTTAAAGTTGCTTAAATTTTTAAGACTTTTTATATGTATAGAAATTTGAAAAAAAAAAAAATCGTTTTAAAAAAAAAAATAAAATAAAATCTGAAATTAAATTGCCCTCCAAAACAAGTATGCAGTTTTGATTGATATATTAACATGCATTTTTAGACAAAAAAATTTCAAAATCGTTAGAGCCGTTTTTTAAAAAACTAATTTTTTATAAATAATTTTTTGGAAAAAAAGTTTTAAAATAAAATTGGTATGCCATTTTGTAGAAATCACTAATCAACATCTAAAAACAAAATTTCAAAAAAATTCAATGTCCCGTTTTCGAAAATTTGATTTATCAAAAAAAAATTTTCAAATTTTTTTTAAAAATCCAAAAATTATTTTTTTCAAAATTTTATTTTTTTATTTTTATTTCACAAAAAGTTTCGTTGAAATCGAATAAGAAGTTTCCGAAATAATCGGATTTGAAAAAAACGGTTCTATGGCAGGTACCGTTAATAATGATTTTCAAAAAAAAATTTTTTCATTGGAAGATAGACCTTAGCTTAAAACTAACATTTGAATTTTTTAAATCACGTTATTGCATTTATAGAAAACAACAATTCCTGCTTTTGTTGAATTAGGTACAGAGAAAAAAGACATGCCAAAAACAATTAGAATTTGTATTAAATCAATCGGATTTTGCATGCTTTTTCCAAAAAGACAGTCGTCTTACAACAAAATGTATGCCAAAAAAATTTTAATTTTTTCGTTAGAGCCGTTTTCGAGATATTTCAATTTTACTAAAATCGGTATATGACAAGTACCGTTATTTTTTGTCCAAAAAAATTAATTCCAAAAACCCCTCTGGAGAGTTACCAAATAACGCTACATACCAAGTTTGACATTAATCGGTCCATCCGTTTAGGCTGTAGCTCCTTATACAGACAGACAGACAGACTGACAGACTGACAGACTGACAGACTGACAGACTGACAGACTGACAGACTGACAGACTGACAGACTGACAGACTGACAGACTGACAGGCTGACAGACTGACAGACTGACAGACTGACAGACTGACAGACTGACAGACTGACAGACTGACTGACAGACTGACAGACTGACAGACTGACAGACTGACAGACTGACAGACTGACAGACTGACAGACTGACAGACTGACAGACTGACAGACTGACAGACTGACAGACTGACAGACTGACAGACTGACAGACAGACAGACGGACTACCGGGACCCACTTTTTTGGCATTGTCTACCATCGTAATGTCATGGAAAAATGTTATCTCAACTTTTTTTTTTTGTACGAATGCATAACTTGATATATAGTACCTACATATATCGCAAGTAAAAATGAGTTTTGTCTAAAATAGAATGCTTTAATTTAAAGGTTTTCATAAAAATACATAATAAAATATACAATACAATTATTCTTTCTCTGTTTTATGTTTTATTTTTTTAATGAATTTGTTCTTTATTCGTTAACACAATAACTGGCAAACAAAATTTTGACAGAAAAATTAAAAAAAAAATTATTTTGAAGCAAACTCTCAAGTTTGGTTGCTTAACTTCTACTTTTTTGGGAAGTTGAGAAAACTGGAAGTTGATAAACTCTCGAGTTTAAAATCGAAAGTTAAAAACGTCAACTTTCAGTGAACAAAAGCAAATTGGGAAGTTGAAGATAAAAATCCTCAAGTTATGTTCAACTTCGAGTGAACAAAATCGCCCTTAGATTCCTTAACTTAAAACAAAAGAAGTCAAATCTCAAAAAGGAACAAAAATGTACCTTCGGACAAACCAAATCCGATGGCAAGATATACTAGATCCAATCCTCTTAAATTAATAAGATTTCTAATAAAAATAAGTAAAATTTGTTTAAACTTTGTTAAAATCAAAGTGAACTCCATTTTAACAAGAATTTTCTTCTTAAGAAAATTTAAGTGTTAAGATTGAAATGATTTTTCATACATTTTTTCAAAAATTAAAATTTTTTTAGCATACATTTTGCACCGTAGAAGATGATTGTTGT
Organism: Episyrphus balteatus; assembly: GCF_945859705.1. Lineage (NCBI taxonomy): Eukaryota > Metazoa > Arthropoda > Insecta > Diptera > Syrphidae > Episyrphus > Episyrphus balteatus. The sequence goes on from NC_079137.1 coordinate 49,796,857, forward strand.
AAGACGACTGTCTTTTTGGAAAAAGCATGCAAAATCCGATTGATTTAATACAAATTCTAATTGTTTTTGGCATGTCTTTTTTCTCTGTACCTATAATTCAACAAAAGCAGGAATTGTTGTTTTCTATAAATGCAATAACGTGATTTGTGGTATTTTTTTCTGTTATTTAAAATAGAATTTGACTGTTTTGTGCAAAACTTGAATAAAATTAAATTAAATCAAAGTCTATTTCACGGTGAAGTCACTTTATTTCATATAAAATCCATTTATTACATGTAAGCTCTTTATAACTATAAGGTTCTATGTTGAACATAGAACCTTTTTCAAATCTTTTACAAATTTTTTCATAAAAAGGTTCTATGTTATTTTTTTAAAATGCTCATAGAATCCTTTTTTTGTGGTGAAATTAATGTTTTTTTCATGGTTTTATGATTTTTTTAGGGTCCTTTATAAGATTGCATCAATACTTTACTGCTATGTAACTATTTTATCCAAAAACAAGCCTTAAAAAACTTTGAGATCGATTTTCTCAAAACTAAGGTGGGTTGACATGCAACCATATAATTCTCAGCCAGCGATATGTAGATGCAATAATAAAATGTCAAAATACTTAATTTTGTGAAGAAAGTTAAAAGGAATGTTGTGAATTGTTGCTAATTAAAATGAAAGAGTTCCAAAAGAAATAACATAATAAAAGTTCTTGGAGTATGTTTTACTGATTTGGCACATTTTCAAAATGCATGAATTATTTTTATTGAATATGAACAGTTATATACCTACCTTAATCCAAGATCAACCAACTTTTTGATTTTAGGTTAGGTTCTAGTGGTTGTCGGACAAAGTACTCGACACACTTAGACCCTTTTTGATTTTGAAATACAAAATTCTATTTAAATGCTTATTCTGCCTGCCATTTTGGAACTCCTATTTTGAACAAAAAAGAGCAGACAACTCTTTTTTGCGTATTCTCCATTCTAATACATATATCTTTCAGTGTACCAAATGTTATCACCTTTCGTAATGAAATATCTTTCCAAGTGATTTTTGACTGCAAAAAGAATATGTAGGGTTGAGGGGGTTAACTAAATTTGATGGGGTCCATTTTAAATGCAATATAAGTAGGTACTATGGGGCGAATATATAAAAAAAGATGTGAGGGGAAATACGTAATGATCTTAAAAACCTGTGAACGAAAATATTCATGTCTTGGTTGTTGAAAACGCTGATAAACCCACAACAATGACAAAAAACAGCTAACGAATTCCTAAGTTTTTAACTACATTTCGAGTATGTTATATTACTTCAAATTAAATGTCAGTCTTATTTTATAACGTATCTCCTCTACTACAAGTATTTTAATATTAACAAAAATTATACTTACTGGCAAGTTTCCTCTGGAATGGAATGTCAATTATTTTGAAAAACGTTGGACGTACCTATTTGCATTCCCTCTATTTCTGATTTAATCAAACTTAAAAAAAAAAAAAAAACACGAATCGTTTATTTAAACACTGATATAAAATTATAGGGTGGGCGGTCTAGGTAATAGGTATAACAAAAGCCTATTCCGAAAAAAATAAAAGAACCATATTATAAAAATTGTCATTCATTAGGAGGTTTGAAGCCCTCAGACTCCTAATTGATTCTTTCATTATACTAAACCAATAAAGGTACCTACCTTATATTTCATAAATCATGTCGTTTAAAATAACTCTCAAAGTAAATAAACATTACACCATACATACAAAATATATCTATTATACTTCCGAAATATTCTATTTTAGTAGCTACTTTCGGAAAAACAAAATCACTAGAAAAATGAACGTTTGCTATTTAATAAAACCATCATCATTCGCTTTTCCAACAAAATAAAACATCAAATCAAAACAAAATCAATTCATGAAATCTAATTTAAAAATAAAAATAAAAAATAATTCCCTTCCAATCTCAAAATTCATAGAAATGCCCCTTCTCTATAACAAACTTTTTTTGTGTTCTCTGGTTCTTCTTTTCAACAATGAAAGCACACGTGACAAAAATTAAAATTGATAGAAAATTTTCTTTCTTTCCTCCATTATATTATTTCTTAAATAAAAAGTTAGAATAAAAAAAAACTCCTGAAACAAAATGAATTATACCTCATACAATTTAACAAAAAATTCTTCTTCTTTTTTTTTTCTTCTAGGTAAAAAAAAAAATCTTGTTTCAAATTCCTTCGACTGCCAAAGTTGTGCACACTTTTTATTTTTTAATAATTTCAAGACATGGCATTTGATTTTTTGAAATAAAAGAAAAAAACTTCCCCCTTATTAGGTCAGCAGAAAATTGTATTAATGTATGATGATATTCAGCAGAAACCTTTAATGTTCGTCGCATTAAAATAAGTCTTATCATGGTATAATAGTGGAATGGTAATTCACAAACCCTAATCGAGCGGAAATTAATATGGAAATTTGCTTTGAGCCCAACCTTTTGTAGCAATGGAATAGTAGTCGTTAACCTATATTTAGAATAGAATTTACCAACATTTTGATTAAGCAAATGGTCTATTTAATAGAAGGTGGTTTCTGACAAAACTTTGAATTTAAAAATTAAAGCCCGAGATTTAATTTAAGACAAAATTCTGTCGGGGTAAAATTCTGTTTTACAAAATTCTGCAAAAAATTAAAAAAAGGAAATATTAAAAAGCGAGAGCTATGAAAATTTGCTGCTTATTGTATTAATAACTTACTTTGGCATTTAAAAAAAAATTTTTTTTTGTTTGATAAATCCAGAATTTTGATCCGCTACGTTCCCATGAAAACGATTAAAGAAAAGTTAAAATTGGTTTTTTCTTAGGAATTTCATAAGGAATGTTAAAATAATATATAATCATAAAAACCGTTTTAAATGATTTTGACCACGAAACGAGGTAGTAAAACCCGGATAAGTACCTCACCTTAAATGTCCCATTTTGATAGGCACTAAAGCGGGTAAGGTACTTACAAGAACCCGCTTAAGTGCTCATAGGCAGTTATCTCTATATTTATTTAATAATAAAGAAAAAACATGTTTGATTACTAAAAACATAATCTTCATAAAACAAAATTACTTTGAAAGTTTAAAATAGCTAACTAGTTAATTTCTAACTTTAGTAGAATTTTTGAATTTTAAAGCGGTTAAGGAAACGAAATTTTTCTTACAGTTCAAACTTGTTTCAAACGTGTACTTAAAAGAATTTTTTGCAAGTAAATTCAATTACAAGTATTTGAAAAGCCAGGCAATTAAGCGGGGAACGCAGTTAAGCGAAAGGTACTTAAAAGATGAATTTTATGTGAAAAAATCCTTAAAATTTTGGTTCTAAAAAAACAAAAGTACTTAAGCGGGTTAGGCACTTAAGCGAGAGGCACTTATCCGGGTTTTACTGTATACCATTTGATTTCTTGTATTAAACAATTTTCTAAAATTTTCAAAAAAAGACTATGTAATTTAAAAAAACAAAATGGTTAACAATTTAAAAAGAAATTTAGTTAAAACATGTGTTTTTTGAAATTTTTTATATTACGGTTGTTTTATTGATTCTGGGTAAAAATTTTCATCAGTTAAGTCGTTTACGAGAACTTCAGAAATAAAAAGGTTCAAAAAATACTTATTTTATTTACATATTTCAAAAATGTATTTATTTCTTGTTGTATTGAACACAAACATTTTTTTTTCAAGATCGTTACCTATGCCATTTTTGAAGAAATTAAATGTAGGTACTCTTTTCGTTATATAGCTGGTACCGACGGTTTAGGTCCTTAAAAACAAATTCAAATTCACCTCTAGAAAGTACCTAAAATTGTTAACTTCCAAGTTTGAAGTAAACCGCTCTTCTTTCACGTCATTCCAAAGCAAAAATCTTCAGAAATTTGAAATATGTAAGAGAATGTATCTCATTTGCTCCAATTCAAAAAAAGCTATTAGTTTCTAAAGTTTTCTAAAAATACATTGATACGAAACATATGAAGGTACTGTCCATGTTTTCAGCTCACCAATTACTTTCGTAGCTTTAACATTTTTACTTGCGATATAGGTACTAGAGGGCAAGTTTAGGATTCGTAAAAAAAAATCAAATCGAGATAACAATTTTACATGATATTACGATGATGGAGAATACCAAAAAAGTGGGTCCGGCAATTCTGTCTGTCTGTCTGTCTGTCTGTATACTATACCTCGAGCTACAGCCTAAACGAGTGAAGTGTGTTTCTTCAAACTTGGAAGTTAGCAGTTTTTGGTGATTCCCTAGAGGGGAAATTGAAAATTTTTTCGTATGACCAAAACTAACTGTACCTGTAATCAGTGGCGTAGATAGGGGGGGGATCAGGGGGATATATCCCCCCCATTAATTGGGATCGATAATTGTACAACATAACCAGTCATGAACAAATAAGTTAAAGAAACACACTCTGAAAAAAAACGCTATGGATTTGAGTTTTTGACTAGCTTAAACTTTATAAATATGGTTTACCAACTCTCGTTGCCATTAAGTCGGAGTTTCAAAGAGTGAATTTAGACTTGGTCCAAGCTTTGGATCTCGCCAAAGATTTAAGAGATCAACTAAAAATTAAACGGGCAGAAGGCGACTCATTTTCGAAAGTGTTTGTAGGTTCCAAAAAAAAAATAACCGAAGTCCTTGACATAGGCTTCAAACATAAGAGAATAGTGAAGCGACAAAAGAATCGTTCGAACCCTTCGGTTCAAAGTACAGAAAAGAATATTTTCGTGTTACTGTTTTCAACCTTTTCTCGATTTCTAAATAATGGGCCTTGAAGAAAAATTTAGAAACCATGAAAACATACTAGAAAGGATCTTGGTTCTTTCCAAGAATTCTTCATCTGAAATAGACAAAGCAGCTAAAGAATTTAATGAAACTGTTGAGTTTTACCAAACATTTGGCTGCAGGACAATCTTCTATTCTTCCACCGAGAAAACAAGACCACGTAAAATAGAACAAAAACAATAAGATTTCCTTATGGTTTTCATCCAAGAATTAAATATTATTTTAACAATCGGGTTTTCCTTATTGCAAAATTTGAAATAATGAAATTTTTACTAAATTTCAAAAAGATTTTCTCCATGAAAATAATATTTAATAATTAATTGCTGATTTTAATAAGGTTTCTTCATAAAACAGTTCAATAAGAAAATCTGTTAGTTTTTAGGTGGTCCTGGTCATATTTTTCTCTGTGTGAAGAATTAAAAACTCAGAAAAGATATTTTATCAGAAGGAATAATACTTCCTCTATGAACTCATTAAAAGCCCTCGATAGCAGCCCCGAAGAAAGTTTTCCTAGTACGCATATATATTTTATTAAAGATATAAGTTACACTGCTGGTTTCAACGTCAACCACCGAAAGAACTTTCTCCAATTTAAAGAAAATAAAAACAATACGAAGAAACATTATTAAAATTATTAAAAAAATTTGCGAACTAAATCCATCCCCCCCCCTTAGCGAAAAGCTATCTACGCCACTGCCTGTAATCGAAATATAAAAACGAATTTTTTTCAAAAACGATTTGAAATAAAAAAATATTTATTGTACCGTTGTTAACGGTACCTGTGATAGAACGGTTTTTGTGGTTTCTGAATATCTCGTACAACATTTCAACAAAATCGGGTTGAGGTAAAGGTAATATTAAAATTTTAGAAAATTTCCAAATATACACAGATTTTATTTTTATACACTACTTATGAAATTTCTTGAAAATATCAAATTTTAAATTTTTCCTAATTTTCTTGAACAAAGAGCAAGCACGTGCGACCCCAGTCGTGCATTTTATTTACTTGTGATAGATATTACTATACATATACAAGTTACAAAAAAGTGAGTCCATTTTCAAAAAACTTGATTTTTGAGCTGAAACAATTTTCCATTTTTCTAAAACTGGCATAATTGTTGCCATTTTTCAGCGATTCAGATAAACAATGATTTACTTTATAAAATATTTATGAAAAATACAAAAAAACTTTAAGTTGATTTGTATATAATAATTTTTTGTTGTTGTTCTATTTAATGAAGGTTGTTTAAATGAAAAAAAAGTAAAAAGCCTTGCTTCTTTGTTCACACTTTGTGTTCCATTTTTCATAAAATTACTCATTCAACGAATTTTATATAAAAAGATCTTTAAACTTTCTAAGCAACTTTAACTTCTTTAAAAATAAAGCACATTACAACCCAGAAGGTGGACTAAGGTTTCCTTATTTTATCAGAGCAGAACTAAAATTAATTTCTGTTTTTATTTCTTTATTGAAATTTATATTATGTACAACAAAAGAAATCCACCTCCTGTGGATATGATCTTTGTACGACACGTTGTTGGTAGCGGAGACAATGCAAAAACTTAAATTGAATTTTCTTCCCATCATAATAAAATATGTATATAGAACTGAGTCTGAAACTTGACCTATTCCATCCATCCGAATGATGGCAGTGCAATCTTGAAAGAACGAAAGAAAAGACAGCAAGTAGTATGTCGCACAAAATCTAGCAGGAATTACCATATTATCTGGTCTTTGTCGAACAGGAGTTGTTTGTAGTCAACATATTTTTGAACTAGACTTTATCTATACATATTTTCACATGAATGCATTTGAATAGAGGTACTCTTTTGTGTGTAGACTAGAATGTACACAGGAGTACGGGGTGCGGTATACTTTTATATGGACATATAAAAATTAATATCCTTTATGCAGTGCAAGTAATTTTAAGTCGGATGCCAAGAGTATCCTTATGTTATGGACAGAAGGTAGGTAAATATAGCCTCAGGTGGAACACATGCAACTTTAAAGTGACCATGTTCGTTGAGGAATTATTTATAGTATCCTAGGATCTACCCACTCTTGAATATGACCAGACCAGAAAACTGACACAAAAATTGACTGAGTGGATTTCTTGTTTGTGTTTGTGTATTGTGTATACCTTCTCTCTTTACACTCACAAAATGTGGTTATATTAATGCAAATAAGTTGATGGTTCTCTTATGGTTTTGAGGACTTTCAAAGCGATAAATATGTTGATTTAAGTTGTGCTTGTGTTTGAGGAAAATTGAGTTAAATTCTATGAATTCAATTTTGATTTACCTACTACATATGCATAAAATAGGCAGAGGTGAAAAGAATCCTGATGTTGGATAATATTATTATTATACCAGGCAATGCTTTTGGCACTATGAGTGTGAAATTGATTTATAAATAGGTAATTCAATGTGGATTTAAAGTACTAGAGGGCGATAAAGCCAGTTAGAGTTGCGAATAAAACTGTATTAAAATTGTTGCTTCTTTGTGGTGCTTTGAGCTTAATTTGGGAATTTTTTGTGTTTGAAAAGTGAAACTTAGTTTTGGACGTTTTTTTTTTTCGGAAAATTTATGTTTTTGGGGTTTGTACCTAACATTTACAATGTTGAAAAGGGATGTTGGACCCATTTATTGAGCTTCCTCTAATGGTAATGAGATATATTTTATTAAAGTCTAATATTTTTTTAATTTGCACAATCTTGACAAAACTGCAGCAATATTTTCGTTTTTTTGATTTGACAATAACGATGAATTTTGAACCAACTGAGACTTAAAAAAAGACCTAACTTTAAAGTTTAGTTCTTTGTATTTAGGATTGTAAAGTTACATTTGTAAGTATCATTTTTAAAATCAAGAATCATTGGTCAAAAGGCTGTATCTTTGGTTAAAGTTTCCATTTTTTCTATTAAACTGACTTTATATTAGAGTCTTTTTTTATTTGAATTAAGCTATGTATATATTTGAAATTTTTTCAGGCAAGTAATTCAAGTGATAATCCAAACGATGGTTCAGGTCACTGCGGCGTATGCGTGACGTTTTTTCTGCAAGTACATTTAAATAATTAATTTAAAGTTGGTATATCGGTCACCAAATACTCTAAGATCATTTTCTTATATTTTTAACAATGATGTAACATAAATACATAATATAACTAAAATGTGTACAAATTCCAGTGCCTTCAACTGAATGTTCAATTCATTCACACTAATAAGGTTTCTTATGATTAGGAATATTTTTTATACAACATTACTGTGTTTATACAACACAGCCATATTTATTAAATTTTCTTACGTTCGTTACCAAAGGTTGTTCAATTAAGTTTGCTTAAATTATTAGGCCCTGAACTTTGTAGAAAATTTAAGTGAAAGACTTTGGATAGCCACGAAAATCTTCAAATGAGCTGATTTAAAAAAAAATTCTGCAGTTGAAAAACAAAATTATGGAATGCCAATACGATTTTATATCCCTTAACAAGAAAAAATAAATGCTACTGAAAGAATCAAAAACACCTTAAAAATTGTACTTTAAGTGTTTTGGCATGTGAGTACTTTCCTTTTTTTTGGAAAATCTGCGTATTTGTACGATTTTTTTTGCATGCCAAAATGTTCAATGTTCAATTATGTAGTCGTTTCTGACCCTTTAAGCAGTAATTTTTGCTTTGTCACTGTAAATTAAAAAAAAATCATGTGTGCAATTAACACGTGGTAGAAGTGAAACCTTAAAAAATCATTTTTCTTGCAAAAAAAAAATAAAATAGAAAAAATCTACCTATTTTTATTCTATCACCTTCAAATCCATGTTTTTTATATGACAACCTATATATAAATTTTATATCGTCTGAAAGCTTGTTGTCTTAGCTCAAAATATATGTATATATCGATCAAGTCTATGAGACATCTACAAAAAGAGCTAGAATTTTTTAAACTCGATGAAATTTCATCCAAAAAGCAAAAAAAAACATTTATTTTTATGTTCTCATACTATTAAATCAATTTTTTTTGTTTGACAACATATAAAAAATTTTATACCATGTGAAAGCTTATTGTTTTAACTTGTATAATGATGCATAAATCTTATTTCAAAGATGTCTACAAGAGAAGTTAGAATTTTTTAAAGTCAACCATGTCGAATTTCCAGACTGAGATTACGGTACTTCCTACACTGGTAGCTGGTCATCGCCAACAGATCTTAGCAGGTGTTTTGAGGTATTTTTAATTTTTTTTTTGTGCACTAGATCAAAAGATATAACGTGTGTTGGAAAAGAACATCTTTTTACCGTTATTTCCGAATTTTGCATATGAAATTAATTGAAATTTTGTACAATTATAATTTAATTAATTACCTATCTACAGTACAAATTTCATTCATCTATCTATTAAAACAAAAAAGTTATAACAAGTTGAAGTCGTGTCGCGTTTTCGTTTCATCTTGTTTCAAATCACTACGATACTAAAGAAGTTTTCACTTCAAAAAACCCTAAAATATCGCGTAAAATTTTTTTTGTTGACACGAAGCGATTTTGTTTTGAAAATCGGTGTACATATTTTTACGATTTAATTTAATTTTCTAAATTTGTACTTTTTTATTTGTATTTTTTTTTTAAATCGGCATATTTTTACAATACTATAACATTTTAGGAACATCGTGATTTATGACAAAATAATAAGAAACAAAAAATAGGTTTTTCATTTTATGCATTCTGAACAAATTATATCTTTCTTTTGGACATCAATTTTTTCCATAAAAACATTGCGTTTAAACCACAGAAAAATGGAACAAATCTACACGATCTTGGTATTTCTCTGTAGCGTCTAGCTCGCAGATTCATAAAAAATTTACTCCGATTTTTCGGAGTTCTATGTAGCAACTCAAATGCTAAAAACTCGAAAAAGACTTAACGTTCAGCTTTTTAGAACCCTTACGCGATTTAAAATTCAAACAAAATTTAAGTTTATTTTATTATTATGGCTCTTAAAGTATACTTTCACAACATAAATTGAGCTGAATATAAACAAAATTTACGTATTGACAAGGTCAATTATTGACTTCAAATGAGCTCCATCCGGACAAAATAAAGCAAAATTTTTATAAGGACTAAAAGCCGTAAAAAGCAGTATGCTACATATTAAATCATTTGTTACTTTTAGTCAATTTAACCATTGGCAGGTTCTTTAATTGTATACTATTAAATAGATATATGGTTAATCTTACTAGGATATTACAGCCGATTGCTGTTCTTAATTAATTTCGTTGAATTTATCTTTCTTACAAGATAACAATAAAATAATTAAAAAATAATCATTTTGTTCCTGGTGTTTTGTCCAGTGTACACGAACATGTTTGTATACAAGTAAAATATTTTCCTTCATGCGAATGACTATATTTGAGCTTGAAACTAGTAATAACTATTTTTGAAACATACAGCTTAAGTCCTTTAATTTATACTCAGCAATTTAATGACTTAATATATAGCTTATAATCATCAGGCAAATAAGACGCTTCCAATGATATCTCATTTGTCAAGTTATGATAAGTGTTACAGAAGTTACGAGAGAATATATGAGCCTACTTCTTCTTCTTCCTTTAATTTGGTCCTGTTATGATGTAGATGGAATCTGCTTCATGGGATCGGGTCAAATTCTGGCTTCAAAATTCTGCTTTTCAAAATTCTGCCAGCATTATACTTGAACAAAAAAAAAATTCTGCCAATTCTGTTTTTTTTTGTATAGCTTATGCGCTGACTAAAGAAAAATACACCTCATTAATGTAATTCAACATTGGCACTTTCCTAAATTTTTTTGTTTAAGTGTCGCAAATATTTTTTAAAATGCGTAGACTGACTTTCTTTCAAATAAAATCTATAACTTATTGGAACCGATGTTGTTTGATACAAGATATTCCTTTTCTTATTCAAATTTTTGAATATTCATCTTTATTTGACAAATTAAAAAATTTTGAATTATTTTCGGAAATGTTTACTATTCAAAACCTTTTCTTTATATTTTCAAATTTATTCATTTATAAAACAAAAATTAATATACATTCAAAGAATGCAAATTATGTAGGTAAGATGATTTTACAGAATTTTGCAAAAAATTAAAAAAGGGTTTGGAAAATGTTAAAAAGCGCGCGCTTTTGAACATTTTCCAAACCCTTTTTTAATTTTTTGCAGAATTTTGAAAAACAGAATTATGAAAAGCAGAATTTTGAAAAACAGAATTTTGAGAAACAGAATTTTGAAAAGCAGAATTTTGAAAGCAGAATTTTGTAAAGCAGAATTTTGAAAGCAGAATTTTGACAAAAGAATTTTGACCCCGGCAGAATTTTGACCCCAACCTCTGCTTCATACTAGTGATTCACAATTCTATTGAACCCATTTCTACCGCCAAAGCATCTATCCTTTAAACTGGGATAAGAATTTCAAAGTGAGTGCACTTAAGTTGATATATCCTCTTCAAGACGATTTAACACACACACAAACCCACAAAACCAATTGTCAATAAGTTATAGCCAGGTATAAAGTTTATCTTAACTCTTTTGATGGTCTGAGTTGACCTCACTCTTATTGAAAACTTTCGTTGCATAACTTTTTGATGTGTTCTATTTATATGTGCAGAACACATATAAATTTGTTGAAAGCTTTGAAGTTAAAATGGGGATATACAATGTGAAAGGATGTAATTGGTTTTGTGTTGGATATTGAGAAACGTTCAAGTTTTAAAAGTAAATTATTATCTCTTTGGGAGTTTATGATATTTTGAGTACCTACACAATTTTGTCTTGAACTCTCTCAGGTAACCTATAATGTTTTTAGATTTGAGTTCTACTTTGTCACCTCTTTGTTCTGTATTTGATGGAAATTAAATTCAACCTAGTTTAAAACTTTGTTGGAATATAATTTAAAATAAGGATAAAGTTTATTAGAATTCATGCTGCAATGAGAATTGGAATTGAAGTACAAAAGTTATGGATTCACTTTAAAGAGTACTTATATGATGTCTTAATATTACGAGAAAATTATTATGAGCCTAATGATGATTATATTGAAAAGCAGTTGGTATCTTCTATACTGAGTATTCTTTGGGATTTGCTATAAATTGTGTTCAAAGTTCTGGTTTTGTATGTGTGGTTTGCTTTGTTTCCATTAAAATGCACTTCAGCGAATTATTTGAATACGCGGAAAATATCCAAATGGAATTCACAAGAAATGGAATTTGTACTGTAATTTAGTTCAATGAACACAATATTTTAGTATGAGTGGTTGTTGGTTTTGCGAAAAATCTAAAATGGAAATCTCTATGAAAACGTTGGTGTGGAATTCTAGAAATTCACATTTTTACAGGATATTAAAGTGCTCGTTTTGTTGCATTGATTTTTTTTGAAGTGAAAACTTCTTTAGTATCGTAGTGATTTGAAACAAAATGAAACGAAAACGCGACACGACTTCAACTTGTTATAACTTTTTTGTTTTAATAGATTGATGAATGAAATTTGTACTGTGGATAGGTAATTAAATAAATTATAATTGTACAAAGTTTCAATTAATTTCATATTCAAAATTCGGAGATAACGGTAAAAAAATGTTCTTTTCCAACACACGTTATATCTTTTGATCTAGTGCACATACAAATTTGGTTTCACTTTAATACGCATGCTGATAACATACCTTTTATTTGATATATCACACATAACGTTACGTGCTCTACAAGTTACACAATCTTAAATTGAAAAAAATTTAAAAATACCTCAAAACACCTGCTGAGATCTGTTGGCGATTACCAGCTACCAGTGTATTAAGTACCGTAATCTCAGTCTGGAAATTCGACATGGTTGACTTTAAAAAATTCTAACTTCTCTTATAAACATCTTTGAAATAAGATTTATACATCATTATACAAGGTGAAACACTAAGCTTTCACATGGTATAACATTTTTCAGATGGTGTAAAAATTTGTATAGGTTGTTAATGAAAAAAAATTTATTTAATAGTGTGAGAAGATAAAAATACGAGCTAAGACAATAAGCTTTCAGATGATATAAAATTTATCTAGGTTGTCATATAAAAAACATGGATTTGAAGGTGATAGAATAAAAATAGGTAGATTTTTTCTATTTTTTTTTTTTTTTTTTTTTTTTTTGAAAGAAAAATGAATTTTTAAGGTTTCACTTCTACCACGTGTGAATTGCACACATGATTTTTTTTTTATCATTTAAGTACTCTATTTGAAAAATGTTGGCAACTTCAGTTTTCTAGTAATGCGTGTCTTTTTCACAAATAGTTTTTCCATGAAAACATGAGATTGGTTGGGGAAATGGAACTACTTTGATTTTCATACTAAGCTTAATTACTTTGAGTTTTTGTTTAAAAGTTCCCTACTTAAATGAGAATTTTTGCAAATTTGATGTTCTGATGTACTTTTTGGCGACTTAATTGCACAAAATAAGTAGGTACTTATGTTTTTTTTTTTTTTTTAATTTGGTTAAAACTGCTAACTGTATAAGTTTAACTGCCAAAACTAGAAAAAATCTTACTAAATGGTCTGAGTGAGAAATGAGAAAATACTTACCTACTTTATTTTGAATCCACACTAAGTCTATATAAATATGGAAATTTTATTTCTTCCTAATGCTATAGTGCCACTTAAAATAGCATTTTTTTTTCTTTTTGAAATAAAGCTAAATAATTACACTGTGCTTGAAAATGCAACTTTTTTTTACCGACATAAGGCGCTCCTATCTACTAAAGATAACACTGGTCGACCTTAACTTTTTTTGTCCAAAAGAACCAAAATATAATTTTTCTAGTAGTTTTTGGGGTCCTGAATCTGAATCTGAAGTCAGAAAAATTTAATTGGCCTCCGTTTTTGAAATATTACCGTTAGAAATTGTCAAAAACGTCATTTTGGCTGTTTTCGAGGTTCTGTTTTTATGTGGGGTACATTAAAAACAAATTTGTAACGGTGATTATAAGAACAGATATTTTTCTTTCAAAAACTGTTTAAATTTTCCCGATATCTCTTTTATTGCTCGAGATATCTTAAGTTTCAGTTAATAAGCCAAAGAGAAACTAAACTTAATATAAAGTTTAAGTCACTGGTCACAGAATTTATGCCACATGAACCAAAATATACTTTTCTGAAGGTTTTTGGGTTGCTGAGCTCGAACCCGCAATCAGAAAAATTCTATTAGCCTCCGTTCTTGAATTATTACCGTTATAAAAAAACCTTTTTCTGCATTTTATAACGGTAATATTTCAAGAACGAAGGCTAAAAGAATTTTTCTGATGGCGAATTCGAGTTCAGCAGCCCAAAAACCTTAGGAAAAGTATATTTTGGTTCTTGTGGCAAAAAAAGTTTAATTTGGTCGGCATGTGTTGTTTCTGATTCAAAGACCGCTACTTAAATTTTAAATATCTCTGGCTGTAAAAGAGATATCGGAAATATTTAAACATTTTTTAAAAGAATAAAACCAGTTCTTATAGGCACTGTTACAAATTAATTCATAATGAACTACCCCACATAAAAACATAGCCTCGAAAACAGCCAAAATGACGTTTTTTTGACATTTTCTAACGGTAATATTTCAAAAACGGAGGCCAATAACAATTTTTTGACTTCAGATTCGAGTTCAGCACATCAAAAACTACTAGAAAAGAATATTTTGGTTGTTGTGGCAAAAACCTTGTTGACCAGTGTAATTCGAGTATGCTGAACACGATGGCGTCCTTTTCAAAGTTGGCTCAGTTAAGAAAGATTTTGGCCTTTAAAATTTTCTGTTTTAATGTTATTTCCTACAAAAAATCATTAAAATTTCATATAATCTACATACATAGCTATATCATACTCGAATTATCTTTAGTAGATAGGAGCGCCATCTGTCGTATTTTGAACTAGCACAGTGTTATTATTATAATACTTAGCATGATTTATTTCAATTTCCAAAATATTTAAAATTTTTTATTTCTTTCTTGTATTGAAAAAATATTATGGAATAAAGTTTTAAAAATGTTTTTTTTTTTTTTTTTAATTTTATTTTATTTTCTACATAAATTACGATTTTTTTTAAAATTTGACATAATACTACAAAATATTTGATTGAAACCTAATTAAGTTATGTTTTTTATTCAATTTTATCTTGCATAATTTTATTGAGCTTTGCCAGTAGTTATCCATCTTAAAGATCAAAGTATTGTGTTTAAATTCTTCCAAAATTGAACCTTAAAATAAACAAAAAATTAAACGTAAGAATTATATTATGTGGTTATGATAATATTTTTAAGATTAAAACAAATCAAAAGCTTTGTACCTATAGTTTACTTACCATCAAAAAAATGTTTACGTAATAAAATGTTGGAAGGTATTCTACATGACACTTACCTCAGTTTTGAATTAAATTGCAATTTTTAAATTTAAACATAAAATATAAAAAAAAAATAGTGAACTAATTCTGATTAATTGTTGAGATTTCTATATTGTTAAAGTAACTGAATTTTTTCTGAATATTTTCTTTACCTAATTCAAAAATTTGTAATTTCTTTCAATATTTAACTGTTGCTTACAAGTCCCAAAATACAAGTTGATGCCTAAAAGTTTTTTTTGTTTTCAATTTAGTGGAACAATTTTAGTGAGTTATAAATAAAACACTATTTACGTATGCGACAAATAGAAAAGAGCCCAATTTTTGTTTGTTTCTAAGCAACGTTGTGGTCTGTTAATTTAAATGAATTAAAAACTTTCTCTGAGCTATTGTGGTTAGGAAAAGAACAAATAGATAAAGCTCAGAAAAAGTTTTAGTTCATTTAAATTAACTTTGTTTTTAAAAATTATTTATTTTTTAATTCACTCAGTTTGTTTATTTTTTTTAAATTACTTTCAGTAGCCTTTTTTATGAAATAAAACTTATTTTTTTTTTATGAAAATAAACGGGGCTTTAATAAAAAGCACAAAAAATTAATACTCGTTAACGTGTTTTTTTGACTTATATGATATGAAAGTGTAAAAAACAACTTAAAAAACGAAGAAAATTGTGTTTGATGCAAAATTGTGGAGAAACGGTTGTCCGCAGGAAAAAAAGTTTTGAGACAAACTAAAACTGTAATAAATTCTTGATTGGTCGTAAAAAAAATCTTTCAAATCAAACGTAGTTTGGCAAAGATAAGGCCAGTTAAAGAAAAAGAGAGCAAAAATCACAAAAACCTTGCTAACTCGAAAACGGGACGAAAACGAGAAAATTACCTCTTAAGTTTTTCGACTTAAAATGACCTCAGGAATCCATGGTTTTTATTTGGGGCGGTGACTGTGAGACACCCTGTATTTACTTAATGAAAGTACAAATACTTATGTGTACTTAGTTTCTGATTATACTTCTGCGTTACTTTTTGTCAAGAGTTATTTTTTTAAGTTTTTATAGCGTTTCTGATATTTGAGCTTGTGATTACTTAAAATTGTCTAAGCTTCATACGACTCAATTTATGAACATAAGTTGAAGCTTCTAAGCGTTATCATTCCCTTTTGTTTGGTTGTCTTTTTTTTTCGTAAAATTTTGAAAATTAATGTTGGCTAACGCAGTTATAATTACTGCTAAGAATACTTAATTGACGTTAATGTATCTATAGTTGAAATTTATGGGATTGTCACTTTAGTTAAAAATTACATTATGAGAAAGCTAAGTTATATGATTTTATAAATAAAATTGAAATTTCTAGTAAGATGACGCAGTTGTTTAGTTTTTTTGATTGCTTTGTGTAACATCCATTAATATTGAAATATCATTAAAAATATCACTGCAAATGTTATTATTTTATAGATAATAATTAGTTTCAGATGAAATAATTTTTAAGCTATTGCATAGATTTTAACGCAGGCCTAACATGGGGAGCGAAACAAGAAATTTCGTAACGAAAAATTATTACACCACATACTTAGGTAATTCGCTAAACGTGTATGGTATGTGTGTATATGTATATGATACGATTGTACGAAGCTTGCATGGGAGCAAGCAGCTGTTTCTGTGAATGGTTTTGGTTCAGACAGAGAGGGTTATATAAATTGTAAAAGACAACAAAGAGAGGAGTAAAGAAGAAGACCATAAATGCAGAATAAATCAGGAGCAAAAAAAAAAAATCTGTATTTTCTTTTCTTTTGTTTTCTCTTCCCATTCTTCTGTTTCTTGTTTAACTTTTTGTGATTTGTGAACGATAAAGTGTTGCGTTGCGATTGCGATATTAAATCAGAAGAGAAAAATTATTCTTTTGTTTTCTTATTTTTTGATCTGGAGAAGTTTATGACATGAAATTGTGTGTATGCATGTGTTCAAATGTGACCTTGTTGTTGTATATGAATTGATAGGTAGATACAAAACATAATCATTGGTTTTGTGCAGTGTAGGTAAACAAATTATAATTGCATAAGTTGATAAAAAATGCAATGCAATAGCTTTACCGTGGCAGTCCTCGTGTGCCACAAGTCTTTTTTTTCTAAATTACTGCCCTAATTGTTAGTATTTGTTTACTATTTTTGACAAATTAAATATAACACTATGTGAATCTTGGGATTATTAACTATAGTAATATTGATTTGCATTACTGGTTTTTTGTATGGCTTTGAAAATTACGTTACCTGCAAATCATCTTCGCTTTGCATCAGATAAGTGATACATTTGTCGTCAATTACCTACTGGAATCAATAAAAATGTGTTTATTTCCTGGGGGGGATATTCTTTAAAACAAATTTTTTTTGAAATAAAATTGTTTAAATTAATTTTGCTCATTTCAGTTTGGTATTACATTTTTTTTTTAATTTACAACTGTTTGACTTTTATCTCGAGATTCTATTTTTGAGAACTATTTGGAGAATTGGAAAAATGTGAAAATGAGGGTTAAATTAACATAAATGTTTGCAATATGGGTGAACTTACCTTTAAACACTGCTCTCTCTCAGTCAAGTTTCTCATAAGTAGTGCATCTTACAACAATCATCAAAAGTAAAGTGTTCATTATTTATATTTATTCATTTTCAAACGTATTCTTAAATAAATGTATATTTACAAATATTTATTATATTATATTATAATATTTTAAAGAATAACTATTTTTTCTTATTTTGTAAGTGCTTTTTTATCAATGATCTGAGCTTAGTTAATATGTCTTTAAAGCCAATGCATTTTTGTTTTTCTTACACTTGTTTCCTTTCAGTTCATATTCAATTTTTATTGTTGTTGTTGAAAAATAGATTTATTTTGATGTGTATCAATGCTTATCACATCGAGTATCTAAACTCTATTGTCTAGAAGGTAATGTTCGGAAATCATCGGCATTTTTCGATTTGTTCATTACTTGAGGTATATTATAAATAAAAAAAAAGGTTTGAATAATTCAAATTAAACAAAAAATTATCAAGTAATTAAAGACTGCAAGAAAACTGTACAGAAAAACAACTTTTTTGTTGTTGAAATCTGACGTTATTTCTATGTTTTATAGTCATGTTAAAAAAAATTGTTTTTCTGCTTTGGATTTTTGGGCTTTTTATTCAATCTACTCTGATCGTGAAGCTTACTTACAGAATAATGGCTTCCCACGAACCTGAAGACTCACCACCAACCAGCTAAATTTATAAAATGTCACAATATTTCGCTAACATTCACTCAGTTCGTACTAAAATAAAAAAAAAAACTAAAAACAAAAAGAATAGGTGATTGTTAAAACAACATAAGTGAAATTTGAATTTTTTGTAGGAGAGAAAAAAACCGCTATAATTTCCATGACGCGACCGAATTTACAATGTTTTGACAATTTTAATATACCTCAATTGACATTCTTAGACTTCAAATTGACTATTTTAACAAAAAAATTGGCTTTCTTTTCAAAGTTATAGCAGTTTTGGTCTCGCCTTATAAAAAAATTTAAAAAAAATCACTTATGTTGTTTTAACAATCATCGAATCAAAAGTAAAACTAATATAAAGTTCGTTGCTCAGCTCTTTTGTTTAAAGGAATGCAGTTACAGTGGGCTGCAAAAATAAATTTTTTTTGTCCTACAAATTTTTTTCAAATTGTTAAAAATTAAACATTTCTAAATCTAAACCTGGTTTCAGAAAAATCTTATTATGGGGCAGTTTTTTTTATAAATTGACTTGGAAAAAAAAAATATTTTAATAATATTCGGTTTAAGTAGGTAGTAAAATAAATTGCACGACTGGGGTCGCACGTACTTGCTCTTATGCTTAAAGTAACTATAATGTTAAAGCTTTTTATTCAAGAAATTTAAAATTTGATATTTTGAAGAAATTTCATAAGTAGTATAAAAAAATTAAATCTGTTTTTATAATTAATTAAACTCCGTTTTAAATTATCTTAAAAAAAAAAAAACAAATATGCCATTTTATTTCTTGTATAAAAAGGTATTTTTAGAAAAAAATTTTCGAAAATTGTAGGAGCCGTTTTTTAAAAAAATAATTTTTTATGTATAAAAATTTTTAACATTTTTCAAAAAAAAAGTTGGTATGCCATTTTGAAGAAATAATTAATTTACACATAAAAACTAAATTTCAAAATTTTTCATTGATCCGTTTTCAAAAAATTGATTTTTCAAAAAAAAATTTTGAAATATTTTTTAAAAATCCAAAATTGCGTTTTTTGAAAATTTTCTAAATTTTTAATATTATCTTTACTTACACACGTTTGTATAAAAATTTGCATTTAAATCGGGTTAAAGTTGTACGAGATATTCAGAAACGAAAAAAACCGTTCTATGACAGGTACCGTTAATAACGGTACAAAAAATATTTTTTTCATTTAAAAAGTTGGCTCTTATGTGTAGTACTACACACAAAAATTTTAATCAAAATCGTTAGAGCCGTTTTTGAAAAAAATTAACTTTTCTATTTCCGTTATATGGCAGGTACCGTTAGTTTTGGTCATAAAAAAAAATTTCAATTTCCCCTCTAGGGAATCACCAAAAACTGCTAACTACCAAGTTTGAAGAAAATCACTTCACTCGTGTAGGCTGCAGCTCCAGATAGAGACAGACACACAGACAGACAGACAGACAGACAGACAGACAGACAGACAGACAGACAGACAGACAGACAGACAGACAGACAGACAGACAGACAGACAGACAGACAGACAGACAGACAGACAGACAGACAGACAGACAGACAGACAGACAGACAGACAGACAGAATTGCCGGACCCACTTTTTTGGCATTCTCCATCATCGTAATGTCATGTAAAATTGTTATCTCGAGTTCGATTTTTTTTACGAATCCTAAACTTGCCCTATAGTACCTATATCGCAAGTAAAAAGAATCTGGCACGCTGAACAGACTCTAATTTGGAAGGCTTATTTCATGATATAATTTTTATTATCAGATATTAGGTAAATGTGTCTTTATTCATTTACTTTCATTAAGATTTTAAGCCTTTGTTTTACAAATAAAAGCAGAAATTTCAAAGTGTCTTAGTTTTCAAGTAAAAAAATATTTTTGTCATAATATAATTTGTATGCTCTCGAGATTTTTAAAGTCAAGAATGTACAGAAATACCCCTTTTGAAAAGAAAACTAGTCATGTAGAAGCCAAATAGCATGCTTAATCAAAACCGAGATTCTCAAAAAATACCATTTTACAAAAAAAAAAAATAACGCAAAAAAAATAAATCGTTATTTCCCCTCAGTCACTTCGCCGTTTTACTGTTTCGTATTTTTGTTCTTCTATATTTCGCAAAATAAATCAATTGTTTTTTTATTTTTTACTTCGTTTTCATATTATTTCGGTCTGGAATTAACTTGTCTTTATTTTAATCGCTTTTGTTCACTTCGATTTAAATTGTTTCACAATCATTTGTTTCGTTCTCTTTTGTGATTATTAATAACCTGAAGGTATTTAAAATTCATGCGAATAAGTGTAGTGTGTGGTGTTATTTGTCCTTCCTAATTTTCAAAGTAATTTGACTCCCCTTCTGAAAAATTTAATTTACAAAAACCAATAAGTGACCTATCATAAACAGAATACATAGAAGCATAAACATCAACTAAAATCACTCCATCACTTGAAATATTACCTTCCGGACCAAACCATCACTCTTTTCGATACATCCCCACTTCACAAAAAAATTTATCAAGAAACTCACTTAATCTTTTCAAATACACGTACGTAAACAATATTGAAAATATATCCGTTACCCTATCACCAGCAGAGAGAAAATATTTGTGAGTGTGTGTGTGTGCATAAATGATGGTATTTTTGAAGATGAATTTGACAAATTGATGCAATTTGACAACAAAAGCATAAGCAAGAAATAGATGCATTCATGCATAAACAAATATTACAATTTCCAAGGACATCTTATCTCTCTCTCAAAACATTTCTTCTTCTTTTAGGATACTATGAAAATAAGAAAATTGGAATAGAGAGTTCCTTAGAAAAAATATATGTATATTTACCGTGCTTTTGAAAATGATGGTAATTTTTATTTTGAGTACAGATTCAAGAATAGTTCTAACTTTGTTTGTTTGTTTTTTTTTTTTCTAAGAAAAGAACTGAACTATAAAAAATAAATTTGTATCTTTGTCAGGATACATACATAAAACGAAATGTTTATTTGACGTTTTAACTTGTTTGCTTGAGGGACATGAAAATGCGCATTTCTTTGTAATTTCGATGCGTTTTTGATTTTTTCTAGGGAAAAATGGTTGAAAATATAATTTTAATTTTGCTTTGATACATTTTGAGAGGGGTAGAGATATATGAAGTAGATTTCAAAATCAGTCCAAACATCATAATGAAATTGTGCCAATACAAAATGTATACCTTTCGAAGAAATGAAAAGCAGATTTATATTTTAATACTTCAAAACAAAAAATTTTCCAAGTGACTTTTGTCGTTCATAAGCTTAAAGGTTTAAATTCGAGATTATTGTTTTTTTTTTTTATTATTAAAAAATGTATTTTCGTATTTATTAAAATAGTTCTTATAATGTCGATACATGAATATTTTAATTTTCTTTAAATGATTTTAATAAAGAAAAAATAACTCTTTACAAAAAAGTCCAGGAATGATAGGAGAAAAGGGAAATAGAAGTATTTGAATATACAGGGTGTCCCAAAAGTAATGGATCAAACGAAATATGCTGATAGGCCAACTTAAGGGCTCTCAGAATTTGGTAACTTGTTCATCCCAAATCTTTACGGTTTTCGATTTAATGCAGTTTTTGTGAAATTTCGAAAAATCCCGACTTTGCATCAGTATTTTGCTTCCTCCGCTCATAATTGATTTTTGTTTTTTACAATTCTTCCACTAAAACATTGCCTAATAATAGGAAATAATTAATTAATCAAAATATTTTTTATTTCATACGCCATTTTGCTGCAAATTAATTAACAGTGTCATGTTTTATAAAAACTCAATTTCTTACTTTTATTTCAGAGCAGCATCCCGAAAAAAATTTGTATGGTGTGATACTGGTTTATTATGTTAAAAACTTGCCGTGTTATTGCAGTTTTCAAAAATGTATAAAAATTTCCAAAGTTGAAATTAGAACGAAAGATATTACAATTTAAATGCAACAAAACAGGGCTTTTCAGAGAAAAATAACAAACAAAAATAAACACATTTTCTCGACTGTTGTTTGTTTATTTCTTTTTGAATAAAAGTCTCGATTTTTGTTTGTTATTTTTCTCTGAAAAGCCCTGTTTTGTTGCATTTAAATTGTAATATCTTTCGTTCTAATTTCAACTTTGGAAATTTTTATACATTTTTGAAAACTGCAATAACACGGCAAGTTTTTAACATAATAAACCAGTATCACACCATACAAATTTTTTTCGGGATGCTGCTCTGAAATAAAAGTAAGAAATTGAGTTTTTATAAAACATGACACTGTTAATTAATTTGCAGCAAAATGGCGTATGAAATAAAAAATATTTTGATTAATTAATTATTTCCTATTATTAGGCAATGTTTTAGTGGAAGAATTGTAAAAAACAAAAATCAATTATGAGCGGAGGAAGCAAAATACTGATGCAAAGTCGGGATTTTTCGAAATTTCACAAAAACTGCATTAAATCGAAAACCGTAAAGATTTGGGATGAACAAGTTACCAAATTCTGAGAGCCCTTAAGTTGGCCTATCAGCATATTTCGTTTGATCCATTACTTTTGGGACACCCTGTATAGTGCCAAAACACCCTGAAAAATTGGAGTTGTAAAATCTAGTTTTTCATTTCCCTCGAAAAAAAAACCTTTTAACGCGTGAACATGGATACAACTAGATCATCCCAGATTTTTCAAATTTGATAGAAAAACTTCAAAAATGGTATACAGGGTGTCCCAAAAGTTAACGTCGAAACGAAAACGGTAGATAGGGTAGGTGGTGACAGTTATCAGAAAAAATAATAAAAAAAAATCGCAGCCATATATTTTGTGAGTTATGGGCATTTGAATAAAAGTCGAAAAAATAGTCACCCTGTGAGGGTTTTTTATGTACCGTGACTACAAATCTTAATTTTTCTCATTTTTTTCTTTTGTTACGGAACCTTGAATAACCCTGCTACCAAATGCATTCAAAAATTTTTTACTCCGCTGCATCAGTTTTAAAGAAAATTTCACTTTTTTGCCCACCTAAGTACTAAAAAATTTTGCATGACTCTAATTCAATGAACCGTAGTGTAAAAAAAATACACTACTATGTTTCGGCAAGTTACCTTAAAAGCTGGTGTGTTCAATTCTCTTTTCAAAATGGTATAACATTGTTGAGAATAATCCATAAATAACCGAGATAAAATTTATTTTCTTAAGAAAACCGACTTTTTTATTTGGTATTTTTTCCATATCTTGAAAAGAGAATTGAACACACCAGCTTTTAAGGTAACTTGCCGAAACATCGTAGTGTATTTTTTTTACACTAAGGTTCATTGAATTAGAGTCATGTAAAAATTTTTAGTACTTAGGTGGGCAAAAAAGTGAAATTTTCTTTAAAACTGATGCAGCTGAGTAAAAATTTTTGAATGCATTTGGTAGCAGGGTTATTCAAGGTTCCGTAACAAAAGAAAAAAATGAGAAAAATTAAGATTTGTAGTCACGGCACATAAAAAACCCTCACAGGGTGACTATTTGTTCGACTTTTATTCAAATGCCCATAACTCACAAAATATATGGCTGCGATTTTTTTTATTATTTTTCTGATAACTGTCACCACCTACCCTATCTAAAGTTTTCGTTTCGACGTTAACTTTTGGGACACATAAAAAAATAACACTGGTTTACAAGGGTTTTGTGGCCGAAACAAAAATATACTTTTCTGAAGGTTTTTGGTGTGCTGAACTCGAATCCGAAGTCAGAAACAAGTTATCAACTCCCGTTTATAAGATATTACAGTTAGAAAACGCAAAAAATACCGATACCTGTTTAAATCTTTTCAATATTGTTTGTATTGTCCGAGATATCTTAAAATGAAGTAAGTGGGTTTGGCTTTATATATCATAAAGGAGATAATGACGCTATAAAATTTATAAAATATGCCAAACAACTGAGGATATCTCGGGCAGTAAAAAAGATATCGGAAAGATTTAAACAGATTTAAAAAGGTGGAAAACAGTTCTTACTAAAACCGTTACTAAATACGCTCTAACAATTTTCCTTATATAAAAGAATAAGGCCAGAAGTACCGCATATTTCAAAAACGGGAGCTGATTAATTTTTTCTGATTTCAGATTCGGGTTCAGCACACCGAAAACCTTCAGAAAAGTATATTTTTGTTTCGACAACAAAAAAAGAAGTTTAATTTTGTTAACCAGTGTAATTTTTATCATGTCCTTATAGAACTGAAGTTCAAGCCAGTTTTAATTTGTTTCTAACATTTTTTATAGTTTTTAAAAATTTTTAAGTAAAATATATATGTAATTTAAAAGTTATTTGTAGTTATCGATATTTTGTATGGAAACATTGAAAATTAATTCGCCAAGGGTAAATATATCGAGAATTGGGAGAATTTTTTCAGCCCCTTTGCGTATCATGTCGATAAAAATTACAAATTGCTAACACTGGTTTACAACCAAAATGGACACTCATTACGAATCGAGACTTGGAAATCACATTAAAAATAATTAGTATGAATACGTGGTAATTTTTTAAGAGGTACCACCAGACGGTTATACATTTTGCAAAAAATTATATTCTGACTTTTGTATGAAAACCGCTATTTCGGGACTCTTCAAGGACGTCTGGTGGGGGTAATGCCGTGATTTAAAAGTCTGGCACTAATTTTTTTTTATCAATGGGTAGTGGTAATTTTTTAAGATGTACCACCAGACGGTTATATATCTTGCAAAAAATAATATTCTGACTTTTGAATGAAAATTGCTATTTCGCGAATCTTCAAGGCGAATCTGGCAAGGGTAATGCCGAGAATAAAACATCTGGGACCGAACTTTTTGCAGTCAAGGTATCGCCCTTTATCGGCTCTATATGAAATTAAGTGGTTATATCCTCGAGACAATAATCGGAATAAATGCATTTTTCAACTCCCCATAGAATGCCGTGAAATAAACCTGCCAGACTTTCGAATTCTTCATCAGGACGCTATTACCTACATATACATATGACCCATTTTCGGTTATCCAAAAACTCCCAAAATCTGCTCTGGGCTCTTAGACTATATGATTTAGAAAAGTTTTTTTTTGTCGATGTTTTTCCAATCATACTCATGAAGAGGTAGGAACTGTAACCTTAAAACTGAATAAATAAGCATGAAAAATTAGATTAACTTTTCTGGATCAGCTCGGATGTTAAAGTCTAACAAATCAAAAAATTTATGAAAAATTGATTTTTTAAAGAAAATTTTCGACAACAAAAATTTCTTACAGCTTTAACACCACGGAAAAAATGACCAACTAAAAACAAGGGAACTTCGCATTAAATAAAGCGGATTTCTTCATGGTTTTTTGCCAAGATGATTTCTGTCTTAAATTAAGAGAATAAATCTTCTTAATTTCTTGATACGCAAATTTAAAAGAATTCGACTTAATTTAAGCGGGAAAATATTTTAATGTGGAAATATTTTATTAAAAAAAAAAAAAATAAAAACTGACAACCACTGGGGGTCACTAGGTCTTACTATCATCCTATCTCGCTGTTAATTTTTCAATTTTTATTTTTTGTCGGTTTTTTAAGATGAAAATTCACAGTAAGATGAAATGAAGTTCACCTTAAATTGAACAGAATTTAAGCTTAACAAAACAGACATCTTATTGTTTCAAGGTGGCGGGATTTAAGGTGGACATCATTTTATTTTAAGGTGCCCTTTTTTTCTCTATTTATTTTATCACCATAAGCAACATTTCGAAATCTGGTAACCCTGTTTAGTAAACAAAAATCCAAAAGAAGGTAAAATTTTGCCTGAAATTTTAGATAAAATTCTCGTTTTTAACACCCATATTCTAACGCTACGAGATTATATACATATCGCTCATTTACTTGAAAATTATCATAACTCAAAAAAACTGTTTGTTTTTAGAAAACGAGTTTTAAATTTATTATCGATCTATTTTTTTATGTAAAAAGTTACTTTCTAAAACAAAACTAGTGGTTCTTCTCCGTCAGTTTTTAAAGTTCAAAAATAACTTACTGCAGGATTAAATATTACTTCATTCCAATAACTCCTGCATTAAAAACTCAAAAGTGAGCGATATGTATAAACTGACAATAGCCTCATACCTATTTTTTTTAGTTAAGTTAAAAACTGTGACTATTGAGTTAAAATTGATCTGATGGAAAAATTGATCTGTAGGAAAAGAAAATTCAAAAAATATATATTACAACATTATTGTGCCGATGTAATTTTTACGGTAGTTTTTTTTTTGCTATTTTATTTTAAGATACAATAAATTCGCTATACAATCTAAAAGTGCTCCACAATACCTTTTTTTTTTTTAAAGTATACAATTACATATTTACATTTTACACAGACAAATTACTAAAATATTTTATACACAATTTCTTAAGCTTTAATAATATCACTTAAATATTTTTGTTTTTTTTTTAAATATAATTTAATAATAATTTCTTAAGGTATTTTTTTTTATTAATATTTACAATTTTAAATTTCAATTAAATTAGTTTTCTAAACATCAACCTTCTTGGTGCCATAACAATTCAAAGCTTTTTCCATTTTGGGGGGGTATTATAGATATTTATTATTATTATTATTATTATTATTTTTTTTTTCTTAAAGGAAATCACTTTGAAGCATCATGGCAACTGTTCCTCACCTTTTGTCACTTAAAATAATGCTTTGCGTTGGTGACGAGCCACCATTGCTATTTATGACGCTATGTTGCATTTGCAACGACTGCTGCCGCTGGAAATTATTGTGGTTGTGATAGTTGAGATGTCCTCCGGAATTATTGTTCATGTGCAACGAGGAGCGAGTATAGTTGGTTGAACGACGTGTTGACATGATACTGGTATCTAGGGCACCAGTTGTGGAATGCTGTCGGTTACGTGGAGCTGGCTTACAGCACCAGCAACATAGATAACGATTGAAATGCTGACGGAATACCCCTGAGACGCAATACAATGCTACCGGATTGGCACAGGAGTTCAGGAAACTGTAATGCAAAATAAGGAGAAATGATTAAATTGAAATGTGATTGTGTTGAATTGGTTTGTGATGGTTGAATTGGTATTTGAATGAGAGAGTCAATAAGGGATTTGTATTATTTTTTTTTTTTCATTTTAATTTAACAAAAAGTCAGATATTTTTTTGTTGTTTGTGGATTATTTAGAGCTTACTTAGCTGGTTTCTTTTGTTTATTTAAATTGGATTGATGGATTTTTAACCCTTTTCATATTTTTTTTCTGTATTTGCATTGAAAGGATTTATGATTTTTCTCTCACCTGATGTTCAAATCATGAATAAAAGTCTGTCCCCCCCTTTTTTTTGACCCAAGTCTTGTGTAAGACCCTTTTTCTCTCTTTTAGTTTACGTAAATACTTATTCGTAAATCCAAGGATTTTCTGGTTTTATTGAAAATTATGTAATTGTATTTTAACAAGGATGCCAAAAATAAAAGGTTCCGTCCGTCCGTTCGTAACTTAGACGATTGGTATATGATGGGTGTACCTACCAATTCAATTAGAATTTCAAGTGTGCCTTTGTGTAGGTATAAATATAAAGTGGTCCTACAATGAGGTAGATATTTCTCAGTTTTTGTCGGTTTTTAAGGTTGTAGCTAAGCTACCTCTAGGATACACTGATGTTTTATAGAGAGAAAAAGTAATTTTTTTCACAAAGAATTCATGAGATTTTCTATTTTCATTTTAACTTTGAGTTCAAAGAGAAAATTTAATTAAGTACCAATGGGTCTCTTGATGGTTTTTAAAATAAAGAATTTACAGTCATTTTTTGTTTTTTTTTTGGTTTTGTTTACTGTGGTCAAATATTATGTGGATTTTCTTTGGGATTTTGGAAGAATTTAGGAGGAATAACTTTGATTGAGTCAAAGGTAATTTATCATTTATTTTTTTTTTTGTATATTTGTTTTCTATGGAAACCAAAAAAGGTTTCTGGTACTATTTGTAATGAATAAGTTGGATGACATGTATTTACTTATTTGTATGTCTGAATTTATTTGATTGCTAGTTTTCAAATCTATAAGCTAAGCCAATATTAGAAAAGAAGAAGATAGATATTACTTAGATTGTAAATTAAAAAAAAAACTGTACACATAGAATTTGAACAAATGTGGTTAATATATGGGAAGGAGCTGAACTTGAGAACAGTTTTTTTATTTTGTTAGGTATTTGCATTTTTATTGCGATTGCTTTGAATAGCAGTTTTCCAAAAATTGCAATAACTTGAAAATTTTGTATGGGAGTTAGGTACACATAAGTGAGATATAAAAACACAAAAAAAGAAACAAGTTTTAAAATTTTATAAAAATCATCTCGAAAAAAAAATTTGAATTTCAATCCCTTTTTCGGCAAAGAAAATTAAAAGTATGATATTTGACTAACTTTTTGTACTAATCTAGTAACTAGACATTATTATCTTTCAATTAAGCCATCGAAACCTAAAAAAATATTAAATTTAATATTTTTTATGAATTTTTAAATACACCGAAAAAAAAATTGATAATAACAGCTATCAAAATAACATTTTTGAGTGTTCTTCAACAATTAAAATATCAATTTTGATATTTTATCATATCATTTTGACATTTTTTAATTTAATTGAAATATCATTTTGACATTTTTTTAATTTTAAGTGGATAGTGAAAATTTCCCTTTGACAATTAAAATATCAATGTTTACTAGTTTTTACGTTTTAGTTTATTATAATGAAACCTATTTCTTTCTTTTTCTTTTTTATTATTTTTACTATTTTTATTATTTTAAGTATTTTTTTTTTCTTTTTTCAAAACATTACTGAAAGTGAATATTCTTTACAAAATAGTGGTGATATTATTTTTTCTATTATAGGTGATATAATTGTTTTGTTATTTTCTCCCCAACTATGTGAAGTAAAATCTTATTGCCGATCAAATTTTCTCAGTAAATCATACATTTAACTTCAAAAAAACACAAATCGCCTTTAAATTAGTACAAATTAAGAATTTGTTATTTAATATTTTTCAATAATTTGGAATGAGAAATTGATATGACAAAATGATAATGAAAAATAAAAAAAAAAAAAATCCAAAATGTGACATTTAAATATCATCCTCATAATAAAAAAATATTGTTTTAACATTTTAAATATCATAAAACACATTTTATTGAGCATTTTTGGCTGATATTTAAAAAATGTTAATTTGATAGTTAAAAAATGTTTAATTGATATTTTTCCATTTTGACAACATTTCATATTATTTGAGATTTAATTCCAACAAAAAAAAAAAATATTAGCTTTCAAGATGTATTGTAGGTACTTATGTCATTGTATTTTACTGTAGCACTTGTATGAATTTTAAATTTGTTATACCTAAGCAGCGCTGCCACCCCAAAGATAATTGAGCGCAGTATATTTCAAGAAAAAGCGCAGTAGATTGCAATATACCGCAGTAGATTTTTAAATATACAAACAACATTCAAATCACAGAAATATATTTTACTTCAACACAAATTAAACAATTAGCTCAACAGTAAAAAAAAAAAACACAAAACAGCTCTATTTTCGGTTCCACGTCTTTTCACATAATTTTGTTCCCCCGAAATCTTAACAGGTATTGCGAGTTTCACTTTTAACCAGTAGCCAAAATAAAACTGAGCTAAAAGATGTCGGTAACTTCTCGAATTACCTGAAAAAGAGTTAAAAATACGGCTAGTTTCCCGAACATGAACAACTTTTCGTCCGCAACTCAGAAGTAACAAGTGAAATTGAATTTTTCGTTTGCAATTTTGTTCACGTAAAAGTCACGATAGGGCTGCATTTCAATTTTTCAGTGAATACATTTAGAGTGAGTTAACGTGGCTCAGTATTTAAAATTTTGAAATGGACAATAGGTACTATTAAAATGTTTAAAAGGGGAGTAGATTCGTTTTGCTGCGCAGTACATTTTCATTTGGGCTAAAACGCAGTAGATCTACTACTAAAGGAGTAAGGTGGCAGCCCTGACCTAAGATATAACCATAATGAAATACAACATTTGAATAATTGATTTAAGATGATTTAGATGAGATTTATTTTAAATATAAAACAAAAAATTGTATGACAAATTTAATGTTTTAGAAAAGACTATAAGCGTCAGTTACTTTATATTTATTATTAAAATAAGTAAAATAATATAAGTAAAAAAAGTATTAAAAAAAAGTTTTTCTCAAGTTCATCATTTCCGTCAAAATCGATTAAACGATTCTATGTCAGAGACCGTTTAATTTTTATCCAAAAAAACATTAAATAAATTACGACACCGAAACATAAGTATAAAAACAAGTTTATAATATTAAAGATTTTTAACAATTTGTAGTAAAATATTGTACATATGTGATATGTACATTTTTTTTTAAATAAATACACCACAAATCCTTAAAAATATAAGCTTTTAATAATTTATTCCATGTTATTTATTCTTTTCGATTGAAATTCAACCTTTTTAATAAATAAGATTATAAAACTTTCTTGAGAGACTCGCTTAAAATACAAACTTGTAGTTCAATTGAAAGTTTTATAATCTGACTGTTGCTACCCTCATATTTTAAAGTATTGTATGTATTTCAATGCATATTTAATATTTCTATTATTTTTTCTTATTTCATAGTTTGACTTAATAAAAAATTGAAATTCTTAATCGAGAAATTTATATTCTACGTGATGTTGTAAAATAGAAAACTACCCACACATTAATAAATACGTGCTACCAGAATGTTCAATTATTTTCTTATCGTGACACTTATCAAAACCATAATATATCCTCTATGGAAATTTCTTCATTAAATATTAACCATCATCTTTATTTGTGTGTGGAGAATAATTTCCTGCTTTGATATGTTATTTAACACGTAAAACGATTAAAGATACCTGGCTTTCTGAATACATATCATTCAATCTTCCAACCACAGTGAAAGTAAAATAAAATTGAAAAAAAAAAAATAAATACATGTCCACTGGTTGCTATTTTTATATCCTTTTTACAGTCCGCATAGTGTTCAATCATTTTCAGGCATTTTACGACATTTTCATAAAATTGTGAATAATCGAATTCAAGAGACACTTCCATAAGATTACGTTGACAGGCAATCGACTATGAGGATGGATCACTCAACTGATCCATCCTTATGGTATATCCTGAATTTTTTATTTTCATAAAGGAAAAGTTTTCGCTGTATTTTCTTTTTGTAGAACATGACCAAGTATAATTAACTTTACACAGGAAATTATTCGTCATTGCCATGAGACACACGTATTTTTCTCTTAAGCAAGAAAATTTGCCAGAATTTCTTTCGGTACATGCTGATGGTTTTTAAAGTATCCCTTTCAAAAGGATATCGGTTGAAATCGAGTCAAGGCAACGTTGAAGCTTCCTTAAATGTGGACGAAAATAGCTCACTTAGTTATATTTATTTTACCCGTTAATTATGTAAACACTGTGTTGCTCCTTAAAAGTGTTTGTTTGTATTTTTTTTTTTTTTTCAATTAATTTCAAGCCATTAAATGTCATCAAGTCCTCTTACTTTTCAACTATACAAAATCTTTGAAATCCCTTTCCTGCATTAAAACAAAAAAAAAAGTTCAAAAGATTTTATTTGAAATGAAATTTAAACTTCTAGTCATATAGCACCATCAAAAAGTTTTAAGTTTAAAACATTTTGTCATATCACTTTGCCACAACTTTTCCATTAGACGACACCATTAGATATATAAAAGTTAAAAGTGACAGTCTATGTGACATGAGTCCTTGTTGTAAAAATTGAACGATTAGCCATTAGTTTTTGTTCTAAGATAAATTAATTTCTGTTGGCATACATTTTTAAAATAAAATGCTACGTGACATAAAGACAGTTTGATGGTTTACTTTTTAACATGGTTTATTGCTTTGAAGAAGGAAAGCTATATAAGAAAAAAACAAAAGGATATTCTTGTTGACACTAGACTGATGGTCACCAATTCAACCTTTGATCTTTGTCATTGTTAATGTATGTTTGAGAGCTTTAATAGAATTAGTTCATTTAACATTTTATATTGTTACTTTAAGTATCATGATAATGGAACATGTATTTAAAATAAAATCTTTTCGTCATTATAGCATCTCATATCGACTCATTCCCAGCAATTTATTATTTAACTGCCAAGAAAAGGCTGATCAAAATTTAATTAAAAAATATTGTCAGCCGATGTGATATGTACAACATGATTTTTTAATTAAAAAAAAAAATAATGAACAAAAAAAAAAAAAAAATAGTACGCATACGCCATAGTGACCCACATTTAAATATAAGAGTATATAATAACGTCGTGATTTTACTTCTCCGGCGTTTAATTATTTTTTTTTTCAGTTTTAAGTAAATTTTTGCGAATGAAAAATAGCTTAATTTTTCAAAAAAACTTTAATTATTATTTTGACTAAAATTTGTTTGTGCGATAGTAAAATATACAGCAGGGTGGGTCAAAAAAATCGAATTCTTTTTTTTATTTGGTACTCCGAAAAATCGATTGCTAGACACCTCTAGAATATACACACCAAATATGAGCTCTTTATATTAATGGGAAGGTCCTCCGCTTTTAAATTTTCCATTTTTGCATCAAGCTTCTACAAAAAAAAATTATTTTTTTTATAAATCGACTTTTTTGCAAATTTCTTTGCTTATTCTTGTAGGAAATTGAACGCTCTACAAAAAAGACATTGTACTCTTTTTTCGTTTATCTAACCGTTTAATAGATATTTGAGGTCCAAAAATCGAGAAAATCTTTAAAAATTCGTTTTTTGTTCTTAATTTTGTAACAAATTGAAAAATTATAATAAACAAACGCGCAAGACTTATTCTTGTAGGAAACAGATTGGTCCACAAAAAAGGTCTTAATAATTTTTTTCAATATTCTAACCATTCTAAAGATATTCGAGGTCAAAGTTAAAAAAAAATATGAAAACATTTTTTACTTTTCAAAATTTTCTAATTCACCGAAAATTCAATATTTTCAAATTAGCAAGATGTTTTCTTGTAGGGGCTTAGACGTTCTATAAAAATTTCCTTAGCAGCAAATTAATTGCTTTAACCGTTTAGAAGATAATCGTATTCAAATCGCAATGCATACTTGTATCAAGAAAACTATTGAAATCAGTAGGCATTAGTTTGGATACGAATATCTTCTCAACTGTTAAAGCAATTAATTTGCTGCAAAGGAACTTTTTATAGAACGTTTAAGCCCCTACAAGAAAACATCTTGCTAATTTATAGTATTTTTTTTTTGTAATTTGGGTGCTCAAAAATTTCACCTTGAATTTTTCTATACTTTGATTTTTTTTTCGATAAAAAAAAGAATTTAAAAAAAGCACAAAATCCAAAAATTAAACAAGCTTTATAGTCCAGACAAAATAAACATAAAAAAGAGCAAAAACCCAGAAATAATTCGCACAGGGCTGAAAATTGGTACAGAGCATTTAAGTGCAGATTAAAGAAAAATGTCAAAAGTCCCCCAAAGGTCCCATGGGTGCATAAAAAGTTATTCATGTTTTAATGTCAAAAATGTAGGTTTTTCATATATAACTTTGAAACGGGAGAAGCTATCAAAAAAAAGTATATGGATTATTGTAGGTTTTTAAATTCCCTAAAAATATAATGCAACGCTTTTTTTCTACGAGATATCGTTTAGAAGATATCGTGGTTTTAAAACGTGTCAAATGTCGAAAATATCGGTTTTTTGCCTACTATTACTCTTCTAAAACGATGAGTTCTATCGAAAAGTTGTCTTTGAAAACTTGTAGATAATGTTCTACTAAATTTTTTGTTTTTTTGTTTTGTTGTAGTCTTTCAAAAAGAAAAAAAAAAATGTTTGATTTCTTCAAAATTCAAAAATTGCTAATTTGTCTACATAGCTTCTAAAATATGAGTTTTTGACATATATTTTTAACTCGTATCATATACTATAACGCTTTCCCCAAAAAAGCTGAAGATATGCTTTAGTAACAGTTATCGTTTTAAATGTAGTGCGTTCAAAAGAGTGGTATATATAGAAATATCGTTTTTTTTGTCTATTTTCGTCAAATGGTCAGTTTATCTAAACAAATTTTCAAATCATGTGTATACAGGGTGTCCCAAAAGTTAACGTCGAAACGAAAACGGTAGATAGGGTAGGTGGTGACAGTTATCAGAAAAATAATAAAAAAAATCGCAGCCATATATTTTGTGAGTTATGGGCACTTGAAAAAAAGTCGAAAAAATGGTCACCCTGTGACGGTTTTTCATGTGCCGTGACTACAAATCTTAATTTTTCTCATTTTTTTCTTTTGTTACGGAACCTTGAATAACCCTGCTACCAAATGCATTCAAAAATTTTAACTCAGCTGCATCAGTTTTAAAGCAAATATTACTTTTTTGCCCAACTAAGTAATACAAAATTTTACATGACTCTAATTCAATGAACTGTAGTGTAAAAGAAATGCACTACGATGTTTCGGCAAGTTACCTTAAAAGTTGATGTGTTCAATTCTCTTTTCAAAATGGTATAACATTGTTGAGAATATTCCATAAATAACCAAAATAAAATTTTTTTCTTAAGAAATCCGATTTTTTATTAGGTAATTTTTCCATATTATTTAAGTTTTTGTATTCTGAAAGGTTCTGAAAGAGTTCAAAACTTAAAAAATATGGAAAAACTACCTAATAATAATACCTAATAATAATACCT
The DNA here is from genome assembly GCF_945859705.1 of Episyrphus balteatus. Taxonomy (NCBI): domain Eukaryota; kingdom Metazoa; phylum Arthropoda; class Insecta; order Diptera; family Syrphidae; genus Episyrphus; species Episyrphus balteatus. The sequence goes on from NC_079137.1 coordinate 49,832,012, forward strand.
AATATATATGGCTGCGATTTTTTTTACTATTTTTCTGATATCTGTCACCACCTACCCTATCTACCGTTTTCGTTTCGTCGTTAACTTTTGGGACACCCTGTACTATGTGTTTTTTTTTTATATATTTCAATTAAGTTTTTAGCTCTCCAGAGCTGTAATTAAAATTTTTTTTTTTTATTTGAACAAAAATCAAAAATATCAATTTTTTATACTTAACTCTTGTAAAATGCAGTTTTTGAAAAATATTTTAAATTTTTAATAGTCCATGATGTTGTCCATAAAAAAGATTAAGATGTGCTTTTTAATAGCTACCATCGCACTGTGGGCTAGAACGCTTTTTTAGCTGGAATTAATTAATTAATTCTCGAAATAATCTAAATTTGCAGTTAAAGCCATTAAGATGATGTCGAATGATATAATAATGATAATTTTATGGTACAACAGACACTAAAGATAAGACCAACAACAAAAATAAACGAAATATTATGTTAAATAAGGTTTTCCAATTTACAACAGATATTATTGGTATAAAAAACAAAAAAATGAGTTTTTTGAAGTTTGAACGCATCAAACTCGAAAATGGTGTCATTGAACGCTTACAAAAGTTGTTTTTACTAAATAGGGAAGGTAAAATGTTAACGCAAATAAAAAAAAACCGTTATTTGAAAACATTCAACACGTTTAAGTGGTTTTTTTGAACATTTTTCTCACAATACTTTCAGAGTTACAGCGAAAAAAGTTTGTGCTTGTAGGACATAGTTTTATAAAAAGCATAATGCCATATAGGCTAGCTACTTTTTAAAATTATTTCTAGAGTGTGCCTACGCGTGCCTTTTTTTTAAAGCTTAGGAACATTCGTTTTATATGAAATCGGTGCTAGTAACATACTTTACCTTAAAATTTATAAACAAAAGTTCAATAAAATTACAATTTAATAGCAAATACTATATTAGGATATATCACTAATTGTTAAAACTAGCAAAATTTTCACAATCGATCCGTTAAAACAAACTCAGTAAACGAATATCTGGATAGAGGAAAAAGTGGACTTTTTTGCTTTTTTTTCGAAAACTTGCTTTTCGATTGTGTTTTTATGTATCCAATGAATGCTTTGACCTCAATTTTGAATGAACAATTATAGCTAGTCCATTTATCTATCGAATAAGACTAAAATGAGCAATATTTGAAGAAGTTGACTTTTTAATTAATTTCTGCTAAAATAGCGTTCTAGCCCACAGTGCATCGTTTAGAAGATATTATCTTTCAGAGAGGACTATACGAAAAAATCACGTATTTTATATTATATTCTTTAACACTTAAATCTATCGTAAAACCTGGAAGAAATTCGCATAGAGCTAAAAACTCTAAATTAAAATGTCAAAAATCCCAAAAAATCCCATATGTGCATAAAAAGTTATTCTCGGTTAAATGTCGAAAATAAAAGACAAAACGCATACGATTTTTTCGATTTCGACGCTTTTTGATCGAACCATTTCCTAAGTCAATTAAATTATATTAAAGTTTTTAGTGCGTGATAAAAGCGTATTTTTTGTATTTTAAACTATGTATTTTTTTGAATATTTTTTTTTTTATGAGAAGGCACATTAATTTTTTCTTTTTATTTCGTATTTATTAAAAACAATTTTTTCGTAAACGGTTTCAATTTTTCAAATTATATTTTAATTCCTTGCATATTTCGTTTTAGGTCAATGAGTTTGAAAGAATTGTTTTTATATTTTTTATGTTTTTATGAACGAGAGGGATAATGTTTTATGCCAATTAATTTAATGTGAAAACCGAGACCCTTTGACTTTGTTTAGGTACATATATTTTCCATAGTTTCTCCTTAAATTTGAAACTATAGAAACTCTTCAATATTTTTATACTCCAACAACATTTTTAAACTGATTCTGATTTCTATATAATTTAACCAGAAAAGCCATATAAAGAATTTCTAATAAAAAACAAATAGAAAAAATGTTTATATAAAATTAGAAATTCTTTATACTCGGAGCTAATGGAAATTTATTTTCACACGAAATCCTTCCCCATTTTCAACCAATTTCAATTTATTTTGAATACATAGGGGTAGTTATTACTCAAAAAAAGAGGGAAAAAAATTCAACTTACCTTGTGCAAAATCCAATTATTCTCGTAACATGCCAAAAGTCATTAAATTCTTCTTGCGATTGTGGATTCAATTGAAACCACAATGAAAATAAATGTGATGGAAAAAAGCACGCGAAAAACACTGAAGAGAGAAAGATAATTATATATAAAATTGTAGAACAAAAAAAAAAAAAAAATCAACCATAAATCAAAAGATATTAAATCAAGTGTTAAACGGATAACCTATTATAGATTAATTTTTTTTTTGTTTTATATATTTATTTATGTATGTAACTTACCAACCACAAATGCAACCACCATGCGTGCAACATGACGCCTAGCACGAGCTTGTGCCCTACTTTGCATACCTAATGCCTCGCCAGGCATCTCTCTGGCGCTAATGTGCAATCGGTTTGCCATCAGTATGTAAAGGGCTCCAATTATGGAAAGTGGAAGCAAATAATAGACGAACGCTTTTGCCACAACCGTGTATCTGATAAAAAAAAAGGGATAGATTGGAAGGGAGATTATGTTAAACAACAAAACTGGATCATTTGTGTCATTGTTTTATAAATCAAAAATCAATTTAAAGGGACAACAATTTATTTATATAAATCCTAAAGCATTTTTTTTTGTACAGATTAAAACTATCGGTAGAAAAATGTGTAGATATGATGTTTTTTAAAATTCTTTTGGGTAATTTGCATACAATACCACAAAAAAGTTTATGACAGGATAAGAAAAAAAAAAATATCTAAAAAACAATGCAATCGTTGTGACTGTGACCAAAAAAACACTCCTATTGGATTTTTTTAAACCGTTTTTAAAATTGGGAAATGATGATTTATCAAGCTGTTAAACTCAAAATAGCCCTGTTTTATTTTCGCCGTTTTATTTGCGATGCAACAAAAATAGTATTTCCCTTTGTTAAACACGGCTAATGATACAATCGGGCCCTTTGACACGCACATGCTTTAAGGATATTTTTATTTTTACCTTTATAAAATGTATATTTTTATAGGGAACCAAAAAAGGATTAACTTTTAATCTCAATGGAATATGTGGAATGTTTTTATTTAGTCCAATTCAATGATTGAATTCAGTTTAAGCTGGAGAAATAATCTGTCTGGTTATTTTTTATTTATTGGAAAACAAACAAATGTAGGTATGGAACATCTATTAGTTAATACGCTCTTTGAGCGTATTAAGGGGTACTTTTTGGCAATTTAATTTTATAATTTAAATTTTTTAATTAAAAAAAAATGTCAAGCATTTCTTATATGAAAAATATGAACAAAATTTATATCGTAGGTACATGATTTAAGGATATAATTTCTTAGGTAAGTACCTATCATATGCCAATTTTAAAATCCAGATAATTTTCTCTAAAATGGTTCCAATGATTTTGTTAATAGTTCAGTTAGCGTTAGTTTTTAGACAAGGTTTAAAGAAAAATGTTTTTTTTTTGCGAAAATCATTATTAACAGTATGAAATTCAATAAAATTCATACAAAAGCATTTATACAGTTTTAATACAAATCAAAAATAAAATTTTAAAAAAATCATTTTTTGAATTCCTGCAAAATAAATGTGAAATTTTTTATTTAAAAAATTGATTTCAAAAAATTATACTGTAATTTGCACCTATGAAAAAATTGACTTTAGTGACCTCTCCTGTCTCACCAATGCAAGTTACTTTACGTCGCACAAGACAATTTTTATAGATTGTTGAATCCTGAGTAATTTGGTTTTTGTTTATTGATAAAGCATAAAATGCAGCTGAGTTATACAAATTTTCACGTGTACTTTATGGAAATATTCACAAATGTATTTTAGGGTATAATATTTTGAGGGAATTTTTTTTTTGAAATTTTATAATTTTGAGAATATTCTTACACTATTTAAAATGTTGGCGTAGTTTCTACTAAAATTTGGGTTAAAACACCAAAATTATATTTAAATTCAATACATTTCTAAGTCTAATGCAATACCTATTTGTCGAAATTTGGGCTAATTAAATACTTTTGTATTTAAAAATAAACGACGATTTCCCAAATTTAAAGTTTCAGTTTATTATAAAGATATAAAATTGAATCGTTATATTTGAAAGTGGTATAAGTCCATGTAAAAAAATAAACGGCTAAATTGATTATCAAACAATTTTCTTAATAAAAAATTGCATCCATTAGATTTGTGATTTACTCCAATTTATATTTTCACAAAAAATCCGTTAAATTTTTGTGTTTGATTAAAAAAAAAAAATGACATTTTTGAAAAGCATGGAAAATGTGATTTACCTAAACAATTTTCAAGTATAACGACTCAATTATTTCTCTTTCTTTTTTATTATTTTAAGTATTTTCGTTCTTTTTTCTTAAAACTGTGTAATAAAATCGAAATATTAAGAACTTTTTTTTAGTTGTCTTAAAAACTACGACAGAATTTTTAACCTTGTAATAGTTATACAAGAGTATAAGTAAGGCTTATATCATGTAAGGCTTATATTAAAAACTTTTAAAGGTTTAATGATTTTCGAAAATATTTATCCTTTTCTTAATATTTTTAAAATTAAAAAATTGCTAAAAAGCTCGCATTTTTGAAGATTTTCCAAAGCCTTTTTTATTTTTTTGCAGAATCTTGCTAAACAGAATTATAAAAAGCAGAATTGTGTTCGTACAGTGATGAAATTTGACATGAATATTTATTGGTCGTATGTAAAATACAGAAAAATAGGATGACAGCGAGAGCTGCCCCACACCAAGAATGCAGGTTTTCCACATTTATTTATTCTAAGGAAAGTCATAAGTCTACCTCCATTGTTCATGTTCATGTTCATGTTCATGTTCATGTTCATGTTCATGTTCATGTTCATGTTCATGTTCATGTTCATGTTCATGTTCATGTTCATGTTCATGTTCATGTTCATGTTCATGTTCATGTTCATGTTCATGTTCATGTTCATGTTCATGTTCATGTTCATGTTCATGTTCATGTTCATGTTCATGTTCATGTTCATGTTCATGTTCATGTTCATGTTCATGTTCATGTTCATGTTCATGTTCATGTTCATGTTCATGTTCATGTTCATGTTCATGTTCATGTTCATGTTCATGTTCATGTTCATGTTCATGTTCATGTTCATGTTCATGTTCATGTTCATGTTCATGTTCATGTTCATGTTCATGTTCATGTTCATGTTCATGTTCATGTTCATGTTCATGTTCATGTTCATGTTCATGTTCATGTTCATGTCACTTCTCTTGCAATCAAATTCTTACGAAGAAAAGTTCTTTTCATGTCCCTTTTGGCTCATATTTTCATTATATGAAATACCCAATAGATTTATTTATTTCGAAATTTTTGTCATAGAATTTGCATTTAAAATATTTTTGATTACAAAAATAAAACACCTTACAAAATCTTACCAACTTAAATTTCTTATAAGAGTTAGACAATGTTGTTCACTTTACTTACGATTGCAAAAGTTATTTTATTGTAAATCAGAATAGAAATTTTTAAGGTTGAAACTTTCTTAACATTTCGAAAACAAAACACGTGAATACTCAGGAGAGACAAGTTTATTTGTCAGGAGAAATTTCTTATTGACAGTACAAAATCTAACAAACTTTATCTTCTTCTTATTATAAAGTTTTTTTTTTAAATAAACTTTAAATAACTCTGTATTCCCTTTTGTTCATTTTTGGAAACCTAATCCTTTTTTGATTAATATCAAAGCATAATGTGGGAAAATAAAGATATTATTGTTTAAATAAGAACCCACAGCAAAGTTTTGGTAGTACGCAGTATTATAATACCTAATTGTATGCATCCTGAAATATTATATCAAAAGTCTGACAACTTATTCCTCTACTCTACCAAAATGACTGTAGGCTCTTGGTTTATTAGAAAAAGCAAAAAGCACTAATTCCAAGATTGTAAAAGGATGTTTTTTAGTGCATATCCCAAAATTTCCCCTTTTCTCAAAAAATACCAATTTTTCATAGATACGAATGTTTTTTTCATTGCATTGTTTTGATTCTTAATGATAATAATTATGAAAACCTTCAATCGCGACTTGCGGACATGATATTTTTCTAGACTTTTGAGGTATATTATCTATAGAATGTCAAAACGAAGATATTGAGCAAAAAAAATTTCTATTAGCATTCATTCCTTTTTTCACCTTATTTGACTGTATTAACAATAAAATTCCTAAAACTTCATTAATCAATTTCCAAAAAAAATATTTATTTTTAGCATAAACGTTTAAAGAGAAAATTAATCAACTCGGTGATTAAAAAAAAAATTAAAGTTTTACTTCAAATGAAATTTACAGTGTGCCTTCACATAAATTCGACACTCGATGTAATTTAAATTAAAAATCAAAATGTTTCAATCTCTCTCTCTCTCTTTTGTAATTTGATGGCGTAACGCTGTGATAGCGTAACGTTGCAATGGCTTGCTGATGCTCATTCAACAATAGTCTATAATTTGAAGTCGAAGTTTCTGTCCTTTAGAAAGTATTCAGTTTCACACTAAAAATTAAATGAAAAATTCTCGCTATTACATTTTTGCGATGCGACGACGTGAAGAATAAAATTTATAGGAATTGAGAATTAAAAATAAATGAACTTTAACGAACACACTGCAGCTGGTGCAGGACATTGTCGTTTTAGTGTGTATGAAAGTGTGACATTTTATATAAAAGCGAAAGATATTAACATTTTAATTTTTCAAACACTTCAGTTTTCTTTTTTTTTTATTGAACTTTCATTAAATTGGATTTTTCTTCATTTTTTTTTGTCTAATATTTTGAACTTATACCTAAAGCTTTAAACTTTATTCGGAGAACCAATCTCTTGATTTTTTGCTGAGGAGGTTTCAATTTCGTAGAAATAGTTAATAGTTAAAAAATTGTAGAGGCAAGAGAAAATACATAAGCTTCTGTGTCTTAATAGCTCTTAAAAGGAATTATTTTTCTTAAGAACGGCTTTTATATTTAAATCTTAAAAACATGTTTTCGTTTCAAGTTTTTACACTGAGGGAAAAGCCACCATAAAACAACGTAAAATCAATGAAAACCACATTGACTTAACTATTATTTGGAAAGATTTTGCGTTGAAGATGAACATTTTAAAATCAACGTGGAAAAAAGGTTCATTTTTGATGGTTTCGTAAAAAGAAAAACAAACTTTGAAATTACGTAAAATACATGCAAAATAGAAAAATGTTTTTTTTTTTGTTTTTATTTGGCTTGAAAGATACTTTTATATCTTTGGAACATATGTAAAAAATTTGTTATTTTTAACGTTTCTGCAACGACTATTTTATTGTATTGTAATCTTTGCATTTATTTTACAGGGTGATTTAGGCCATTCGTTTAGCGGAGAAGGGCAATTAAAAAAAAATTGATTTAATTTGAAGAAAAATTATGAAATATCAACGGTTACACCCGCAATAACGTGCTGTACCTTTTTGTAAAGCCAAAAACATTGTCTTTTACAAAAAGCCATTTTATGGCATACACCGAAAAAAAAAACAATATCAATTTAACATTTTTTAAATATCAGCCAAAAATGCTCTATAAAATGTGTTTTATAATATTTAAAATGTTAAAACAACATTTTTATTATCAGGATGATATTTAAATGTCACATTTTGTAAATTTTTTTTTGATATTTTATTATCATTTTTTCATATCAATTTCTCATTCCAAATTATTGAAAAATATTGAATACAAAATTCTTAATGTGTACTAATTTAAAAGCGCTTTATGTTTTTTCGAAGTAAAATGTATGATTTACTGAGAAAATTTGATTGGCACTAAGATTTTACTTCACATAATTTGGGAGAAAATAACAAAACAATTATATCACCTATAATAGAAAAAATAATATCACCACTATTTTGTAAAGAATATTCACTTTCAGTAATGTTTTGAAAAAAGAAAGAAAATACTTAAAATAATAAAAATAATAAAAATAATAAAAAAGAAAAAGAATGAAATAGGTTTCATTATAATAAACTAAAACGTAAAATCTAGTCAACATTGATATTTCAATTGTCAAAGTGAAATTTTCACTATCCCATCTGAAATATAAAAATGTCAAAATGATATGATAAAATATCAAAATTGATATTTTAATTGTTGGACGACTTTTGTCACTGAAAAATGTTAATTTGATAGCTGTTATTATCAAATTTTTTTTTTCGTTGTAGTTTTTAAAAAGTTTATTTAAAAAAATTTTCAAACTAAGTTTTTTCAAAATTTTATATAATTAAGTACTAATTTAGTTTTTAAAACTCTTTGCTCTTATTTGTTTTTAAAATTAAACAGAAAATCGGATCCAAAAATATCTTATCGTTTTTGAGAAATTAACAAAAACCCAAAACTTATTTAATTCGTAAAAAAAAATTGATAAAATTCGTAAGGGTACCATTTATATAATAGATTTTTTGGGACTTATCACCTTAAATATTAGTATAGACAATAGACAGCTTGATTTCTTGTTTTCTGTCGTAATTGAAACATTTTTACCAATTTTCAATGGGGCATAATTTTTGTCATATTTTTTTTTCTGTAGGTACTAATTCTGAATTTAATCTTTTCTTTTAGATAAAACACCATTTTACTCAAGATAATTTTGCAAAGTCCTTAAATTCTTAGTTCTTATGATAATGAAACTTTTTCACAAAGTTAAAAAAAAAATAAACAAAATATCTGTTCGTTTGTTATGAAACCATTTAAAAAAAAACACCCTTTGACAAAAAATACTTTTAAAGACTTTATGAATTCTTTGTCACTAAATCTTTGTCGTGATTCTCCATTCCGAATTTTAATGAGGGTAATAATTTTGTTTAATGCCTATTTTACTATTTGGAGTAAATTCATTCCAAATAATGTGTGATGAATTTTCTTGCTCTTGGTTTAATGTTAAGTTAATCGTTGATTGAATCATTCCAACACTGAATTCGATCAAAATAAACTAAGAGACTGCTTTAAGTTTAATATTATGCAAAGGGTTTGACCTTTTAAAAATATTAGAAGGTTATAAAAATTGGTTTGAAATAGGCCTGTAAACTTGTAAAAGACCTTCAATTGATGAGAAGCTAGAATATGTGTAAATTGTTAACACATTTTCCCATTTTAAACTTTCGTTACATTACCATAACAACTTACGTGGGCTTTCCTGTTCAATTTCCTCCAATATTTTAAACATGGTAGGTATGAGTGTTGCCTCACGCCAGACACTATGAAGAGTTTTTTTTCACATACATTCATCATATCACGCCAATTATTCTAATCTCATATTCATGGAACCTAAAAAAAAAAACCAGACGAGACTAAGGTACGTAATCATAAGCTTGCTTTGCAAAAAAATTATAATTGGGTTAAATTTTACTTCGAAATATTTAGGAATTTTATTTGAAAAGAAACTTGAAAATTTAAAAGATGGAATTTCTTGACTAAATTTTCTAAGAAATATCCTCTTTATATAAGATAGCATCAAGCATTCCTTAAAAAATTCTTTCCTAGGTCAAAAACACGAAATTCCCAACTTAAGCTAGTTAGATACAAAAAAGAGATACCTACTTTCTTTCAAATGAAATTCTAAAATCCCAAATATGTTTGTATTGTTCTTTTTTTAAAAAAAACGTTATCTTCAATATCAAAGTGTAAGTTACATCATTTGGCCCACCTTAAGGAGAAACAAAACAATTTTCTACTTCAATAAATCCTTGTTTAGAGGTGTCCTGGGAAAGGGGTTATTCCTTAAACAATGTTCATCGATTGATTTTGAATCCTTTTTCCAGGATGTATAAAACAGGTTTTACTTTTCCTTTTTTTGTTTTTGTTTGTTCTTTATTTAACGATGCGATGGTGTTTAGATGTAGATAAATGTCATGTACTTTTATTTGATGTGAAAATCAGTGTGTTTCCATCAGAAGGTAGCAGATGTTTAAAAGCTGCATACTGTTCATGTTCTCAATATATTTATTAGAATTAGGTATAAGGGAGGCATATTTGACAACGATGTCTAATAAAAAAAAAAATATGAATAACTGTCATTCATAAAATTATAACCACAGTTGGGTTGCATGAACTTGTTTTTATTTTTCTACTACATTTAGTGACAGGACCTTTGAAATACCAGGAAGCTTATTTTTCGCAGTTTTATAATATATGCTTTTTCTATTTCCTCAAAAAAAAAAAAAAATTCTTTGTACGTGTCTTGTATGAATGTGAGTTTTTTTCCCCATGCAATTAACGACAAATCATTCAGCTTTTTGGAGATTTTCTCTATGGAGTTTGGACTATGATGGACTATAATTTGAGTTCCAGAAAAAAAATCATTACTCTAATATTGAATGTATATTTTTTAATTTATAATTTTTTTCGCACTCTTATTGAATTAATTTTCGCCACATAATCATTTAATTGGAACCAATAACACGGTGTTACAAAAATGAGGTTTCAAAATATACGCGGGCGGAGACCTATCAGGTTTTGTAGAGCTAGTCGCACTGATTACGAAACGGTATTTGAAAATCCCCTAACACCCCCAAAATCTGGAGTAACGGGCAAAAAACGGTTTTTTGGACGTTCACCCATTGAAAAAATTCTAGCTTCGTCAATAATTTTTATAATCTTTCCCTAAAAATATTGGAAAAGGAATAAATTGTTTATTAAAACTATTCATCGAAAAAAGTTCACATTTTAACTCTTGCTAGTTTTTTTTTAGTTCAGTTTGATTTTTGAATAAGGTTACATAATTGTAATGCCAACAACGACCAACAAAGAATCAGTACCAGGACAGTGCCTTAAAAACCTGAGTTTTATTAATTTATTTTTTCAACGTTGAAAAATACTAGCTAATTCTGAAAAAAAGATGAATTGAAAAATGTATCCTTAATCCCAGCAAAGTTATCAAAAATAGTTGTTAATAAATTCGAAACTTTGAGTTTGCATGAATAAAAAAAAATAAATTAAAAAATAGTGAGTATACGCCACAGTGAACCAATTTTAAAAATATTAACACACAGATTGACTTCAATCAATCTAATTTAACGGTTGTTTTTTTTCGTCATTCAAAATAGCTATCCCTTGCATTCAATGAATTTTAGTGACAGGATAAATATTAATTGAAATAAATTTGAAGCATGAATAAACAAAAATATTCCCTTTAAAAATTGAAACATGTACAACAAAAAAAATCTTTTAAAAAAGATTGTGTAGGTAGTGTATTATATTATTGAAACTTGAAATTTATATCATTTCTAATTGATTAACATTTTTCCATTTAAATCAGGTTCTTCATAAAAATTTAAATTGTCAAATTGATTCGTATTAATTTACTGATTTTTTAAATACATAACATCAAAAGGTCATTTCAGTAAAATAAAATATTGAATAATATACGTAATTTATATATTATTGAAATGAAAAAAAAAGTCATGTGTGCAATTCACACGTGGTAGAAGTGAAACCTTAAAAAAAAATTTTTCTTGCAAAAAAAAGAAAAAATCTACCAATTTTTTGTTCTATCTCCTTTAAATACACTAGCCCAAAAAATTAAGGGAACAAAAAAAAATCGTGATTTTTTTTTAGTGATATTCGATACGCTGTATCTCAGTAAAAAATGATCGCATCATGACAAAATAAAAAGCGTGTAAAAGCTCTATTCTTCTAGTTTTAGGATTAAATGTTAAAATATTTTCTTTCTCACGGTAAAATACCTAAATCGTTGAAATTGTTAAAAAACAAAAATTTTCCAATTTTTGTTTGTTTTTACTTTTCTCTTAAGAAAGTGGGAAAATTTTTTCTGAAAAAATGATTATTATTTTTAGAAAGGCTATTTATTTGGCTTTAAGATTCATTTTGTTTCAAACTTCTACGATTTTTTTTAGACTGCAATATAAGTCATCAAACCAAAAACCATACTTTTGACTTTGACTATCAATATCTCAACAACGGATCACTGTACAGAATATTCAAGGACACATTTAAAAACTTCATTCAATTTTCTACAAAGAAATTAAGTTTGCTTTGTTAAACAAATTGTTTTCTTATTTTTTTAGATTAATTTAGAAAAGCTATCAAAATAGGCATTTTTACGGTTTTTTAGAAAAAAATTTACCGCTATTTAATTTCTATGGGTGATAAGATTGAACTTAATATACCTGAAATTAATATGCAAAGTTTCAGACTTATTCATCAAGCAGTTTTTCTTTTGTGAGGGTTTGAATTTTTGAGATGAAGTAAAAAACCATATTTCTGCAGGTCTAAATGACTTACTTCTTTGAACTTTTTTATGAGCAAAATCAAATTCTTTTGAGTTTATTTGAACATTTTATTGATAAATATCGTTTAAATTTCTACCATGCCTAGAAAAAAAATTAGGATTTTTTAAAGCCAACTACTATGTCGAAATTTCAAGCTGAGATTACGCTACTTCCTACACTGGTCATCGTCAACAAATATCCACATGTGTTTTGAGGTATTTTTCAAGGTTTTCAATTTAAGATTGTGTAACTGCGTATTAAAGTTAAATCAAATTTTTATGTGCACTAGATCAAAAGATATAACGTGTGTAGAAAAAGAACATTTTTTTACCGTTATCTCAGAATTTTGAATATGAAATTAATTGAAATTTTGTACATTTATAGTTTATTTAATTACCTATCTACAGTACAAATTTCATTCATCTTTCTATTAAAACAAAAAAGTTATAACAAGTTGAATGTTCGTGTCGCGTTTTCGTTTCATTTTGTTTCAAATCACTACTATACTAAAGAAGTTTTCACTTAAAAAAAATAGTTTTTCTGGGTTATCGATTGTTTTTATCGAAACCAATACCTGGCTTTATAAAATGCTCCCAAAAAATATTAAAGAAACATTTTTGCTTAGCAATCATAAATTTCTTTTATATCCTTGAAAGGGTTTTATTGTGACTCTTATTGAGTACTAATAAATATTATGGATTATCCTTAATGGGAAATAAATTGGCGTAAGCAATTAAGCCGCAAAAGAAGAGAGTAAAAAATAATCCCTAATAAAGTGGGATAAAAATTTATTTTTTTTCGAAAAAGGATTCTTTTTTGTACCTAAGATTAATGTTAGTATTTACCAAGAAGAAGAAAATTGGTTTTAAAATAAAAATTCTATATACTACTGAAATCAGTAAAGTTAGTTAGTATTTACCTTCATGAGGACAAAAAGAATACTAATTTAAAACTTTATTAAAATTTCAAATAAAGTAGGTATTTTTTTCTAATCAAAAATGGAGAGTGGACTTATTTTAAAAAAAATTATTTTATTCATTTGCGAAACATTTTTAGGCACGACGACAAAGAAAACATAAAGGAAGAAATCGAAAAAATGCAAGCTTGTGAAAAATGTATCACTCCAAATTTTAAATCTTCCAAAAAAAGGCATCTTGTTTTGAGTACAATTTCCAAATTTAGAGTCGATTGCCCCAATTTTTCTTTGTTAATTATTCTGTTCTACTTTATTGCAAAGAAGGTAGGCAGAAGCTACCTACCATTTTAATGAAATTACTTTGGTTAACCTTTTTGTATACACAAATATACCTTATACCTATGAGTATGTACCTATCTTTGAAAAATTTAATATAATTTGATTACTTTATACTTTCTTCTTCCTCAAGAATACACCTAACCATAATTTTTAAAGTTAAATCATTTATATACACAAGCATATTGCTTGCTTGAAATACTCCAGAAAAGAAACAGCTGGCTTGTGTTAAGCAATCACTTTGTAACCTCAAGTCTAAGTACTTCTGCCACACAACAAATTCCATTCAAGTCCTCGAGGGATTAAATAAAGGTTCACATTGCCACAGCTGGAGGCTTATCCACTTGTGTCTCTCTTAACTGAATTGAATGACAATTTACTTTTTTAAGCATCTGCGCGACACTGGATGTATATTTTAAAACGTAATTAATAGTCCTTTCAAATAAATCGATTTCGTTAAACCATAAGAACAAAAGGACTCTTTTTGGGTTTTAAATTAAAAACTGAAATTTAAAGTTTTTAAAAGTATTCAAAGTCGAATCTGTTTAGCGGCGGCGCCGTCATGCCATTGGAATACAAATAAGACTTGTTTAACTTGTTTATTTTGTGAATGAAATTCAAAGAATTATATTGTGTTTATAAATTAAATAAAAAAAAGTTAGACGTATTATTTTGCTTTCAAAACAAAATGTTCATTGTTAGTATAGAATAAAGGATTTAACTTGTTTATTTTTTTTTTCTATTTACCTTTGATGGTAGAAGGGCTTTCTCTGCCATAAACAGATTAAAATTAAATGCAAGATTGGGTAGCACGTGAGATGTATAAAATATTAAAGCTTTTTGTCAACAAAAGAAACTGGACAGGTAGATGATATTTTGCTTCTGCATTTTCTAGCAGGGTTTAGGAAATGTGTGAAGCATTTAAATCGATAGTTATTTATGTAATTTACGAGAAAAACTAATAACAGGTGTATTTAAATTGTGGAAAAATGAAATCCAATTTCGGCTAACGTTTTTAGTTGCGATATAGGTAAAGTTATGCATCCGTAAAGTTGAGATAACAATCAAACATGACTTTACGATGATAGAGAATGCGAAAAAAGTGGGGCTGATCCACTTCAAACTTGGTATGTAGCAGAATCTTGAATATTATACAGAGGGGTTTTTGGAATCATTTTTTTTTTACCAAAAATAACGGTATCTGTCATGTATGGTCTAATTTTGGAAAAGTTTAATTTTCTCAAAAACAGCTTCTACGTTTTTGATCAAAAAATTCAAGTATTAGGTATGTACATTAGAGTGGAGTGAAAAAACATGTTTTTCGACTTTCGTGTGTCCTGTTTTATATATTGTTGATCCTTGATCCACTAGACTTGACTTGAAAAAGAGGCTTATTTCAAAAAACGTAAAAACAACACTGATTTTAGTTTTTATTTAAATACATAAATAGACATAGAAGCATTAAATCAAATTAGCTAAAATTATAAATGCTTCTATAAGCAGTCTTTGGGTCCTATTTTTGGCTAAAAAATTCAGATTCGGTTTCAAAAGCAGAATTTTGAAAAACAGAATAGAAAAAAAGCAGAATTTTGAAAAACAGAATTTTGCCTGAAAAAGCAGAATTTTGAAGCCAGAATTTTGACCCGATCCCTATATTGCCTTCTGAAGATTTATATTTTTTTTCATTCAAGTCTAGTGCGCCACCTCAAGATGTTGACATAATTGACTAAAATTTTGGTTTTGTACATTTTAGATCATGGACTAACGATTGATAATACAGGACACGCAAAAATCGAAAAAAGGTTTTTTCACTCCACCCTAATGTACTTGTATCTTTTAATGAAAAATTTTGTTTATGTGCCATAGAACCGTTTTTTTAAATCTGATTTTCTCCCAAACGATTTGCTTAATTTCACTTATGTACATATATTATAAAGGAAATGTCAATATGTATTACGGTTTATGAAAAAAAAAAAAAAAACTAAAAAGTATTTCATTTTCGAAGAACTTTTTTTAATAGAAGTTTTGAAAAAAATTTAACTCATTTTTTTTTAAAGATCAACATTTAAATATAAAGTTATTTTTAAATTTAAAATTTAAAATTTTTTAATAACGTTTTTTTTTTCAAAAATTTTGAGTTGAGGACTATTCTTTCAAAAACTCTTGATTAAATTTAGTGGATTTAAATTTTATAGATAGAAATGAGATTCTGGATTTTTAAAAACGTATGTGTAAATATTGTAGGTGTTGCTGTTGTGTTCAAAATTTTTTTTTTGTGTTTGAAGTCAGTTTGTGAGAAAATTGCATTTATCGCTTAAACGATGAAAGATTGTCTTTAACTCCCATATATTTTTTTCTTGAATTACCTAGAGAATCTTTTGCTATCATTTGTTTTATGAATTTTAAGCAACAAAAATGGTTTTGTTCAAAAAAAAAAATTTTAATTTTAAAAAACAATACGGCAACATCGACAATTTTTTATCTATAGACTTTAAAGTATTTTTAATTACCTACGTTTCAAAAAAAAAAATTGAAAATCACAGCTGTTCGGCCGGATTCCCTTATAATTTGCTTTAGTTACTCCACTATATAACTTTTATATAAATGAAAAATAAAATTTTGATCCTAAATAATTTTTGAATTCTGTAAACAAAATTTGAAATTTTTGTTTTGAAAAATCGTATTTTAAAAAACGGGACATTCAAATTTTTGAAAGTTTTATTTTAGAAGTTGATTAATAAAATTTTTACATGATGGCATACCAATCTTTTTTCAAACTTTTTTTTCCAAAAAATTAATTATAAAAAAATAGTTTTTTAAAACAAGGTTCTAATGATTTTGAATTTTTTTTTTCAAAAAAATTCATGCAATCTTATGGGAACTCGTTCTACGGAAATTGATATTTTAGGCTTTAAGGCAACAGATGGATGATTGGGGTCGAAGCAGTGGATAGATGAACCGATAACAAGTTAAATGACGCATTAAAGTGAAAATGTCCAAAAATGCCTATTCGCGGTTTTGGCTTTGTGCCGACGATATTGTTATAATATTTTTTTCAGTTAAATGGGGTTGGTTTAAGTGCAAAACCCGATTAAGTGAAAAAGGGACTGTGCCGTTTCTCTTAAGCAGTTTACTGTTATTTGAATTCGTGCGACCCAGTGTTGCATTTTTTTTTTGTGAAATTGGTAGCAAAAGTCAAAGAATAATTATTTAATACCAATAAAAACTATAATTTAATGCATTTAGGAAGTGTATTGGTGTTTTGAACTTGGTTTTAGAACTTGCACCCTTGAGCAAGATTTTACGCAACGCCCTATTCAAAATAATTATTATTTTCGACCTTCTACCCTTTTCTAGCAAGGTGATATAAGAAGCATTCTTTTTTATTATATTTTATAAAGTTTTCATAAACGTGTCCTCCCTTTCCGTAATTTTGACTCTCCTGTTTATCAATTTTTTTATAAATGTAAAATATCCATCATTGTGCTGCCCACTGGCGGAACAAGCAACGTTAACTAAAGAAGACTGTAGGTTGCACAGCAAGCACATATCATACAACACCTACATCTTATTTGTTATCCTTAGAAAAAGGACATACAACTCAATCAATTTGCTATTTCAAGCATCAGAACTAACCAACTATACGTGCTCTTGTATCAATAATTTCCAAAGATAAATAAATTCTATAAAAATCATCACACAATAAATGTCTAGTTCTTATGTTAGAAATGTTGATGCATTTTCAGTTTATTTTTCAGTGAAATTAGAAATTTTTATTTAACATTTCGTGCATTTTGACGCTGCTATATCGTTCCGTGACAAATGACTGATGAACATCTCTAAAGGGTGTTTTGAAATTGATTTTCGGAATTTTGAAGTTTTAAACAAATCATTAAATAAAGAACAGCTGTGAGTAAATTAAAATATTTCGTTCAAAATATTATTCAGGAAATGAACACATCCATTTAATTACATAGTAAAAAATATTTTCTGAGAAGCTATATCAATAGGTATTAGATAAAGGTTTTATTGCAATAAAAAATGTACCAAAAACAATACATTTTTAGATAAAATTGAATTTAAAGAAACCTTAAAGAAGTAACAAAATACTAAGTTTCTAAATATTAACAATACAGCATCGAAAAATGGTGAATTCAATCATATTAAAAAAAAAAAAACACCCTATGAAAATCCAATATATTTTGAATGAATGCACATTCCATAATAGTGCACATGGTGCAATGCTATTCTCTTGAATAAAATCATTAATCATTTTGTCGTGGTCATGAAAAATATTCTTCAATTCAAAGAATATAACATTTTAATTTTTTATTTTTTTTGTATCAAAAAAATGCAAAATTGATTTCTGAAATTGGTTCGAGCATTTGGTTTGGAATTTTTAAACAAAAATATGCAAATCAGCAATGAAATTTGTCAAGAAAAAAAAAAAAAAACAATTTTTATGTTTTTTTCTGATGCATGGGAATCATAAAAATGAATGAATGACTGAATGATTTATTTTTTCCCAACGCTATTTTCCTGTAAATGTGAATTTATTGTTCGGAATTTTCATGGAAAAGGATTTTTCTAGCTAGACTGTCGCACGAATGATTAATTAAGTTACAGGTGAATTCATTGCAATTTACTTATAACTAGATTCAATGAAAAAGAATTTGTATGCATGGAAATGTTAATAGATAAATTTAGTGCATTTTTTAAGTATCAAATAGTCAAGTTTTCATATTTAAACTACTGTGTAGTAGATTCTAATAATTAATAATAAAAAACACTGGTCGTGTTCTACCAAATTCTTTGAAGTTGTTTTTTTTTTTTTTTTTTTTTGACGTGATAACGTCTTATAAATCGTTGAACCATGGCAGCAACCACAAAAAAGTGACACCATTTTTCCCGTTCCACTCTCGCACTTTTGCAGTGCGGCGAAAATTCAAATAAAAATTAAAAATAAAAAATTAGAGATACAAAAATCTTCTTTAGCTTATTTTAAAGACAATAACCTAAAGCTTAATTCAAATAAAGGATTTTTAAAAATTCCTGCGTTTCGAAATATGAATTTAAAAAAAACACCTTGTTTTTTAGCTGTATTTTTGGGTAGTTTTTGATTTTTAGCTTTTTTTGCAGCGTTCAAAAAATCTCAAACTTATAGGACATGTAGGTTTTGCCTTATGCATACATGTGCATACAAGTTAAAAAAAAAACACGTTTTTTTACCGTTTTTAACCGATTTTCATCGTTTTTTATTTGTATCCTTTTTTTCTTTAATAGATGCAGGAATAAAGTATATGGAGTAATGATAGACCATGACTACGACTAATTGTGTGCGAAGTTTCAATCATTTTCGTAAACACAATTTTGAGATAACGGTAAAATAAAATTTTAGAATTCAACAGGTTATAACATTTGACCAAGAGCAGATAGAAATTTTATTAAACTTTTATGAGCATTCTGATACATTTACCTTTCATTTGGTATATCACACATAGCGGTAGACTAACTACAAGCTACACAATGTTAAATCAAGAAACTTGCGAAAAACCTCAAAACACCAGTGGAGATCTGTAACCCCCCGAAGCCCGAACAGCCACCAGTTTGGGAAGTATAATCTCAGTCTGGAAATTCGACATGGTTGACTTTAAAAAATTCTAACTTCTCTTGTAGGCATCTTTGAAATGAGATTGATAAGTCATATGAATGGTGAAATAATAAGCTTTCACATGGTGCATATTTTTTATAGGTTGTCAAACAAAAAAAATTGATTCCATAGCTTGATTACATTAATGTTTTTTTGCTTTTTTTAATGAAATTTGATCGAGTTCAAAAAATTCTATCTCTTTTTGTAGATGTCTCATAGACCTGATCGATATAAAAATGAGCTAAGACAATAAGCTTTCAGATGGTATACATTTTTTTATAGGTTGTTAGGGGAAAAAATGGAATTAATGACGTGATAAGATAAAAATTTATGTTTTTTTTTCTTTTTTTGATGAAAATGATTGTTTTCAATAAATTATTTTTATACTTTTTGCGCATTGTAAAAATTTAAAAATGGTTTTATTCTTAAGAAGAAATACTTGGCTTTTAAACTGCATAATTTTTTTTGTAAGCTTTTAAAATAAAAAATTAATATAATGAGAAAATAAAAAAAATATTTTTATTAGCTTTTTCTTGTAAATTAACAAAAGCACACAACCTGTTTTCTGACGACGTTATCACGTAAAATCATCGTCTGTTAACCGGCTTTACAGACAACCTCTTTTTTTCGAAAACAAAAATTGAATAACGTCTTAAAAATATTTATTTATAAAGTGAACCTTTATTGGTCGAATAGAAAGAAATCAAACGCAAAAAAAATTTTTGTTTTATGCAAAATAATTTTATTTCCAATTAATATATTTTTAATGCAAATTAGTGTCAGTCAGTTGCAATACAATTATTTTTTAATGCAAATTTTTTCCAGTTGCAATAAATATTTTTTTTTAATGCAATTTTTGTTTAGCAATAAATATTTTGTTATTGTTGTTATTATTTCTATAAAATTCTGAATTTTCAATGTTATTTTATTAACATATTTGAAATATCTATTTCTTTTTTGTAAACAAAAAATTTAGTCATTTTTAAGAGAATAAAAATCCATGACTCGATCGCAAGTGCTTAAAACATTTAAGCTTTTTAAAAATATACAAAAGACTTTTTTAAATTTAATTTTACAAGAAGTTTTATAAAATATTGATAAATAAGAGTAAAGGAGACTGGGTATTTTTGCCCATTAGTGTAACACATTTAAACATACATGGGCACAAGCCGTGCATGGAAAGGGCAGTGATTTATTTTATGTTTAAAAATTTATGTAATAAAATTCAGAAAAGTATACATTTTGACTAGATGCTCGATTAAATTGTTTCAAAAAAATTACATAACTGCGTGTTGGAAGTTCAATTGGGCTATACAATCAACCAGTTTTCACCCATAACGCAATGCATTTTTGAGTTTTTAGAACACTTTTTTATGGGACGTGGCCCATTGGTGTAACACATTGAGACATACATCAAATAAAAGTTCTCGATGAGAGTATAATTTTTTTTAATAAGGGTTAAAATACGGGTTCTTAAAAAATAAATTACAAACTGATGTCATTCTCAGACCACACTCACCAACTCAATTTAAAATTTCAATTTTATGCTTGAATTAGGATTACCTACCTAAAATTAATTTCAATTTTGAATTATGTATTCATAAAAAGCATTGTATCAGAAGAATTTACTCTATTATCCTGTTATGCATTTCTTCCATATGGCTCATTGAATTCAAATAATGTTCACACTATGATTGAGTAGAATTTATTCTAAGGTAATTTTGACAAAACATTTTCATAGGGATCAAAATTGCCATTCAATTTTAATGCAATTTTCAAATTTTGCAAAATTCAAAATGCATTCATAAATATGTCAGATAAAGCCGAAAAAGGAACAAATCCAAAAAACTCTCGAACATAAGGTCCTTAAATACAAGTACTAGGTACTTGTTTCTATTGTTTTACCTTTCCAAAAACACTCTGTCGTTCAACTCAAAATCCAATATTTATTCGACAACACATCTTTACTCTGCAATCGGTTCTTTACAAGAATGTGCTGCCATTGTGTAGGCATTCCTTATGCATTTTCCATCAATAAAGTGCATTCAAAATACCTAATACCAATGCAACAACATGCATTTGGCTTTGTCTATAAACTCTGTGTGTTTTACATCGAACCAGGATAATCTATGAGTACATAGTACATAACAAACTATACACGAGTAGGTAGGTCCTTCTATCGTGGTGGAACATTTTCTTGTGCAATATTATGTATATATTTATGAAGAGGAATCTCTTCTATGCCTTATCGGATTTACTTTCTTGGAATTGAAAAACATTCTGAAGGCAGAATAAGACAGAAATCAAGATGTCAATATATTTTCAATTTGTCATCAAGTGGAAAACAATGGATTTAGTGATTCAATTCTAACAATAATTGTGACAATCTGTTCAAATTAAATTAGATATTTTGATGAGCAAATTGATTCTGTGTTTTATTGATTTGGTAGAGATCTTAGTTACGGCCCTTAATTGCATTTTGCCTATAAGGAAAGAGATTGTTTAATATTTCAACAATGTAACTGTACCATGGTGATTTGGTAACTATTTCTATTTGATTTGATATACATTCTTTATAAGCTTATGGCTAATATAATAATCAAAAATTGAAGTTAGAAATAAATTAAGCATAAATTGTTGTATACATGTCTAATTGTTAGATACACTATGAATAGATTTCAATATATAACATTTTATCACTTTTTTCGAAAAATTCCTTTCCTAGAGATTGAAAGAGAAATAAATTTTGAGATCGGGTAGATAAACTCAACTTCACTGTTGAAATTCCGGGACTTAGCATACTGTACCACAAACTCATTAAATATTTTAGACTTAAATTTTGAGTCTATCTAAAAAGAAGTACATAAAGGCCATATAGGCCCTTCTTTTGCCCTAAAGACAAAGAGCACTGATGAACTTGGCCATCGATTTTTTTTTTTAATTTAACTGGAAACATTCCAAAATAATTTCAGGTTCTTTCATTTTTCAGATTCATCTTTTATTTTACGTTTTTCATTTTACCTATATTTTTTCGTTTTTCATTTTTCACTTTTTATTTTTCTTTTTCATTTTTATTTTCCATTTTTTCACTGCGCATTATTCATTTTTTATTTTGAATTTTTCATTTTTCATTTTCATATTTCATTTTTCGTTTTACATTTTTCATTTTTTATTTTACATTTTTCATTTTGCATTTTTATTTTCAATTTTTATCATCTTTCATTTAAAACACTGGCCAACAATTTTCAACATTTTAAAATTTTCCAGAGAGATTTATGTATATCAAATTTTATAGATTTAGGTTCAGTAAGTTCAAAAATAATATTGGTTTCTTTCTAGCAGCTCTAGTTTTTGAAATATTTAATTTTTTACATTTGGGGAAATATTCATACTAATTTTTAAGTTTTTCTTATTTTGAGGAAAATTTTCCAGAAAGAATTATATTAAACTCAATGTATTTATTTGGGGTCAGTAAACCTAAAAATCATATACATTTTTTTCTAGGAGCTCTATTTTTTGAAATATTTTAGTTTTCCTCATTTTGGGGGTATATTCGTACTTATTTTAAAGTTATGCTTATTTTAACTGTGTGTTAACATTTTCCAGAAATTTTCTTATCGAACCTAATGCATTTGGGTTCACTAAGCCTAAAAATCACACTGGTTGCTTTCTAGGAGCTCTATTTTTTTTTTTTAGATATTATAATTTTTCACATTTTTGGGGTAATTTCATATAATACTATTTTTTTCAGATTTCATTATTACAAGCGTTTTAAAAGTTTTGTTGGAAAAATTTGTTTCGAATGTAATGTATTTCGGTTCAGTAAGTAAAATAAAAATTGTATAAATTTGTATGTATGAATAATTTCAAAACTAAAGCTGCTAGAAAAAAAACTAATATCATTTTTTGGAATCAGCACCCTAAACTTTGTAAGAAATTATAAACAACGGTCTGGAAAATTTTTGTGTGTTTAGCAGTGTAATTTATAATCTTCATTTCATCATTCACTTTTCATTTTTCACTTTTTATTTTTCATCTTTCGTCATTCATCTTTCATTTTTTATCTTTCCTCTTCATTTTTCATCATTCATTTTTCTTTTTTCATACTTCAATTTTCATCTTTAATTTTTCGGTCCTCCGCATTTTTAACCTATCATCCTTTCATCCTTAAATGATCTTATCTTTTATTTCTCAAGGTTTTTTTTGCATCGTTTTTGAATTTTTATTATAATTCATCATTTCATTATTTCATTACATATTTCATTATTTCATCATTTCATCAATTTATTAATTCATCAATTCATCAATTCAACAATTCACCATTTCATTATTTCACCATTTCATCCCTATCTAATCTTTCATTTTTCATTTTTCAATATTCATTTTTCATCCTTCATCTTTAGTCGTTATCTTTCATGTTTCAATATCATCTTTCATCCTTTCGTTCTTTAGTTTTTTCATCTATCATCCTTTGCGATTTCATCACTTATCACATCGGTCATTTTTAATTCTCATTTTTTGATCTTTCATCCTTACATCCTTTAATTTTGTCAAACTTTCATCGTTTTATCTTTTCATCCATAGAGCTTGTTCATTCAGTTGTTTGAATGCTTGATAAAAGGTTTCATCTGTTCCATCATAGCTTCGAAACTACTTATTGTAATTCGAAAAACGAGATATTGTTAAAAGCGTCCCGCTTATATGCCGGATATAAGCTATGAGAGGTTAAAAAAAAGTTGAATATGGTGCCCTCTAGAGCTCAAACTCATGTACCTACTATTTTTATCTTTTTTATTTACTTTTTTATTTATTTTTAATGACACATTTAATATTTTTTTAAATCTTCCATTGAAAATTATTAATAAATGGAATAGGGATTCAGCAGATCAAAAATAATTTAAATTTCTTAAAATAATGTAACATTTTTATCCATATAAATTGTAATTTTTTTTTAGTACTTACTTTGCATATGGCGAATGATTTGGATAATCCCCAAATGGTGAGCAATAAGTTATTGTCAAATTCTTTGGCAATTGTACATCCTGTGTATCCGAGATGAGTGCCGCTGGTGTAGCAAATAAAATCGCCAACATCCATATCAATGTGGCAGTTAAAACTGTCAAAGGACGAGTCTGGATGTTTATTTTTCCGATTAAAAAAAAAAAAAAAAAAACAAATAAAATTTCAATTTTTGAAAAAAAAAAAGATCCTTTGAATATGGGCAAATTCCATCATCAACATCAAACAACAAACAATCAACACGAACATAAAGCTCTTACCTGCAATTTTCTCAATGGATTCACAATGGCACAATATCTTTCACCAGAAAGAGCTGTTAACGTAAACACAGAAACTCCAATTGAAATGTCCTTAGCACATTCGGTGACACGGCACAGCGTTGCACCCCATGGCCATGAATCCAGCACATATGGCACAGAGGCCAAAGGTACACAAATAATAATCACCAAAAGGTCCGCTAGTGCCAGTGATAAAATGTATCTGCAATAAGGAAAATCACATATTCAACAACAACAAAAAAATACTACTAAAGGACATAAGCTTTATAGTTCTTAATAGTGACCCTGCCTGCGTATATAATTATTTTTCGTTCTCTACTAATAGCATAATGTAGTTTCTACTGCGTAAGGAATCAAAATAATAAACCTCTGGTATGTAAGGTAGTTAAGTTTTTGAGCTTATTTTTACTTCACGAAAACACGTCTATCTAGTTGTCGTTGACTGCTGTCATCGCATAGTTGTCCTTTATTTTGAAATGTTGCAATAATAAAGCTTTTAATTTCCGTCAACGGACGTTGAGTCGTTAAAAGAGGTTTTGGTTTAAAAAAAAATAATACATTTTCACCTGAGAGACTTTGGTTTCCTGTATGATGAAGTACCCTGATGTCTGCAAATGGGGCAGATATAATCGGTACTTCGTTTGCGGAATAAAGACATTTCTGGCCGGAAGTAACAAAATGTGAACAGGGTTGTTATATTGGAATTTTTTCTTTCTTTTTAATAAAAAAAAGCCTTAAGAATGTTTTTTTCTAATTTTGAATTTTTTTTTGGAAAAAAAAAAGAAAATAAAAATATTAAATAAAATTCCAGGAAATTCTTTCAAATTTAAGAAAAAAGTGTTTTATTATTTTTATTAAAAATAAAACTATTTTTTTAAAGGTTTTAAATAATTAATTATTCAATATATTTTTAAGCATAAAAAAAATTGTCTTCGTTTTTGTTTTTTATTTTGCATTTTCTAAAAACTTGCGTATAACATCCCTGTGCATGAAACACACATACGACATAAAAAGAAAACTTATGAAACTTTCATGACATTTATTTTTAGGCGTTCTTTAGAGTTGTATTGTTTATTTTTTTGTAAAGCTCTTTTCCTGATGATACATTGTTGATGTTATTAAACTGACTTAAGCAGAGATTTTCCGATGAAGGTATAGTTGTTGTTGGTTTATAAAATTCATGCGTAAGGTAGAATTATTAATACAAGCTCTCTTAGCTGGAACTACCTTTATGGTATTTTTTTTATTACTTATGTGTATAAAATAAATCATGTCAGATTTAATGCATATTTCCTTGAATAGTTACACTCTACGAGGGAAAACCATATGTATATTAGGGCGTTCGTTATTTTTGAATCAAGTTCCTAAGTGGAAAAACAGTTTCTAAATAATACAAAAAAAATCCCCTAATTTTTTTCAGATTTTTATTGACTATTTGACTCTAGATGGCGCCACAAAAGGGTTAAAGTTTTTTCTCGTTTGAAATAGGTATATGTTGACTTATAAGGTCATTTTTTTAGATATAGTCTTATGGTACAAATTTTTGATGAGGTTCTTTTCTATATTAAACACCCTTTTCAAAAAGGTATACCTAAACCATTTTTCTAGAACCAGAGGTTTAGTCAGGACATTCATGTCTTTTTTATGTTTATTAAACCAAGCAAAAAAGCATATGAGGTACATGAAAAATTAAATTAAACCCAAAAAAAGACATGCATGTGCTGACTAAACCCCTTATCCTAGAAAAATGGTTTATACATTTTCGAAATATTTTATATTTATTTATTTTTCTGGCAAGGCTTAAATTTGTTTTCTAAAATTAAGGATGCCATCAGATAGAACAGTAAATACTGCTAGACCTCATCATTATTTTATTTTTTTTTTTTACTAAAAGTGGGCATGTGCCGTTTTTCCCCTGGACCCTTCAAATGTATTAAAAGTGAAAAAACTGTCAACACTGCTTTCGGAATCAAGAAAAATGCACCAAACAATAAAAAGTAAGTGACAAATGAATTAAAATTCTCCAACGTAATGTAATTTGTTGGAATAAGCATGGTTAATTGAGAAACAATGTAAAAGGTACAATTTTTTACTCTGAAAAAAAAAAAAACACATATTGATTTTTTAAGAAGTTGGTAATTTGAAAAAAGTTTTTTTTTTGTTATAACTTTTGAACTAAGGGGGGCTAACGAAAAAAAGTGGTATAATTTGTTAGAATTAGCATGGTTAATTGAGAAAAAGTTGAAATAGTATAATTTTTACACTAAAAAATGTTATTTTTAAGAGGTTGGTAATTTGAAAAAAAAAGTTATTTTTGTTATAACTTTTGAAAGAAAGTGATGTAATTTGTAATAATTACCAAAGATAGTTCAGAAAGGTCTTAAAAGTTCTATTCATGTATTGAAAAAGAAATCACTTCACACCATTTTATATTTGTTGTTACTTTTTAAAAATGTTTGGATAGATTTTACTTACTTTGTTTATACGGCAAACCAAACAAATCAACTTTAACTTTTTAACAGGCATGTTAAGTGTACTACATTCAATAAAAATAAAAATTTTAAGTCAAATAAATAACATTTGAGACGGAATGCCCAGACCCACACCAGTGATTTTAATTTTTTTACATTATAAATTTAAAAGGGTCACTGTGGTGTATGCGTACTTTTTTTTTTTTTGGCATTTAGAGGTGCCAACTTTACATAGCCCCCAAAAGTGGTAGCAGACAAAATTTAACTAAACTAAAAACGACAATTTCATGGAACACACAGTGATAAATGAACACAAGAAAATTGTACTTTTCTGTGCCGAAATTGATTCATTAAACAGAAAAAAGAAGATTCAATTTTATTACCATTTCTGGCCGTCATTTTTGTATTAAAAATAAAATTGGCACTATTTTTTGATCCAGGTCATTTAAGCTCTAACGTTCAATAATTTTTGTCAAGAAATTCGCACATAATTATAAAAGGTTTAACTAACTTTAATTTTTTTTATATAAAAAAAAAATTCAATTGACAGTAAAAATTTGCTCACGGTAACCCTGCAAGACTTAAGTTTTTTAACTTTATTAGTCCCATCAAATTTATTGCTCACAAAATTTTTAACTTATAAGTTGAGTTTAAGTGGCTGCTAGCTCTTCTACTTTGGCATTCTAGATAGAAATCTTAACTGTCTTTATTTAGGGTTGCCATTTAATATTTTTTTTTTTTTTTTAGAATTTTGGTATGTACCTATAAACTTTCTTAAAGTTTAACAATACTAAACAATCAATTATTAAATTTTGTAACACTGGGAGTCAGAATGTCACATAAATACGAACCCTGCCAATGTTTGATATCAGTCTATCTGAAATATTCCATAATGAAAAGAATTTCCCTGTCAAAAGTAATTATATGTCACAAGAAAAATGGTATTGTTTTCGGTGAATGAGAATTCAAACTCCTGGTGTCTTTTACTTTACACAAAAGTAACAAATCCAATTTTTATGTCAAATAATATTTATAAAAATACAAATAGCTATTTTTTGTCAGGTCCTTCTTGCTATATTTCATTTATAATTTATTAATCTCAAACAAATAAACACAAGAACCCCAAAAATGATGGTTGGAATATTAATTATACAAAAATTAAATCAATTTGCGGTTTTTGATAAATCTATTTCTGAGTTTATTCTTTGTTTTAATTATAATTGATGTGGTTTTTTTGTGAAGCCACAAGATATACAAGAATAAGAATGTCCATTTTAATAATTCTCTCCTTCATTTTTAGTCCGGTCAAATTAGACTAAAATAAGGGGTTGAGGTTACATTAATTCCCAGCAAGCTGAAAATTGGTAGGATTGTTGAAAACACCATCATAAATTAAATCTAAAAAGTCCTCATCGATCCGAGGTGTGGAAAAAAATTTACGGGGGGTCAAAGGTCACAAAAACTGGTTTTTCACGATTTTCAGCAAAACGGTAAGTCTTATCAAAAAATTTTCAATGCAAGAATTGTAGACCAGGTCATTATATATAAAAAGTGTCATGACACTTTTTTTCCTAAGACCCACCGTTTCTTAGGTATAACGATTCAAAAAGTTGAAGTTGAGTTGTAATCCTCATAATCAGGCCTATTCTGAAAAAAACTCCCAACTGAAAAGATCTTGAAATTTCTTTATGTTTTTTAGCTTAAATTCCGTTCTTCAATGGTTAAGAATATGGGAAAGCAAAAAAAAATGGAGATTTTCACCATTTGTCCGATTGGGGCCCATCTCCCGAAACCAATTTCCGTGGGAATTTTTGTTTAGAATAGGTCTGAACATATACAGGGTGTCCGATAGAGAATGAACAACCCTAAGACGGCTGATAGCCACTCTTATGACTGTTCTAAAAACAGATAGAAAAAAGTTCTATCACAACCAGTTCATAAAATATTGGCTTTTTTTCGTTCAGTGTATTTTAAATTTTATCATTTTATGTTTTCGTTCACTACAACCACGAATGAATGAATTTTATTTATTTCTTTTTTTTATAATTTTCTAAAATAATTGGATGAGTACATAAACGCTTTAAAATCTGCAAAGCTATTGCACATTTTCGTAAAAAAAATTTTGAAATCTGTTTTTTGATGCAAAATGTGAAAAAAGTATTTTATGAAAAATTTTAAACACCTGTGGTATAAAATAAACCTATGGAAACCTAAGTGGCCAACTTTCTTAAAAATATTCTCGTCTAAGGGGAATATTTTTAAGAAAGTTGGCCACTTAGGTTTCCATAGGTTTATTTTATACCACAGGTGTTTAAAATTTTTCATAAAATACTTTTTTCACATTTTCCATCAAAAAACAGATTTCAAAATTTTTTTTACGAAAATGTGCAATAGCTTTGCAGATTTTAAAGCGTTTATGTACTCATCCAATTATTTTAGAAAATTATAAAAAAAAAGAAATAAATAAAATTCATTCATTCGTGGTTGTAGTGAACGAAAACATAAAATGATAAAATTTAAAATACACTGAACGAAAAAAAGCCAATATTTAATGAACTGGTTGTGATAGAACTTTTTTCTATCTGTTTTTAGAACAGTCATAAGAGTGGCTATCAGCCGTCTTAGGGTTGTTCATTCTCTATCGGACACCCTGTATATGTTCAGACCTATTCTAAACAAAAATTCCCACGGAAATTGGTTTCGGGAGATGGGCCCTAATCGGACAAATGGTGAAAATCTCCATTTTTTTTTTGCTTTCCCATATTCTTAACCATTGAAGAACGGAATTTAAGCTAAAAAACATAAAGAAATTTCAAGATCTTTTCAGTTGGGAGTTTTTTTCAGAATAGGCCTGATTATGAGGATTACAACTCAACTTCAACTTTTTGAATCGTTATACCTAAGAAACGGTGGGTCTTAGGAAAAAAAGTGTCATGACACTTTTTATATATAATGACCTGGTCTACAATTCTTGCATTGAAAATTTTTTGATAAGACTTACCGTTTTGCTGAAAATCGTGAAAAACCAGTTTTTGTGACCTTTGACCCCCCGTAAATTTTTTTCCACACCTCGGATCGATGAGGACTTTTTAGATTTAATTTATGATGGTGTTTTCAACAATCCTACCAATTTTCAGCTTGCTGGGAATTAATGTAACCTCGGATGTCTAAATTGACCGGACTATTTATTCTTGTTTATATTGATATAGCCACCTTTAAGATGAGAGGGAAATGAAAATGTGCCAGTTATAAATGACTTAACACCCGTTGGCGTTGTTGGTTGTAGGCAGGCACGATTCTATTAGCTTATTATTTAATTGCCTGGAAATAGAAGCTTATTTATTCGAAGAAGCATCAAACTGAGATTTTTATCTCCAAAAAGAGGAACAGCAGCCGTGTGGCAGATATATGTACAACACTCAGTAAAACGTGTCAAGAATGTATCGTAATACTGTTCTCTTACGATTTACGTTCGCATTTAATCCTCTTGAACAATATTCCCTCAACCTAACCTTAGCTTTTGATAGAATTAATGGCCAACTTTTCCGTTCTGAATTTTCGATAGAATACAATTTCAATGAAAATAAACTGATTAATTGTTGTGATTTCCGGTAAAGGTGCAATCGACCATTTTTTGTTTTTCCATTTGACCTAAATCCAGTCGGTTGCTTACCACCTCCAAAGGTATAGGATTTTTGCTAGAAGCATGGGAGGGACCAAATGTACATTAATTCTACAGAAAGCCAGTTAAAATATTGAAAATTTTATTCAGGCTTTAGGTGAGGGAGGATTGGCCGGAAGCAGTAAGGCTTATTGCAATTTCATTTATTTAGTGTTAAGAGGTTTGAATTCGACCTAATTCAGACCGATATTTGTACTCTTAAATGGAAAATTCTGAAATTTAGTACTTTAAGGACTAACAATATTGATTTGCAGGTGTTTTCAAACTTAAGTTTTCAACTTCCACTAAATCTTTCTTCTGTTTTTATTTTACCTTGAAATAGAAAACAGACAGGTATAAAGAAAGTATTTTAAAGTTCCTCGAATTTTTAACTATAAAAAAATGTTAAACGTCTAAGTTCTTATCTGGAAAAGCAATAAAAAACTTTAATTAATAGTTAAATGACACGGTATGCGATTCAAGATATATTATACATCTGTTTAATTGGTTTCCTATTGTTCTTCTTGTCTTCCGTTGGTAGTGCACCAAGAAGAAGTAGGAATTCTACGTAATTTAAGGAAATTCCTCTTATTTAATCAGTTCCGTTTGAGTGTTTGCGTGATTGAATTCCCTGTGTGCATATGGATGGTGTTTAGTGAAGCGTATATAATATCTTTCGTTTTTCAACAGAATCACGTACTTATTCACCTGGTTATGTTAAGTGAGTGAATGCAAATACGATTACATTAAACCTTTGGAGAAATTGCATCTTTTCAAATGATTTTATTGGAGAAAAAAGAAATTGAGATCAATGAAATGTTTGCAAGTTTGAAGAAAATAACTAAAATACTATACACTCTTTATAATGTCTTTAAACAGAAAATTGCTATTTATAAAATGTATACAACGTTGAATAGAGGATGTATAAGCTACACGCGTTTTTAGGTTGTTTAGAGCCTGAATAAGAATATTTTTTACTCAAATGTCATTTGAACATCACATAAAAAAAAAGAAAACAGCAATCATTTGAAATTTTTTTTTAACTTGAAGAACTCATTTCTGGCATTTGATTTATTTGTAATGAATAATTTGCAATGAACAAAAACAAGAAATTGTGTTTTTTTGAGATTTTTTATTAACTAATTTTTTGCCCGCAGTTAATTTATGTGCATTCTCTATTCTTTTTCTTTTTGAGTCTTTTGTTGTTTTTTTTACATAGAAATTGATTCATGTACCTAATATCTTTTTTATTGGTATAATTTTTTTGGATTATGAATATTTCCATGTGAACAATTTGTTATCAAATGAAGAAATGTGTTGTTTTTTTAAGAGATTTTATTCGAGAACTTTCGCTCACGTTTTTATTTTTTTGTTTTGTTTTAATTTTTTGTTTATTTTCGGAGCAATTGGAGTTATTTTATAGTCAGATGGAATTGTTTGTCGTGATTAAAAGTACTAATTTTCCAGTTTTACTTATTTGGACACAAACCTAGCATAACTATAATGGATAGGAAAATGTTTCATAAATGAAAATTTATGTGTTGTTGCATAAAGGCTACATAAAACTTTATGCATTACATAACTATGAAGCCGTTTAGAGCTGTTTAGTGAAATCTAATAAATAATACTGTAAATATTTATGCAACGTCATTTCCTGAACGGAAATTTGATTAAATTGACTAAATTAGTTTAGATACGCCATTATTCTCAAATTTCGAAATTTTCTTGAAAATTTTACAAATCGCATTTTACAAATTTCACTTTACTTTAATAAGTAAATATTATTAATTCTAATCGATAATGCACTTTTTATTTGTTTTTCACACAAATAGATTTAATTCTGTTGACAAAAAAAAACTTTCCTAAATTTTTAGAGAAAATTTTCTTGCCTATCTTTCCAGTCAACGTTCCAATAAAATTACCTAAATTGGAAGGATTTTTTTTTGACAGTTGACCAATCAGAGGCCGAGAAATTACCTAAATATTTAGTCCCTAACGTTTCTGAACCTGCCTATTATTACCCAGGGAGAGTATTGGAAATTAAAATTTAATTTGTAATGAAAAATGTTAAGTATCTAAAGAATTCATTCATTCATTCATTATTTAATTGTTGTTTACCAACGTAGTTTTAATCTGAAAATATTTATTTTAATTTCTAAAAAATTTCACACAATTTTTTTCGTGAAACGGACTCATACCAAGTTATTTGATGCACCTTTATAATCCAAGTATTGTTTCGAGTTGTTTTTGTCAAAAATTTCAGAGCTCAAAGAGAGACTGAATAATTCAAGCAATATTTAATTTTTTTTTAATTTTTGACCACAAACTATACATAACTGTGCCAATAATTAGAAATACTCGATTTAATTCACGGTTTACCTCCACAGAATCAAAAAAGTTACTAGGTCCGGTTTTCGGTCAGTTTATTTAGGTATGTACCAATTTTTGGAACAACTTAATTTTATCAAGAACGAGTCCTATGATTCTTATAAAAATATTCAAGGGTTATTTCTTAAATAGGGAAACATTTTTTATATAAGCCTAAAAATAATCGGAAATAGAATTTCAAAAAAAAATAATTTTTTTTTGGTAAAAAATGAATTTTTCGAAAATATATATTGTAGTTTTTATCATAATTTCTCTTGCAAACTTAATTATTGATTTCAACAAATTTTTATACAAACACCTTTTTGCTTGAGTTAAAAAAAAAAAAAACAAATTTGTAGATTTTTCAAAATGTTTAGAATATTGCGGTTTATTTTTCTTAAGTCAGAAATCTAATATTTAATTTGAACTTTAAACAACGTTGTTTTAGCAACTAGTTTTTGAAAATTAAGTTTTCAAACGCAGAATTTTGAATATATTGATGTCACTCAGAAAAAGATTCAGATATAACCGGCAGATGGCTCCAGCCATGCCTGTCAGTGGCGTAGTTAGGGGGGGGATCAGGGGGATATATCCCCCCATTGGGATCTCTAATTGTACAACATAACCAGCCATGAACAAATAAGTTAAATAAACGCACTCTGAAAAAAAAACGCTACGGATTTCGAGTTCTTAAAATTAGCTTAAAGGTTATAAATATGGTTTACCAGCTCTTGTTGCCATTAAGTCCGAGTTTCAAAGAGTGAATTTAGACTTGGTCGTGTTACTGTTTTCAATCTTTTTCTCAATTTCTATGTAATGGGCCTTGGAGAAAAATATATACAAACCATGAAAACATACTAGAAGGGTTTTCGGTTCTTTCCAAGGATTGCCTGTAAATCTTTTAATTAATTTTAAGTTTTTATCTTTTATGAGGAAGAAAAAAAAAACAGAATAATAATACAGAAATTAGGAATTATATAAAAACTAACATTTTATTAAAAGAATTACTCTAACCAGAAGTGTACTCTTAAAGATACGATTAGAAGTTTAATCTTATATTCACTGGACTAAGAATTATTCTTTTAAACCTTTGATGTACTTTGTAGTTTCTTTTGTAAGAAGGTATAAAAGTACCAGAGTTTCTATAGGCGAATTACAAAGTAAGAATTTGAAAAGAATTATATAAATTCTTCAGAAAATAAAATGGCAGATGAACTGAGTAAGATATGTTTCATTAGTTGAATGAAATAATAGGTACTCACATTACTAACAACAAAATTATATACAAAATCTCACAAAAATTTGAATACTAAATGGCTAGCAAACCATTTTTTATGTTTTTAAAGGATTTTTGTTTATATATGTTAAAAAAAGAATCCTTAGCAAGGAATGTGAAGAAAATTTGTTCTACTGTTTCGGCTATGATTTATTGTGCCCTAATCGACAGACCGAATTTTGATATCTAAAAATAACGTACCTACTTGGTCTTGACTGAACTTCAAAGATAACAAAAAAAATCTAATAAATCACTGAAATTCAATAAAAGTTATTATCAACAAATTTTGTGCTCTGATTTTGAATTCATCTAAGGACCTGTTAGGTATTATTATTTTTTATTTTACGATGAAATGAACAAATTATAAAGCCTCATTGAAACCAACAACAACAACAACAACAAAAACACAACAAAGATAAATGGAAAAATTATTCAAATTTTCCACTTTTCATTTGCGTTTCACTAATTTTTTCCAAACAAATTTTTATTTTGCATCAAATTCAATTTAAATTTCCTTAAAAATGAAAAAATACTCAAGGCAATTTATTTTATGAGTGCTTCTTCGTTTTTATAAAGCTTTGATGAAATAAAAAAAAAAAAAAAGAAAACAAAGAAGATGAGTATTTCCCTTAGATTTTCATAAGTAACTCAATTTGTCTCCTTCAGATGTATACAATTCTCTTCAAAAACACACATAAAACACATTCAATTTATTCTAAGGTAGAAATAGCCTCAAGAAATTATTCATATTTACCCACATTAACACTAACTATTCCCGGTGAGAGAATATAATTAATGGGTTTTTGAGGTTGATTCATTACAAAAGATTCAGTTCAACTTTAACATGTTTGGAGGGCTTGGTAATGTGAGAGTAGATTGCAAGGAGCGTCTTCTCTTGCCTGTTGTTGATAAATAGACGCATGTATTTTAGGGATCTTCGTCAATTCGTCTTAATGAAATCCTTTTGTCTTTGGTCAAAATGCGAAACTTAATTACACATGTCTTCGGTATTCGTCATTGGAATTAGAAGGATGTACTGAGGCATTATAGTTGAATGAATGAAAAGACTTTATATCGCCTCTGTCTGTCTCAAGAGTGTGTAACTTAGTTTCAATGAATATGAAACACATACGAATGATGCTTAAAGGAGAAAACGAATCCAATTAATCAGTAACTAGATGAGTTGCTAAAATGCCAATGTTCTTGAACTGAAAACTGATTCGGTGGAAACAAAAGACCTATACAGAATTTCAGTATGAATAATTGGATGCTCAATAAAGCTTCAATGTAAAGAAAAAAAAAAAAAAAGTAAAATCGTTTCGATGAAAAAAATATAAAATCCAAAAAATCTCTTCTTTAAATTAAGAACCATACATAAGAGATTAAAAGTCAATACATTGCAAACAACAACAACGACTTGAACTGATTTTTGGATTATATTTGCAGAGTGTGTAGGTTTATAAGCCTTTGCCAAATGCTTCTGGCATTTTACCTGCAGTCGGAAATAAAGTGTTTGCATCAGATTACATCGTCTCTTGTTGGCATTTTCCTTATATATGAAATTGAAGTTCTTTTTGAGTGCACTCTTTTTCTCGCACTTATCCCAATTCCCAACCAGCACACACATACACACAATTTCAATCGAAAAGTCATCCTTTGATTAAGTTTTTATTGTATTTTTATTGGAGAATATTTGCAAAGATAAAAAAAAGTTTTCAATTTTTTATTGTTTTAAAATTATTATTTTCAAGATAACCTTAACGATTAACTCTTAAACCTTATTGATGCAGTTATAAGGATCAATTAAATTCAATAGTGGATTTATGCAATAATACCCTATATTGAACAACAAAAAATTATTAATACAGAAAATAAATTTTATATTAATACAAACATGAAATGTTTTAAATTTTTAAGCTGATAATGCTTTAACATTGACACCATAATTCTCTGACCAATAAAAATTATAATAATTTCAAATAGTGTTAAATGAGTTAAAATAGGTAAACAACATTGAATTTAAGGTTTTAGTCTCTCACTTTTTCCCAATCATTCAAAGGAATTGAATAACTATGAGACCAAACGATGTAAATCATCTCAAAATTCCATAACTTTTTTGTTTCTCAATATTTTTTTTTGAAATTTGGCACAAATATACTACAATGTATATGCTTCAACATGCAATTAAAATCAGAACTAAAAAAAATTATGTATGTATTTATTATAATATTTTCAAAAACAGAAATTATGAAAAATAGCTCAAATTCGTCAATTAATGGCTTAATTCATATACAAAATTATATTTTAAGTCGTTGTTATTTGTGTTAAATATAAGTGAAGTTATCATATGTATAATATATTGATAAGAAAGCAAAAATTAAAAGATTATAAATTTAAAAAAAGCATACGAATGAAAGATAATATAAATTTCATTGTAGGTAGAATTTATTTTATAAGTAAGAAAAGGAAGAACAAATGTGAAAGGGATAAGTATCCAAAAACGTAGAGACTAAATTAACCACTTTCGTAATAAATTCAAAATTATTGTGTATTTTATAAAACTCAAACAACAAAAAAGGGTTAAAGAGGAAAATGTATTAAAACGAAATGGAATATGAAAATAATTTATATTTTATAGAGAAGACTTTTTAAATAAAACAAAAGCTTGAGATAAGAATTAAAACAGCGTAAAAAAATAAAAGTTTGAAAAAATGGGATGAAATAAAATAAAATCAAATCTGCAGATTTTGATTTGCGGCATAAAATGGGACTTGAAATCCGTTCAGAATGTCAAGCTTGTTGGGAATTCCCTTTATAGGGGATCCCAAAAGTAATAATTTAAAAAAAATACATATCTCAAATTCTTACCATTTTCGATTAAATGCACTTCTTGTGAAATTTCGAAAAATTCCTACTTTGAAACAGTATTTTGTAGGGAACTATTTTTTTTCACCAAACAAAAATCTAAAGTTTGTTTCTTTTCGAATAAGTTAAAAGAAATAAACATCTCTCTTTACCATAAAAAAAAAACCCACATCCCTTAACACTGGGACTGACCTATAACTCGTTAGAAAAACATAGATTTTTTTTTGATATGCATGTTTGTATTGCAAAGAATAAAACAAATTATAAAAACGACGATACCGCAGTGGAATGGAAAGAAATGGACCTCTGCAGTGCAGTGATCTGTCTTACCGTACATACATATAGTACATAGGGGATTAACTTTTTTTTTGCTATTTTAAGAGTTTAAGTAAGCTAATGACAAAAACTTTCGCTCGATAAGAATTAGTTGACGCAGATCTCGTAAGCGAAAAGGACTTAAACTTAACCGTCCAACAAAAATATTAAGTTAAAACCGTGGTTTTGTAGTGAAGCAAAAAAAAGTACAGTCTACCTTCTTATTAGATTACTATAGTTTTTTTTTATAACTTTCCTTTTTTTTAGAAATTAAAGAAAAAAAAGTTTACTCGCCTCTTACTTAACTTAAATAAAAAGAAAAGCGATTAGCCAAAAGTTACAAAAGCCGCTCCATCGAGTTTCATAAAATTCTAACTAATTATAAATTATTAGAAGCTAAAACGTGTATAAATACATAGTTATACTATTCTCCTAATATCTGTGGGATAATATAAATCAACCCTTAAAAAAAAGGGGAAACAACTAAACCAAATAACAAGACAAGTTGAAAAACTTTAATAAAGAAAAAAAAAACAATAAATACAAAAAAGAGAGTCTCTTCGAATCATAAAAAAGGGTGAAATTCCACTTAAGGTAAGAATCTGATTCTTTATTTTTTTATCTTGTTTTTTTTTATTCATCTCGATGTATTCGCTCTGCTTATCGTTATCAGATAATAGCGAGAGAAAGAGCGAGAGATTCGGACACACAAAGCGTCAACGTCCAAGGCCACGCAGGTGGAGTCGGCTTACTTTAAGCTAAATTCAAGGCTAACCTCAATCACAAAAAATCTTCAAACGACAAGTACACACGAAACACACTTGAGAAAAAAACCACAGACAAATTAAATCAACAACAAGTAGAAAAAAAAAGATCAATCTAGACATACACGATCGGTCAAACCAATCGACAACATCACCCAACAATTCCGAAGAAAACTCTCCTCTCCACAACCAATTTTGTCCTCTCCTGAAATTTGCTCCCATCCAACCTTTCCTCACTCAGACATCCAATTTTGCGATAAATCAAAAAGAAAGAAATTAACAAACAAAAGCTAAGTAAATTTCCTAAATATAATACTATGATGTACAAATATATAAAAATATAATTTTTAAAAACCCTACAGACTAATTAAAAGGCCAGCGAATCCAGTCAAAACAGTGCACCGTTTTCACCAGGAGTCGCAGTAAGCTCAATGAAGTAGTAAGTACCTACCTTGATAATTTTGAAGAGATTATATTCTTATATTGAACATCAGTGAATTATATATGGTTATAAAAAGTTGTAACCATACAAAACAACAAAACCAAAGAAAAGAAACAAAATTTAAAATTTTTAGACGAAAGAGTTCATACCAAAGAGGTGTAAAAGCGAAATTAATTTCTTTTTTTTTCTAAAACTGATTCTACTCTAATCCTTATCCATATCCAGTCCTTTAAAATTATCTTTTTTGTTAATAATAAGTGGATTAAAAAAATTTGAATTGTTGTACGCTACTATCTACGAATAATTAAAAATATAAATTATCAACACAAAAAAAAATTAATTTTTTTTTATGGAAATCGTCGTAAACCTAAACTTGAGTGTAAACGTTCTCGAATTGATGAAATTCAAGCCATTGTTTGTGTTTGATATAGTAGGTTTCAAATGAATTTATTTTACTAAGTTAAAGATGAACATTTCTTTTTATAAAGCGGCATTCAACTTTATATGCAATTAAAATGATGAGTTATTAAGAAATTTAAATTGGGATGTGAGATAAGAAGCTTGGTTGAGTAAGACCTTCAACAGGATGTTTTAAAACTATAAAATATTTGTTTCGTCATAGGGGTCATGGCGGTATAATGAGCGTTCGCAATGACCAAGGTGCATCGAGATAAGAAATTTCCTTTTCTTTAGATGCAAGGGGAGGGTATAGCTAAGAGAACACGATCACCTATGTTCTCCACAAGTATGACAAGCTATTCTCAGGGCAAATTAACATTCGGGTTCCACATCTCTATAATATTTAATTTTTTTCGAATTCCATCTTCGAATTTTACAGGCCTGAAATAAAAACGTAACACCGTCCATTTTTCAGTAACAAGATCCCACCCCTCCGGCGAGCTAGGATGTGCGTGGACTAGCAGGCCTACCCGTTACTAAGAAAGTGGACAACTCTTTTATAGCTCAACTTTAATGGTCTAAACGACCTGTAGCCGTTCGATTCAAAGAAGATTGAGATTGAAAGAGATTTTATGCTAGGGTAGAATTGTCGATTAAACTATGCGTGTGGTGATCCCATTATTATTTATTTCATTTTCTTTTAAGATTTTGCGATTTAAATTTATATGAGGGTTTGAATAAGGGATTTTACAGGCAGTTCACTCTGGTGTATACTTGTTATTCAAACAAAAACTATAGCATGAATTATTGATTTAATTTAAATAAGAAATTTCGTTACAATTTTACTTCCCCTGTTCATAAGTGTTTTTTGTTTTTACAAACGTTCACTAAAACATTGGTAAATAAAAATCAATTATTTAATCAAAACATTATTTATTTTGTTCGCCATATCGCTACAAATTAGTTAGCAGTTTTAATGAAACTCAATTTCTTACATTTATTTTAGAGCAACACCCTAAAAAATAAATTGTACATTTTGTAACTGGTTTATCATTTTTATAACTTGCCTAGTTATCACAGTTTTCAAAAAAAGTATAAAAAATTCGGAAATTGAAGTTAAGATGAAAGATACTATAATTTGAATTCAACAAAACAAGGTTTTTCAGAGTAAAACAAAAAAAAACAATAAAAAACATAGGCTTTTGTTTAAACTAATTTGTAGCGAAATAATTTTTTTTTTTTATTTGTCAATTGTTCCTAATTGTCAATTATTGTTTTAGGGACAGATTTGTAAAAAAACAAAAATAAATTATGAACAGGGGAGTCAAAATACTGTTTTAAAGTAGGAATTTTTCGAAATTTCACAAGAAGTGCATTTAATCGAAAACCGTAAATATTTGGGATAGACAAGTTACCAAATTTTAAGAGCCCTTTAAATAGCCTATCAGAATATTTCATTTGAATCATTAATTTTGAGACACCCTGTAGATGACAGAAAAAAAAAAGATTTTCAAACATTTTTGGAAAATTTTTATTTTATACATTTTTGACCGTAAATTAAAATGGCGCAAATATGCGCAAAATTTTATATTTATTCCTTAATTTTGAGTTAAATGAGATTCTAAATTCATTCATAACTCGACATCGGCAGTCGTCGGCAAAGGAGAAATCTACTATTGAAAATTAAAATTGGCCAAATTACTTCCCATTAATTGTTATTTTTTTTACACAATCAATTTAAAGTACATTCAAAAACAAATAACGGATTTATAAAGTAGAGATTCTGACCTTTTTATTGATATATGTATAACACTTATAAGGTTTCTTCACAAACTTCTGAGAAAACTAAGTTTAAACTGTTAAATAAAATAGGACGAAAAACAATAAAAATTGAAATGTAAGGTTCGAGACTCATTTTAAGTACTTTTATCCAAAATATATTAAAAACAATGTATGCTATCATAATTGCTCACATTTCTATTATGCTAAACAATCATTACTTTTCTGAAATGATCACATTTGTTAAAACCAATTTTGAGATGGTTTTGGTCGTTTGGTCCCATTGTGGGGCGGGACAAGCCGGGCGGTGCACAATGGGCCCAAAGGACCATTTGCGTCTCAAAAATGTTTTTTATGAAATTTTAATTTTTGGTAATTTCTTTACGGAAATGAATCAAGGGAAAGTCAATCTATATGTTTTCATTGAAATTTGATTTTTAAAATGAGTTTCTCTATTATATTACAAAATTGTATCTGAAGTCTCCACTTGAAAATACTTTGTTTGAGTAACAAAATAAAGCAAATCTTCACGATACGTTTTCAAAACTATATTTGAATAAATTATATAAGTGTTGTATGTCGTTGGAAAGCTTATTTTAACTGCTATTTATATTGCTGAAAATAAAATTTTTTAAAAATATATTTTTAATTAATATTATTTTTTTCACACAATAAGCTTTTATTTGCAGTTTTTTAATTTCGAATTGAGTTTTAAATGTTTCCGCTGTCTACTTTTTTCACAATGTTGTTCTTTGGTTTATTTACTAAAAGATACAAAAAGAATTGGCTGCTTTTATCTGCTTTTCTTTGATATAGAACGATATATCTGTCGAAAGACATAGTACAAAAAAAACGTATTTTGGTGAATTTTGACCTGTTTCAATACATATCTTGAGTTCTATTGATCGCACTGTCAAGATTGATGTCTTCAGGCTTTGGGGGAATGACAGAGCATCAGTCCT
This sequence comes from Episyrphus balteatus, assembly GCF_945859705.1. NCBI lineage: Eukaryota > Metazoa > Arthropoda > Insecta > Diptera > Syrphidae > Episyrphus > Episyrphus balteatus. The sequence continues at coordinate 49,873,905 of NC_079137.1, forward strand.
TATATTCAGAATGTGATTTTTTGTTAATTTAGCCTACTCACATTAATTGGAAAACTCGCGATTTTTAACCCCTCGGAAACCATATAAAGCCGCGATTTAAAGCTGCTAGAATTTTGTATTCGTTATTAAAACGCATAAGGCTATAAAACTGCATACTCACATTTTGGTTATACCTCCACTCCCAAAATTTGCTGTGGGCTCTTAGACTTAGTATATGCACCCGAAATTGAAGATATTTGTAGGGTAGAAGGGGGAGGATTTGCCAGGATTTAGGAAAATTGACTTAACGCAAAGTTTTGACGTTTGTTTTAATTTTTTTATATCTGATATTATTATTGACCTTATTATCTTCACTTAAATATTTTTTTCATTCTGATATATTAATTGTTTCTATTTTTAATAATTTATTCAAAAAAACAAAAAGTGATGTGGCAAAGCCTCCCCAGGCGGGAGGCTTTGCCACGGGGGTGGGGAGGGATTGCCAGTTACCTAAATATAAAAGTTAATACAAATAAAACCAATAATCATAAACAAAACTTCTTTTTAGCTGAAAATACGAAGAACTGATTGATTTTGTAGGATCCTGCCATCCTCTTTTGAAAAAGCTCCTTTCTGGCAAATGTACCCCATGGGGTGCATTTGCCAGAGCAAAACCTACCCAAAAACAAATGGCAAATGTACCCCACAAGCTAATCTTTCGAAAATTTACTTATAACTTTTTTATAAGTTAAGCAGTAAAAAAATCACTTCTACACAGCATAGTACACATAATTTTCAAAAGATATTTGTATGACAAAGTAATTTAACAAGACAAATATTAAAAATTTACGACGCTTATGTACCCTCATATTTTGGTTCTCAACATTAAAAAACTAACACAAGCGTCTAATTTATTTCGTGTCCAGCCAATAGCTGTCAAACTTTGTGGAAAGTTTGCAATCATAAATGTGCAACAGAAAATTATTTTTCGGTATTTAATATTCTTTTGGTTTGGAAAAAAACCTGGGCTGGCAAAGGCACCCCATTGGCAAATGCTCCCCCTTCTACCCTACTATTAGAAAAAGTCTAAGGTAGCAGAAAAACGTTAGAATTTAATATTGTAATTGTTGAAAAAAATTTCATCTATGGAAAAAGTTACATAGAGATTTAATTTACTGATTTTGATTTTACTCCAAGATTTTCAAAAGAGCCGTTTAAAGTATTTAATTAAGAAGGATTTTCGTGAAAATTGACAACAAGTTTTTTTTTTTGTGATTTCTTTTTTTGCTCTTTTCTCAAAAGCGTAGTTTTTCGACAATTTCACTTTGCCCTACAAACGACTTTATTTAAAATGAGTATAATCAATATTTTTCTTATAATTTTTCAATAAAATAGCTTTATTTTCAAATAACGTAACACAAACAAACTACATTGAAATGTATTTTTTCTTTATTTTATACTCATAAAAATAATTAAGTAATTTTAAGACACGAAAGGAAGGCCTTTATAAAATTAAGAAACCAGTTTTATCTTATTTTGCAAAATTTGAGAAAATAATCTTTTAAGGTACAAAAGATACAGATTTTTGAGGCGTTCTAGCCTAGTCAAAATCTTATTTTTTTAGCTTTGAATAATAGACCAGTGCCAATAATTTTTGAAAATAAAAAAATTATTAGCAGCATATGGGTGGTGGCAAAATTTAGGATAAATGGTATATGAAAGGGGAAAAATAAATTGCCCACAAAAAAATTGGGGGAAAGGGGGTGGGTGGGCGAAAAAGTGGGGTGGGTGTCAAAAATCATGGTTTTTTACGATTTCTGTCAAAACTAGACGTCTAATCGAAAAAAGTCAAATGCAAAAGTTGTAGGTAGTATAAATGTCTACAACTTTTACTCAAACAATTTTTTTCTATAACCTCCAAAATATTGGAAAAAATGCAAAAATACGATTTTTTGATTTTTTATTTTTATCTTTTACAAAAATGGTTGGATTTTAACAAAACTTGGTTAAAAACTACTTTGTTATGTTTTCTATCTATTAAAAATGTTTTTTGAGCAAAAAGTGAATTTTTGGATTTTTAACGAATTTAATTTGAAAAAATAGCCTTTTTTTCAATCAAAAAAGTTACCGAAAAAATTTTTGATTTTTGAAAAGTTTGAACTGAAATTATTTAGATTAAAACCTATTATTTAAGTTTGTGTGGAAAAACTATACTTTTGTTTTAGAAAATATTGAGAAAAATTGAAAAAAAAACAAAAAACGATTTTTAAGATCGATTTTTCCGTAAATGACAGTAATATTGGCGAGAAATTATTTTCCATAGAAACTAAATTATACTTTTCTAATGGCCTTTGACCTTCTTAATTTGAATCTAGCATTAGAATAGCTCTAACGTGAAAAGTTTTTGAGATATTGAATTTTGAACTTCCAAAACACTATTTTTGAAATGTTTTGCATGGTAATATCTCAAAAACGTGATGTGATAGAATTTTTCTGACTTCGGATTCGAGCTCAGCGCACAAAAAACCATTAGAAAAATATACTTTGATTTCTATAAAAAAAACTTTTTGACTAATGAATTCGAACAAGGCATTCGATTTTTTCTTCCCTGTTCGAATTCACTAGTCAAAAAGTTTTTTTTATAGAAATCAAAGTATATTTTTCTAATGGTTTTTTGTGCGCTGAGATCGAATCCGAAGTCAGAAAAATTCTATCACATCACGTTTTTGAGATATTACCATGCAAAACATTTCAAAAATAGTGTTTTGGACGTTCAAAATTCAATATCTCAAAAACTTTTCACGTTAAAGCTATTCTAATGCTAGATTCAAATTAAGAAGGTCAAAGGCCATTAGAAAAGTATAATTTAGTTTCTATGGAAAATTATTTCTCGCCAATATTACTGTCATTTACGAAAAAATCGATCTTAAAAATCGTTTTTTTGTTTTTTTCAATTTTTCTCAATATTTTCTAAAACAAAAGTATAGTTTTTCCACACAAGCTTAAATAATAGGTTTTAATCTAAATAATTTCAGTTCAAACTTTTCAAAAATCAAAAATTTTTTCGGTAACTTTTTTGATTGAAAAAAAGGCTATTTTTTCAAATTAAATTCGTTAAAAATCCAAAAATTCACTTTTTGCTCAAAAAACATTTTTAATAGATAGAAAACATAACAAAGTAGTTTTTAACCAAGTTTTGTTAAAATCCAACCATTTTTGTAAAAGATAAAAATAAAAAATCAAAAAATCGTATTTTTGCATTTTTTCCAATATTTTGGAGGTTATAGAAAAAAATTGTTTGAGTAAAAGTTGTAGACATTTATACTACCTACAACTTTTGCATTTGACTTTTTTCGATTAGACGTCTAGTTTTGACAGAAATCGTAAAAAACCATGATTTTTGACACCCACCCCACTTTTTCGCCCACCCACCCCCTTTCCCCCAATTTTTTGGTGGGCAATTTATTTTTCCCCTTTCATATACCATTTATCCTAAATTTTTCCACCACCCTAATGCTGCTAATAATTTGTTCAACTTTTGCCCTCTGAAAACCGGATTGGCACTGGTCTATAAACGTTTAATACTTAAATAAAAATATTAGCTAAAAAAACAGTGTGTCAAATAATTTATTAAACATTTCAGGTAATATGTTCCTAATTTGAGTTAATTATTTTCAGACTCAAAGAAATGACAGATTTTTGGAACGCCATAGTCGAGCAAAAATTGTACTTTTTGAACTTTGTCTAACTTTTCAAAGCATAAAAATAATTTGCATTTAAAAAAAACTACGCTCAATGATTTCTGATACATTAAAGATTATATGTTCCAAATTTGGTTTAATTATTTCAGGAGACAAAAAAGATACAGATATTTTTAAATATCCAAATCAAGCGAAAATCGTACACGGGTCGTTTGAACGCGACACTACTCGAAGTGTCTTGCACTCCATATGTTTTGATGCAGAAATGTTCCTTGGGATCTAAATAGTAAGAAAAAAGCTCTTTTAAAATTTTCTATTGAGCTATTCGTTTTTTATGAGCTAAATAAGTTATGAAAAAACGTACTTTTACGTACTTTTTCACACGTTTTTGTTAATAATTCTGTTAATAATAATGGTAGGAACTCAAATAATGGCTCTATTTTTAGAAGAAATATGAATCTTTTTAACGGCATTTCAATCAAATTAGTGGCATTTTTAGATCTTCAGATATTCGAATCTAAGTCCGTTCATTTTTTCTGCCCAATTCGATTTCACTAATCAAAAACTTTTTTTTTATAGAAGTCAGGGTATATTTTTCTAATGGTTTTTCGTATGTTGAACTCGAATCCGAAGTCAAAAAAATTCCATCACATCAAGTTTTTGAGATATTACCGTTAGAAAATCAAAAATACCCTTTTTCAACAGTTTTTGAGGCTATGTCATCTTGCGAGATAATTTTTTATAATTACATTTGTAGCGGTTTCTTAAAGAACTAAGTTTCTTCTTTTAAAATCCGTTTAAATCATTTCGATATCGCTTTTCTTCTCCGAGAAATCCTAAAATCAATTCAACATGTTTGGTGAATATTCTCTATGAAAAAAATCTTATGTTCGTTTGGTTTTCATGGCAAAACGCAAAAAATTTTTGCATTCCTTTAAGTTTTTTGGTAAGTTTATGGGTAAGAAAATTTTTGAATAACCAAAAAACTTAAAGATATGTAAACATTTTTTGCAATTTGCCATGAAACCCAAACGAACATAAGATTTTTTTTCATAGAGAATATTCACCAAACATGTTGAATTGATTTTAGGATTTCTCGGAGAAGAAAAGCGATATCGAAATGATTTAAACGGATTTTAAAAGAAGAAACTTAGTTCTTTAAGAAACCGCTATAAATGTAATTATAAAAAATTATCTCGCAAGATGACATAACCTCAAAAACTGTTAAAAAAGGGTATTTTTGATTTTCTAACGGTAATATCTTAAAAACTTGATGTGATGGAATTTTTTTGACTTCGGATTCGAGTTCAACATACGAAAAATCATTAGAAAAATATACCCTGACTTCTATAAAAAAAAAGTTTTTGATTAGTGAAATCGAATTGGGCAGAAAAAATGAACGGACTTAGATTCGAATATCTGAAGATCTAAAAATGCCACTAATTTGATTGAAATGCCGTTAAAAAGAGTCATATTTCTTCTAAAAATAGAGCCATTATTTGAGTTTCTACCATTATTATTAACAGAATTATTAACAAAAACGTGTGAAAAAGTACGTAAAAGTACGTTTTTTCATAACTTATTAAGCTCATAAAAAACGAATAGCTCGATAGAAAATTTTAAAAGAGCTTTTTTCTTACTAGTTAGATCCCAAGGAACATTTCTGCATCAAAACATATGGAGTGCAAGACACTTCGAGTAGTGTCGCGTTCAAACGACCCGTGCGTACTTTTTGAACTTTGACTAATTTTTAAAAGCTTAAAATCAATTTTAATTTCAAAAAAAAAAAAGTAAGTTGAATGATTCGTTATATATCAAAGGCATTATATTCCAAATTTGAAGCAATTATCACAAAAGACAACAAAGTTACAGATTTTTGAGACGCCTAAGTCCATATGGGCCCACTGTGCGGTGCCCCCGACACATCAGGGGCACGACTGGATACAATGCAAAAAATTCAACTTATAAAAGTTACGAAGCAAAAAGATAAGATATTTGACATGAATCACTTTGGTCACAAGAGAGAAAAATTATATTCTTTAGTGTATAATGCATAATGAATTGTTAGACAGCTACATAATATTTCATCTTAAAACAAAAAATATTACCTCAGAGGCCTCAAAAATAAAAATAAATCGGTTTTTCGAAAGAAAAATAATATATTTACTTAGGGTCTCAAAAAATGTTACTTGAATAATCTTAGCGACCAAATAATACCTCAGGGGCCCCAATATAAAAAAAAGGTAGGGCGTATACGTAGTCTTTTATTTGTTCTTATTTTCTATATCAAAAGGGCCCCAAATATCAAAGGAGTCCCAAAATTTAGTTTTTACCCGGGGCCCCGGCAACTCATCGTACGCCTCTGCCTCGGATACCTATATAATTATTTACTGAATACTTTTTAAGCTCGATTACATATGAATACGAAAGCCAAATAATTTGTGTTTTAAAGACAATTTAAATGCAAATTTCAAAAAAGAGAAAAAACAAAGCCTGTGAAAATTCTAATCATACTTTTTATATCAAAATAGAAGCCTCATCAATTTGAATTTCACACTGAACATAGGCAAACACAAATAGGAAAGAATAATTTCTAAATAATGTTCTGGTTCAATAACAGTACACTTAGTTACTTTTTTGAAGAAAATTACATAAACTAAAAATAAGATATAAGACTCACAGAAACAAGACTTGAATAAGTGATTTTTAAAACAAAAAACAAAATAAAATTCTTAAACCTTTTAGAGGACTCAATAATTTCTTTACTTTTAGTAGCTTTGCTTAATTTAATGTTAAAATTGTCTATTTTAATTCTTAAAATGTAAATTGACATTAATGACCAAATTACCAAATTACATATACTCCAGTCAAAGCGTAATTTGACCTTGCGCACAGAGGCACTGTCAGTTTTTATTCCATGTATCGATAGGGGTATATTTAAAAGGCTTAAACCCAATTTCTCACCACCTTATCATTCTTTTTAGAGGAGTTATTCACAAAAATGCATTTTTTGGGATATTTTACTTTTAAGCTAATATCTTTGCTCCAGTTTGTCATAGACCAAAAAATAAACATACATTCTTTTCCTTATAATATTTTCTATCGTTGTATGTAATTTCGTTGTATTAAAGTGAGTTACTACAAAATGGCAGCCAGTTAAAGTTCATTCAAAATTTTAAAAACTTTGTACGAAAAACAAGATAAACAGTGGTTGCAAATTAAAAGTTTTTCTAATTTTTTCGTATAAAAGCGTCAAGCCTAGTTTGCTGCCAAAGCAAAACGAAAATTTTTCTGAGTCTTCCAAAGTCAAAAAACTCTTTTGGAGCAAGAAAAATTAGCTGCACCGTTAAGTATGAGTGACAGCTAAATTTGAAAAATTTTAAGGACATGTTAGAAGGTTATTAAAAGATTATACAATTTTAAAATCATTTTAAATAAAACTGAAATGTTAAAAAAAGCTCTCACGATTTTGATTGAAAAAATATTTTTTAGAAGTGATTAACAGTGCTTATTAAGTATAAAAACGCTTTCTTTATTTTGTATACGGCTCAAATGATTTCAGCGAAAATGCTTCCATAAAATCGTTTAAAAAATCTTTATATCAAAATGAAGAAAAATTATGAAAACCCATTTTGAAAAATTTCAATTTTTATTTTTTGAAGAATCAATATTTTCAAAACGAAAAATTTTGTATGTGTCCCGTGTTTTGCTTCTGGAAATATGGTCACCGTATCTATAGTATATCCATGTCTGATTTTGAACCATGCCGTTTCTACATAAAGTCTTAAAACTTCATGTTCATTTGTGACTTTTTAAAAGGGAACGGGTCGTTATTCTGTATTCCAAAATTCTGTATGACCAAAATTCTGTATCTGAAGAAAAAATTCTGTATGAACATAATTCTGTATTCCATTATTCTGCTTTTCTATTATTTTGTATTTCAAAATTCTGTAAATCCAAAATTCTGTTTTTCAAAATTTTGCAAATCCATTATTCTGCTTTTAAGAATTCTGTAATTCTAAATCTCTAAAATCTCCAAAATTATATCAAGTGCTCCCCTACTTTTGGAAAAACTTAATGTTCTTCTAACTCGATTTAAAGTTAGCAGAGCAATTACCAGAAAATGCCTTAAACTGTTAGTAAAAAATTCGGGTTTGGATTAATATTTAGGTACCAAACAAAAATTCAAAAAAAAATTTTTTTACAAAAATTATTTTTTTTCTGTGATTTTGGAAAAAAAATTTTTTTTAATTATCTTGAATAATTAAGTGCTTTGAGTTAAATACCCAATTTTCGAAAAAAAATTCCGAGATTTTTCATTAAAAAAATATTTCATTTTCCGTGTTTTTTTTTTTTTTGTAAGTTGTTCTTTCTTCGTTATTAAACATAAAACCATCGACACACAATTTATCCTTTCCTTTATTAGGTTTTAATAATTTAATATTTTCCATTTTTCTGAATTCATTTTATATCACGATTAACTCATAACACTTAACTTAAACTGTCGAACGCAAACTGCTTCAAGGTTCTGCATAGAAAATATCAAAAATCTGTACTCCAAAATTCTGTAAATGATAAAAGAAAAATTGTTTTGATAATGAAAAAAGTGCGCAATTTTTTCATTATCAAAAAAAATTTTCTTTTATCATTTACAGAATTTTGGAGTACAGAATCTTGGAATACAGAATATTGAAATCCAGAATTTTGTGCTTACAGAATTTTAGAAAACAAAATTTTGAATTTACAGACTTTTAAAATACAGAATTTTGAATTTACAGAATTTTGGAATACAGAATTTTGGAATCCGAATTTTGGCCCATACAGAATTTCGACCCCAACCCATTTGTGATGGACTTTTTATGACGATTAAAACAATTCAGTTGTAACCAATATCAAATTTTTACAACATTTTGACGACATATTTTTTGAACAATGTACCTATTAACATTTTAGTGTGCTAATTTAAAGCAGTTTTGTAGGAATTCTTTTTTCAAATTTTGTATGACCAAAAATTACCATAAATCGATTTTATTGAAATATTACGATTTTTTCCTAACAAAGGTATCGATAAAACATTAAAGTACAATTTTTAAGACATTCCCAGTGTTTTAAAGTAGATACATTTTCATTTTTGTGAAATGTGCTCGTTTTGAACTTAAAATCTCTATTAAACTAGTCTCAGTATACGTCACTATGAAAATAAATATATGAATTTTTGATTTATTATGCATCACAAGAAATCAATCAAAAAATATTTTTTTTTTTGTAATCAAGTAGAAACTTACGTATTCGGAATGTTACGCATTGCCCGATGTCGAAAAAATATCACAACCAAAGTTCCATTTCCAATCACACCGACAATAAATATTATCGCAAAAACAGCTGGCACCAAATAAGTTTCCACCCTTTCGCTATACGGCACATATTCACTTTCTGGATCAATAACTGGGGGATGCATGAATGTCTTGTTGACATTTGCAGAATTATTCCATTTCATTGATAATAAATCCTCCATGATGATTGATGTAATTTTAGTTCCCGAGATGAACAAACCAAATGAAAAAAAAACTACTTAATATTTGAATTTAATTAAAAGAAGCTATTTCATGTGTCTTTTAAGTTCATTTATCTTTTTGTTAATTTTAGAAAAATCATTTTGCTGCTGCTTTCGACTTTGTTGATAAATCTTAATGACTTTGGAATGTATTAAGTTGATATCTGAAAAAAAAAAGAAAAACAATATATTGAAATGGAAACTGTATTTTTTTTTGATTAAAAATTATATCGATTGAAATCTAAATACACTTTAACTAAATTAAATTTCATTTACCTTGAAAATCTTTTGTCGTGTCTTTTTTCAAAAAGCAATGAAATCAAAATTGTCAAATATACCAACTTAACAAACAAGTAAATAGCAAAAGTACCTATTTACAAACTTTTTCTGTAAACTTTTAAAAATAAATCCAATACAATAACAACAAGTTGGTGTACGGAAAAATCTTTAAATTAATTTTTATTTTTGATTTTTTTCCTGAGGCAAGCACAGGTCCACCTCCACAACATGTGTAGGTTAAACGACAAACTCATTGAGGTAAGTGTGCTTCTTTGAGTTTAAAATTTCTATCTACAAAATTCAATTTTTGAGTGAAATCAAATAATATGAGAATTTTCAAAAAAAAAAAAAAAATATCTAATTATTGTTTTTTTGTCTTTATTTTTTTTTTCATGTATTTTTCAAGTTATTAATGATCCCATCTAAATGAATGTGATGGATGGCGGGAAAAATATTTATGATAGTTTTTAAGTATTTTTGTCTGTCAAAATATGAAAATATGTTCCACTTAACAAGTAATTTTAATAATCGTGGAAAATATTGTCTTACATTTATGTCCATTGACAGAATTGAGCTCATTATTTTCATTTGTAATTTTCAAATGAGTTTTAAACGGAAGTGACATAAATAAATGTTAAATTATAAATTAGTGAATTAAAGGGTGTTTTTTTGTATCCTAACCTAGTAAAATATGATAAAAAGATCTCATTCAACACATTAATTACAAGACATTAGTTGTTGAAATACCTCCCCGTATTCCCATATTCTATGAAATTATTGCAAAAATTAGATACAAATATGGTACCCTAATGAAATTTAGGGGAATGTTATTCTTTTGAACAGAACCCGGGCTCAGAAAAGATACAAAAATTAATAAAGGTTTTTCTAAGATTCGTATTGACGCTGGTTTTTATGCTTTTTGGCAGATCCCCAATTCATAAAAATCCGTCTATTAACTTGGAGATATATGAATGATAAAAATAGCTCTCAAATTTAAGCAACTTATAGTTTTATTTTTAAAAGTATTAAATAAGAAATGTAAACAAAAAATATTTTTTATTACTTAAACATCGAATTAAAGAACGAATAATACTATTGATTTCATTTATAAAAGGGATTTTTAGGAAAAAAATCGAAAATCATTAAAGCCATTTTTTTTCAAATATTTTTTGCAGTGGGGCACTTTTGAACACGGGGCACATTTGATTACTGTATAGAAAATTTTAGTTTATCAATCTTTTTTAGAAGTATTTCGATATTTGAACCCGTGAACACCATATCCATAAAAGTTAATGACTTTCCTTGGTTATCTCAGCTGGCTTTCAGATTTATAGGTGGAAGGTGATTTTTATAGTGCTTTTTCATTATTTCAGTTTTTTAGTTGTAAGAGTTAAAAAAAAAAATTGGTGAGTGATTTCAAAACGCAATACAATTTTTGTTAATAGTTAATAAGTTTAAAACTAAATCACGGTGAATTTTTGAATGAATATATTAATGTTAAATATTTATTCAACATTTTATGTTGTTGACACAGTTGGGGCAGTTTTGAAAAAGTATGTTGGGTCACTTTTGAACATGTTCGACTAGCTAACCAAATGTTATTTGAAATCGAAGTTCAATGTTACTGTTCAATGTTAGTAAACTTTACAGATCAAGAAAACGAACATATTTCGTTCAAGCAGATGCGAAAGCAAAAAGTGTTCAAATGTGCCCCACTCTCCCCTATGCCATTTTTAAGAAAATATTCATCAACATTCAAGAAAAGTTAAAAGAAAAAATCATCTACCCGTTTAAAAAAAAAAAAGAAAATATTTTGGAAAAGTTTTTCGAAAACGGCTCCAACTATGTATAAGCATTGAATAATTACAAATAGAAGTGGACACCCAGGGAAACTTCCGCTGTAAAATATTCGGCGCTAGTATCGTGCGTTGAATTAAAAAAGCAAATCCAGCAACCCAAAATCAAATCCTAAACCGCTTATACATACATATATGTAGATAAAAGTTTACCTATTTCTAAAAGTGGAGATAGCCTAGAGGATAAGGTGAATGTCTGGTAAGTTTACTTGCCTAGGTTTGAATCTGACTTGAAATTGAGATTGTTTTTTTTTTTACATTACTAGAATAAAAATTAATCAATTTTTACCGGTATTTGAACCTAGACCAGTAGGAGTAAAAGGCGTCGTCCTTGTTCTCTAGACTAATATGACTTTTCAGTATATGAAAACTTATATCAATATAAGCTCTTTGAAATGTATAATAATAATTATTAATTTTTGTATGAAGGTTTAAAAAAAATTATTAGTTAAGACCAGTGGTACCACTTTACTTCAATTGAAGTAGATCTACTTCTTTTTTTCAAAAAAAAAAAAAAATAAATCTACTTCCTACTTCGCACCATTAGGAAAATAACGAATTCTACTTCCTTTTAAAATCTCTGTTACTATCTACTTCAAATTATCAAAATATAAGCCAATTCTACTTGTTTTTGCAGAAAACCAAATATTTGACTAAAAATTGTTATAAAATAATGTATTGAAATAATATTTATACCGAAAATATAGAGTTTGAAGGAAATCTATTTTTCGGTTTTAGTTGTTTTTACTAATTAAATTATTTAACTTAAATAAATTTAAGAAAATAATTTTTTTTTAAGATGGATTTTTATTAAAAAATGATATTTTGAAATCTACTTCGATTTTTCTCAATCTACTTCCATTTTTTCTTCAAATCTACTTCGACTTTTTTTCTGCAAGTGGTAACGCTGGTTAAGACTCAACTCGAAAATACATGATAGTTGAGGCGCAAACATGTAGTTCATCTATCTTCCGGTACGTTGCACAGTGGGGAAAAGGCGGAAAAAACCCAACTTTCGGAAGTACGATTTATTTTGATACTGCACGTGTTTCTAACAGTAAATTAGTTGAAGAATCAGAAAATGAAAACTGTTTTTCAAAAAAAAAATTGTGGTCCTGGAGATTATCGCTCAAAGTTGAAAAACAGTGAAAACTGATAAAAATACAAGTAGTTTCAAAATGATCTATTTTCCTTAAAATTTAAAGGTTTGAACCAATTTTTTTTGTAAATAGGCTTAAAATAAATTGACAAACAATATGGTACATTAGTTTAGCGAAAAAGAATTGAATAAAATTTTTTTGACAAAAAAACATTCAATTTTAGTGACTTTTTAGGTTCAAATTAGGTTTTAACTACTGCCTCCGTCTGCCTCTGTTGGCGAATAGGTTTCGTTAGATAGTGTTAAATCTCAGCAATAGTTTTCAAAAAAAATCTCACCCGAAGACGTCCGTATTCGGTTTTTATAACAATTTCAATCTGAAAAAGTCATTAAAAAAAAAAAAAAAAAACAAAAAATAATGCAAAATAAATAAGCAGCTATTTTCGCCAGACAAATCTTTCTAAATGTATTTTGGTATGCTGAATCTGAATGTGAAGTCCGTTTTGCGAAACAACCCAAAATTTTTGATAAGATTGCAAAAAAAATTTTAAACTCACATTTTTAAAGTTTTTCCCAATTTAGTCGCTGTTGGGATCAGGAGTTTGTGTTAATGAAACCTGCATTGCACATTTACCTATTAAAACAAATGTTTTTTCACTAAGCCACTTTTTTGACTTTATTTATAACTATCGGAATCGGAATACAGTAAAACTGGTTATTTGAAGCCTCTCTTATCTTTAGTTCCACTTGTCTCCAAAAAAAGATAGAATGATTTGATAGAATGTTCCGCTAATTGAAGGAAAAGTTTAGGCTTGGTAGCCGTTTAAATTTTAGAACTAACCAAAGAAAAAAAAGTTTCCAAAAAAGTTAAATTTTGAAAAAAATGTCATACCTACCTACCGTTTTTGGATGTTTTTCCTTTTTTGAAAATTTTTGATTTTTTTTTTTGATTTATGTAAAATTTAAACGGTATTTATTAATAAAATGTTCAAATAAACTCAAAAAAATTTGATTTTTTCTAAAAAAGCGATTGGAAGTAAGTCATTTAGAGCTGCAAAAACTTGATTTCTGATTTTTTAATATAATTTTTTTCTGAGTGGGCGTGGCAATGGGCGGTCATTGGTGTAGATTTGTCTTGCTATTAGCTACCTTTCCTGCAAATTTCATGAAAATTGGTTCAGTAGTTTAGTTTTAATTGAGTTTTTTCCGGTCTCCCATACAAGTTGCCCCACAGTGCGTTGTGGTCGCATGAGTAATCTGCGGTGTCACTTCTATTTGGAATTATTCAATGCTATAAGTCAATCTTTCGTGTATTTTTTTTTTTTTTTTGTGATGAAACAATACATAGGTATTATTAGTTTTTCAAAAAATCTTAATTTCTCCCAAACGATTGATCCAATTTCAACCAAAACCAAAATTTGGAAAAAAATTTTAATTTAATTTTTTTAGTTGTGAACAATTAAATATTTGAAAACGGGATTAGTTTGCTACGAAATGGCATAACTTCTTCAACTGTTTTTTTTTTATAATTAATTATTATTTAAATTAGTTGTAAGATCATGGCTCTAACAATCCGAACTTTTTTCTTAAAATGCATCATAACAAAAGAAATTAAATTCCATACTTGTTTTAGATCTTAATTTCATTCAAGATATTGTTTTTCCTTTGAAGATCTAATTTACCAAATTTGTATCATAAAAAGTCTTAAAAATTTTAGCAACTTCAATTCCAAAAGCAAGTACGTAAAACTACGAATGTTTAAATGGCCTAGGCCTAGTTTTTTTTTATGATTTTTATTAGTTTTGTTTCTGATTCCTATTTTTATTGTTTGAAAATGACTTTACTTGGTACCTGTAAATCAGAGTGTAGTTCCAAAACTGCTTGAGTAATTTGAGCGGGCACTATCGCGCGTCTAAATATTTAAAATAAACTGATATTCTCGAAGAAACTTTTGACAACTTTTTAGAACATCTTTTCTTTTAAAATAAATTTTCTCATATAAAAGCCATAATATGGGTTTTGTGTTTTTAAAAACATAATTTTAAGAAAAGCAATTTTTAAAACAACTTCTCGTTCATAGAAAAACACAATTTAATGATCCAACTTGTGTAAATGAAGTCCATTAAATTATAATTTTTTAAACATCAATAATGTACAGAAAATTATTGATTTTATTTGAAACTGAATTGATTTTATTACCAAAAATGTTCTTTAATGTATAACAAAACAAAAAATATTTAAATGTTAATGCGCAATTTATAACACAGTCTAAAGAACTGAGTCAAAACAAATCTCTTTTGGGAATTCCTCAAGAAATAAATTAATATTTATTATAAGAAAGAGTAAATGTGTCATAAAATTATATAAAAATTATTTAAAAAATAACCCTTGAGACCTTTTTTTATTGGAATTTGTTAACTTTCCAACTTAAACACAGTAAATTGAACCTTTTCTTTTCTTTTATTTTTTTCAGTAGGGATTACATCGTATTTGCCTTTTTATTTGCCGTGCAATAAGTTTAATTCAAAAGATTTGCTAAAGAATGTTTGAACAAGAAAACATAGAAATATTTGTATGAAGAAGGAGAAGAAAATGAAGAAGGATTCTTTCCCTTGGCAAAGAAAAAGGTTACTTGACTTAACATTCTGATGGTTATGGGAAATAATTGATTTGATTGGTTTATGGATGATAAAAGTAACCCATAAGGACAGTTAAGGATAGCTGGGGATAGGGTTTGGTTTTGAGACTTTGACCTTTTTTTTTACTCCATATTAAATGGGTTATATTCTACATGTTTTGAAATTATAACTTAAAAGGGAGTCAGATTTTTTTTTATTGATGATTTAAATACATTTTATGGTGTTGGTAAGGATGTCCAAACCAGACTATAGGAAGTGCTTTGTTTTTATTGATAACAGGTTATTATGTTTTACTGCTTCTTCATTATGTTAAGGTAGGTGATGTTTGGTCATTCACAAGTCTATAAAAAAATCGAATGAATATGATTTATAGTAACTGTCTTAAGATCTTTAGTAATCCACTTTGAGTGGTATGCTTTAAATACTTTAAAAACTTATTTTTTAATATAATGTATGTAATTAAATTGTGATAATGTTAAAAATAAATTAGCTATTTATATAAATTTAAGATTGCTTGCTAGTAGTATCAATTATACAACCTGAGAATAATAACCTGGTGTTACAAAAATGAGGTTTTAAAATATACGCGGGCGGAGACCTATCACGTTTTGTAGAGCTAGTCGCACTGATTACGAAACGGTATTTAAAAAGTCCCTAACACCCCCAAAATCTGGAGTTAGGGGCAAAAAACCCATTTTCAACAATGTATAAAACATGTACCTCCTAGAATTTATAAGCTGTCAAAGTTCAAAAATTCCATTTTTTTCGTCATTTACCCAACTTCGACATCAAATTAAAGTATATATTTTCATAACAAAATGCTGTTTTAAAAATATATTCTAAAATAATATTTATTTCCAAATCAAACAAGGTATTTTTTATGAAAATCAGTTTAAAATTGGCTTAGAAAAAAAATTTTAACATTTGTAACTTTTAGGTATAAAACAAAAATGTTGTTTTGGCACGTAGTAGGATAACTTGGGCGCCAGGATTTGATAACGGGTTTTTGTAGAGGAGTTCAATGCAAACATTTTTTTTTGAGAGGGGGGTCTATCTCCCCCCGTTTAGGTGGGAGGGGCAGTTTTCTAAAACAAAATTATCAAAATAAAAAAAAATATTAAAAAACAACGGCAACACTAACAGTAATAAATGATACCATTGTACATTTAATTCTTATTTTTAAATCAATATATTATAACTAATAGTTTTTGAAATAATCGATTTCAAAGTTAAAAATAGGCGACAAAAATTTTTTTTTAAAAACTCATTTTATACTATTTTTGTCCAGACTGTTAATTTTAATAAAAAAAATTACACACACACAAAACTGCCTCAATTGATTCCTTATCGAACAGTGAAAACTATATGTTTCTATGTCTTCTAGTTTCTGAGAGAATTGAAAAATTAGTTTATCAGATTTTTCTTTTTTCAAAGTATTTTTTGTTTTTATTTTTCAATTTTCTCAAAAACTAGAAGACATAGAAACATAATATACATAATTATTATTAATAAAGATCCAAATATAATAAAAGTATAAATTCTTAAAAGCCTTAAATTTAGATACTTAAATCCAAACTTACCCATAAGAAAAAAAAACCTGGTACACAAGAAAAATCCTTACATTTCGTATGAAAAAATATAAGAGTTAATTTTTGACACCCATCATTTCCTGGTTATACATAGCCTCTCAGAATAAATTAAACAAAAAATACGGTTATCAAATGACCTTTAATCTAATATAATCCAGTATCGATGTCAATTTAATGGACATTACCATAACATTGTATTTACAAACATTTTCTTCTTTTTTTTTACACCATCAAAAATACTCAATCAATACTTCAATGTGATAAGAAGTAGGTACCCATGGACATTAGTCGCCTCTAGCAACACAAAATTCAATCATCCCCCTAAAAGCCTCCCAACCATAAACCATCCTTTATGCTTAAGAATAGATTTATCTTCGATATTACTTAGTAATAAGACCAAAAAATATTCTCTTCAATGGGCCATAATACCCCTATATTATAGCTGAAATCCAAGCCATCTATTTTTATAGGTACCTACTTACAATGCCAGCGAGTACAAAAGAAGTAAAAATATGGGGAGGTAGGAGATATTCCCAGCCTAAGGATATTTTTCTCTGACGAAGTAAATAATTTAAATAAATTTTTACGCCTAGTGGTACCTTAAAGAACAAAAAAAAAAACATCTAAAGTAGCTACCCTTTTGTGATAATTTATGACAATTTATTTATCCGTTTTTTTTTTTTGTCTGCTGTTATTTTTATTCATCGTTTTTCCTTTCTTATGTTGAATCTTTAATTTACAAAAACTTCCAGGAAATGAAATGCAAATTTTATGTCCTGAAGCATATTTCATTTTTTTGGCACGAAGCAAGAACGAAAACAGGTCAAAATTGACTTCTCAAATAGAAATAAGAAGAAATATGAAATGTTTCTTTTTTTGTTTTGTGTACAAAAAAACAAAGTTTGAAATTTTTTATATAAACGAAAATCCCCAAAAGACTATTTAAGTCGATTGGATTAACATGAAAAAGAAACAGCTTTGATGGAGATGCTTCTGAATGTTTAACTTGTACTTCTCAAAGAACTATCAATTTGGTCCTTTTAATAGTCCAAGGATACTTGAGGCATTTTTGCAAACGGTATAATTTTAGCTTTGAGCCAATCCAAAAACAATTCATCAAACTGTACAAAAGTTAAGATAACAGTCACGTACCGGAAATAGAAAGCCCATTTCTATTATTGAAATTGATGTTTATTTCTGTGTTTTTGTTACGTCATGTAAACTCCATGATTCAATTTTTCAAACTTTTATACTTTATTGAAAAAACACAAAGATATAATAATAATAATCATATCTCTTGCGATTTCCACACCTAACTGTTCAAACCCTTTAAGCATCAGTAAGCCATAAAAAGTTCTATAATTCTTTGCTGATTTATGGGTTTAATAAAAAAATATGTGTCTGTCAGTTACAAAAAAAAAAGAAAAAAAAAGGGAGGGCACGTTTTTACAAAATCCCTTTCCGATGTGTGTCTAAATGAAATCCTTAAAAGCAAATAAATGAATGAGTTTTCGTGCCTGATGGCGGATTGTTTAAATTATGGTTTGTGTTTGGTTTATTTATATGTTTGATCAATGTGTGTTGTTTGACTAAAGTGCTGCTTTTCATTTTAAGGTGTTGTTCTATGTGATATCTGATAGCTTTGTTCCACGCATTTTATATATTGTGGTTTACAGATTTTAAGCAACATGCGAACGGAAATAAGTAACGGAAAAAGTTATAATGGTCGGAAATAGAAGTATTTTAAGCATACAAATAAACACGTGTTTCCTTTTAGCTATAAGAGAATAGGGAGGAAGGATGAAATGAACCCACAGATAGAATATCCTCGTACACCATAATTTCTCTTTGATGTAATTCCAACGGGTAAACGAGAAAAATCATCAATCATAATGAAAATAAGTTGATACTTAACAATTCGTTTTGGCATGTGGCTTTCATTTCTAATTGTTCAACATTCATTCGGAGAAATTTGTTTGCCTCATTTCAAAATGTAATTTGAACAGTAATAATGTTTTTTTTGCAATTTAAAGTTAGATTCGTTGATAGTTTTGAATTGTGTCGTCCGAAAACTTATCTGAAGACTGTTTAGAGTGAAACGTTTGTAAAAAAAGGTACGAACCTAGAAGATTGCCTTATAGTATCGCAGCCACTCTTTTTTTTTGACGTGATAACGTCTTATAAATCGATGAAGCATGGCAGCCACCACAAAAAAGTGACGCCATTTTCTCCCGTTCCACTCTCGCACTTTCGCAGTGCGGCAAAAATTTAAATTAAAAATTAAAAAAAAACTATTAGAGATACAAACATCTTCTATAGCTTATTTGAAAGATAATTACATAAAGCTTAATCCAAATGAAAGATTTTTAAAAATTCCGTCATTTAATAGGGTAAACAGGGGTAAAACGGAAAGATGAAATTTGGGCTAAAATCTAAACGCGAAGTCGTAGAGAATTGATTTTTTTTTGCTATAGATAGATGAGATTAATTTAAAAATAACTGCTTTAAGAAAAAATTCTAAAAAAATTTGAAACTTTACTATAACGTTTGTTTGAACGTCGTACACGTGTTGGGGCTATGACAAAATGATGATTCTTTTTTGACAATTCTAAAGATGCCAGGTGAAAGATGAGGGAAAAAAATTAGGCGTCTGATACGGATTTTTTTCCAACACTCTGCGTTTCGAATATGAATTTTAAAAAAACACCTTGTTTTTTAGGGGTATTTTTGGGTAATTTTTGATTTTTAGCTTTTTTTGGAGCGTTCAAAAAGTCTCAAACTTATAGGACATGTAGGTTTTGGCGTTATGCATACATGTGCAAAAACTTGGAATCGTTTAGGGAGTTTCTGAATAACGGAAGAAACAAGTTTTAAAAAAACACGTTTATTGACCGTTTTTAACCGATTTTCATCGTTTTTTATTTTTATCTTTTTTTCTTTAATACATACAGGAATAAAGTATATGGAGTAATGATAAACCATGACTACAACTATATGTGTGCTAAGTTTCAATCATTTTAGAATTCAACAGGTTTGACCAAGAGCAGATAGAAATTTTATTAAACTCTTATGAGCATCCTGATACAATTATCTTTCATTTGGTATATCACACATAACGGTAGACTAACTACATGCTACACAATGTTAAATCAAGAAACTTGCGAAAAACCCTCAAAACACCAGTGGAGATCTGTTGCCCCCCGAACAGCCACCAGTGTGGGAAGTACCGTAATCTCAGTCTGGAAATTCGACATGGTTGACTTTAAAAAATTCTAACTTCTCTTGTAGGTATCTTTGAAATGAGATTGATACGTCATATGAAAGGTGAAATAATAAGCTTTCACATGGTATAAAATTTTAATAATAGGTTGTCAAACAAAAAAATTAATTATATAGCGTGAGAACATAAAAATAAATGCTTTTTTTGCTTTTTTTAATGAAATTTGATCGAGTTCAAAAAATTCTAGCTCTTTTTGTAGATGTCTCATAGACCTGATCGATATACATATTTTGAGCTAAGACAATAAGCTTTCAGATAGTATAAAATTTTTTATAGGTTGTTATTGAAAAATGGAATTACTGACGTGAGAAGATAAAAATTCATGTTTTTTTTTTTTGCTTTTTTTGATGAAAATGATTGTTTTCAGTAAATTATTTTTATACTTTTTGCGCATTGCAAAAATTTAATTTTTTTTGTAAGCTTTTAAAATAAAAAAATTAATATAATGAGAAAATAAAAAAAGGTATTTTTTTAGCTTTTTCTTGTAAATTATGATTGTTTGAAATAAGTAAACGCTTCAATTGACTCATTTTAAACAAAATACCACAACCTATTTTCTGACGACGTAAAATCATCGTCCGTAAAATCATCGTCCGTAAACCGGCTTTACAGACAACCTCTTTTTTTGTATCTGAAAATTAGTTTCTTTGTTTCACGCGCAAACTTTTCTTCTCTAGTTATTCTCTTTGGTAACCAATAATCAAATTAAAAGCTCACTCAAATATTTAACTGATCTCTACAAATTTGACTATATCAAAAACCTAATTTAGTATTAGGCTAACTGAATAATAAATTAACTGAATATAATACATTTTTGACCGTTTTCAACATTTTTTATTAAAAAGTTCTTTATTTTGATAGATAGACGAATGAAATATATACAGTAGATAAATTAATAGGCAGGACAATATTTGTACCAAATTTCAATCATTTTCATATTCTGAATTCGGAGATAAAGGTAAAGAGATGATGTGTTTTTGACACTTCATATCTTTTAATTTAATTAAACTTTATTTCGTATTCTTATAATTTAAATTAGGTATTTTTTTGTTTTGTTTTTAATCAATTCAAATTCAAATAGTCCAAAATTTGCCACGACCAACCACCAGTGAAGCAAGAACCGTAATTTCAATTTTAATTTCGACATGGTTGGCTTTAAAAAAATGTAACTGTTTTTGTAGGCGTTGTACATATATGTTTGAGGCATATAATTAAAGCTCAAATGATATGGTTTCCGATGATATAAAAAATGTTACAAGTTTCTTATATAAAAACGGACGGAAGTTGTTTTTTTTTTGCATTCAAAAAATGTCAACTCATTTTGTAGATATCGATGGACATGATTAAGGTAAGTATTTTTAGTGAAACATTAAGCTTTCAGATAATATAAAGTTTGTAGTGGGTTGTCAACTAAAAATATAAACCAAATGATGTGCGAAGAAAACATTTTTTTATTTCTTTGCTTTATCCATGAAAAATTAGTGATTAAAAAAAAATCTTTATTTTACTTTTTACAAAACTTAAAAATGTTTTATTCTTTAGAAAAAATATTAGGCTTTAAGATGAAACAATTTTGCAATCTTTTCTACCTATAAAAAAATTCACACAATAATGGTAATTTTTTTAGTATGACTGGAATGATAACAGTCTTTTAAAGGGATATCATATTTGTTTGAAGCTGAGTTTTGTTGGTCAATTAAACTCCCAAACCAAAGTATCCTCGGTTTGATAACAGCGTTGTTTTCTGTTTATAGCGCAGCATAGGTAAACAAAGTCTTTTCTTATCTCAAAGTTATGACTGTCCATAGTGAGGGCTTTCCTAATTCATCGATGCCTAACGGTCCTATTTTAAGAACAGGAACAGCGATAACTTGTTTTTTCTAATCTAATTGACGCTTCAGTAATCACAGTGGCGGAGTTTCGTCATCGTAAAGATTGCAGAAGTGATTTCTCTAAATTTCTCCAAAGCATCTTTTGCGACTCTAATACCATGCTTCATTGTTCGTCTAAGCAGGTTTCAGTACCAGGTTTATATCCTTGAGATGTTCTTTATACTTTCTGACAAAAAGGTTGTTCCTTACAATATTTTCTTGTATTGGCGATGGTACGTTGGCTACTGCCAGGTCAGAATCAGAGATCAGAAATAAATCTCAACCTTTTGAAAGGTTCCTTAATAACTCTTATTTGTCGCCATTTTCAATAAAGGTCATTAAATAACCTTTATTTAAAAAAAAAGAAAAATTTCGGTCAAGGTCTGCGAGAAACCTTTATTTGTATTTTTTTAAGTTTCGGTCAACCAGTGCGATTTATCGCTGAGAGAAAAAAATAAACCTCATCTGCAAATGTATCAATTCCTAGAGACATGGGAGTGGTGCCATATGAAAGCTTAGATTCTCAGCTACCCGATAGTGGTATAATCCGGTTTCTCGTTTTTTTTTCAAAATTCCGAGAAAATCGCGTTTGAAAGTTGGGGTAACATTTTTTTTCGAAAAATCCCCGAATCTTTGAACGCTCCTGGAAGCTAAACCGATTCAGACCAATTTTTGGGAGTGATGCCAAATGAAAGCTTGTGTCATGGGCCTACGCTTTGCACATTGTCGGATTTTTAAAAAATCATCTTCCATGTTAAACCGCCACATCATGCCTATTTTTTTCAGAATCGGGCTTAATTTTTTTTTGACCTTAAAGTTCTACAGGGATGGGAGTTGTACCCAAATGTAGGTTAGAGTCCCCGCTACCTTTTGGCATCAAACTTTTTTTTCATTTTTTCAAAATTCCGAGATATAGCCCTTTGAAGTTGGGCGGGCGAAAACGAAAAGAGATATAATCTTGGGTCTAAAGAACTTTGAGAGTCTATTTATTTCATACATTATTTAAAACATAACGTAGAAAAAACATCCTTTTCATATTTATTTTTGCAATATAAAGACATTCTTGACATATTCGACATTTTCCTTTGAATTGCCAATTTTTTATTAATGTTCAGCGAAAATGGTTAAAGGTTGACCTTTTTCATTTATTTTTTGGTAAAAATCTCAACTATTGAGAGATATTTTAAATCTCAACCGATAACCTTTATTTTTGATTTTTAAAAATAAATCTCAAACCTTAACCGAAACTATTTAAAGTAATGAGGTAACTCTCAGAGAGAAACCGATTGAAAATAAAGGTTGACTGTTATTTCTGGTCTCTGGTCAGAATCAATATTGGCTCCCCGAAACATTTGGACGTCCATAATACAGCAGGAATATCTAAAAATTTTTGGAAAGTTTTTTAGAAATAATTTATATAAATCTTGTTTACCTATAACATTGAGTGCTCAGTAATGAAACATTTATTCAACGTTAAAGTTGACTTTAAAACAAAAACATCAAAAAATCTATATAATGCAACCATAATTCTTGATTTTCACCTACGTCCAAAACCCACTTTTTTCTTTTAGAAAAATATTAATTTACTAATTGACAAAATACAGAATCTTCACTGAAAAAAAAAAACATTTAAAATGCGAACTCCTTTCATTTCCTCAAGTTTGAAATTTACGAAATTATGTCGATTCATCCTTCACAATGTATACCCATTAGTTGACTCTAATGGACCAACAAGATCTTATAGTTTCCAAGCCATTTCAATTTATAATCTATAACCACCTTATGTTTCAGTTATTAACTTTAATCTCCCATAAAACCACATCCACCGAAAACTTCCACGCCAAAACATCAACAAACTAGCATTACAACTTTTTGTTTTTTAAGAATCAACAAAGTTTTACTGAAATCCTCTCTGCCAACCGACATATTTTTGATTCATGTATACTTACTACGTTGAATATAAATACAAATTAAAACTTTGACCTTTATAACCATGACTCGCACTGGTTCTCTGCATGAATTCGAAAATTTTAGTTTTTGAATAACATTTGCCATCATGGAAAACTTTCTAAAATCCAAACAAATGCCAGAGCATATTTACTATAAATTTTCAAGATGTTGATTTCATTAATACAAATTGCTCCAAGCTTCAAGTATTTTCCCTCAAAAAACCACATTGGCAAAAAATAGAAAGTACTTGTATACTTGTTGTAAAGCCGGAAATCCACTAATAAATTGGTGTTTTGTCCTTGTTTTTTAGAGAATCGTTGCAACGTTGTGAAAATCAACTCATTTCTCAACTGATTCCAAGAAAGCAAAGGACAAAAGGAAGAAGGAACGAAAAAAAAACTTTGTCAACTAAAAGTATTTTATGTCTGCATATCTTAAAAATTGAATAATTTTAAAACCCATGGCTCCAATTTTTAAAACAAAGCCAAGAAAAAAGGAATCCTTAAATGACTTAAGAAAAAGTGCTAATGCGACTTGAGCAAATGGCATTTGTTTTAAATTTCGATTAAATCGATTCAATCTCTGACGATGATTAATTCTCATCTCGTACCTGTTAAAATAAAGGAGTCCTATTTTCAACCAATGACAAATAATTAAATATTTTTCTTTAACACAGATAAAAGATAAAAATGTGGAATGAAGTTTATTTTTCAATCCCACGGTTACTTAATATTTTTCATTTTAATGAATTCTCTTATCTACCTTTCGTTTTGTTTTTTTTCCGATTACACTTTAAGCCCTGTTTCAAAAGAAGGATCAAACTGTTTGAATGGTTACTGATAAAATATATTTTTCCTTGTTTTTTTTTTTTGGGTTTAATGGAATGAATCCTTTGAGTTCGAATTCGTAGCAATGGCAGCAAAAGCTTTCAAGTATATCAAATTGCTAAGCTTTAGTAAAAACATATTGAAATTCTTTTTTTGACAGATGGCCATCGGATATGAGTGAAGAATTCTTCTAGCGAAACAAAAGAGAAAGAAAAAAGATCAATATTAAGGATAAGAAAAATAAATTACTGCTGACTGCTGTAATAAGTTGGGAATATGGGTGAAAACTATTCATCATTTTGTTGGAATGATTTTTCCTTTGAGTTCATTTTATTTTATTCACAGATTTTATGATCGTCTCATAACCGCTTTCGTAGAAAGCCATTACTTATGACTTTAATAAAATTGTAAAGCTTCAACCATTAAAATGGCTTTGTTGGATGGGGTTGGTAATAATATAAACAGTTAAGGTTATGGTAAAATATTTATGACTATTACTTAAAAACTCTACAAGGATACGAGATGATATTATGACGAATTGAGTCAATGGAAGGCTATAACCATTCATCATGGTTCTTGGAATAGCTCATTAAAGAGATTAAGATAATTAGTCAATCATAGAGATGTTAAAAATGTTTTTTTTTATGGGTAATGGGAATAAATTTGTAAGCATCATTTGGTAATTTATTGTTGTTGCTTTTAAAGTTCAAGACTATGGCGCATTTATTTATCTTAGATTTTCAATTTGCCTTATTAAGAAGAGTTTAAAAGTAAAAACTAAGAACTCAAAAAGGGAAAAAAGGCCAAATAATTTCCATAGTTAGCCAACGATAAGAAATATTCTACTGATAAAAAAAAAAAAAAAAAACAATAGAAAAAAAATATTACACATACGCCACAGTGACCCAATTTAATAATAGTTGATGTAATAATCTCTATCAAAAATAATTCTACAACAGTCGGAAAAAGTATTTTGACAAAATGAACATTTTTCTAACTGATGAGAATAATCTGTAACGGTTAAACATAAAATAAGGAAGTTGACGGTTATTTATTTAGTATATTATGGTGAATCTCACGATGGTCAATGTCAGTCATATAGTTGGTATTATGCTTCGAGGCTGCATTTTTTGTATAAAAAGTATTAATTTTTGAGGGAAAAAAGTATTTTGACAAACGTTCTTTTTCAACGTTGGTAAGGTAAGGTAATGCATTTTACGTGTTTCAAGCACGTATACAACTGACAGACTTGTTAAGGCCCCTATTTGTAAAAAATTGGGCAAAACGGCGGAACCTAACATTGAAAATAGTGCATCTTCTGTTGCAAGTCATAACTTCTATGTGTCTGTTAAAAAATCTGTGGAGAACTGAATTTATCGCGGGAAACTAAAAATTATCAAATATACAAACACAAAAATATAATTATACTATTCAAAATTTACCACAAATGGACAAAAAATGAAAAAAATGCACTAAAAAAAATTGAAGCATTTTGAAGAATTTACTTTATCGCGGATTGACTCCAAAAAGTCTGAATTTGGAAATGCCATTCTTTCATCAAAAACTTTGTTAGCAAAAGTACCCTTTGCATTTAGCTCAAAGAAGACAATTTTACCATGTTTATGGGAAGATAATACAGTATTTATCTCATAAAACAAAAATCGAAAAATAATTTAATTCTCAAAGGGACATGTTGTTGTGCTTTTCGCTGCTGGAATAAACTTGACCAAATTTTTACGGAGCTTCAACAGTTCCTTTTCGTTTCCCGGATCATTGAGATAGAAATTTGTGAGATTGTGGTCTTTAAAACTTTGTTTTTGGATGAAAGAAGCATACCAATATGTTCCTTTGAGAATTCAGTTTTTTTCAATTTTTGTTTTATGAGATAAATACTGTATTATCTTCCCATAAACATGGTAAAATTGTCTTCTTCGAGCTCAATGCAAAGGGTACTTTTGCCAACAAGGTTTTTGATGAAAGAATGGCATTTCCAAATTCAGACTTTTTGGAGTCAATCCGCGATAAAGTGAATTCTTCAAAATGCTTCAATTTTTTTAAGTGCATTTTTTTCATTTTTTGTCCATTTGTGGTAAATTTTGAATAGTATAATTATATTTTTGTGTTTGTATATTTGATAATTTTTAGTTTCCCGCGATAAATTCAGTTCTCGACAGATTTTTTAACAGACACACAGAAGTTATGACTTGCAACAGAAGATGCACTAATTTCAATGTTAGGTTCCGCCGTTTTGCCCAATTTTTTACAAATAGGGGCCTTAACAAGTCTGTCAGTTGTATACGTGCTTGAAACACGTAAAATGCATTACCTTACCTTACCAACGTTGAAAAAGAACGTTTGTCAAAATACTTTTTTCCCTCAAAAATTAATACTTTTTATACAAAAAATGCAGCCTCGAAGCATAATACCAACTATATGACTGACATTGACCATCGTGAGATTCACCATAATATACTTAATAAATAACCGTCAACTTCCTTATTTTATGTTTAACCGTTACAGATTATTCTCATCAGTTAGAAAAATGTTCATTTTGTCAAAATACTTTTTCCGACCATTGTATATTTTTCGAGGACACAGAATATAATTTCAAAATGCATGCATTTCTTGATTCATTGAGTGTGTATAATTCAATGATCCTGAACTTTGCAGACATTTTGTCTGGTGAGGTTTGGACAGCCACCAAAGTCGCAAAACTCGTCTGATTTTATAAAAATTAAACGACAATCGCTTCGTTAAATCAAAATCTTTGAGCGATATTTTTTGATTTTTTTCTATTTATCTATTATACAAAATTAATTTTACTGAATGAAAACCTTTTCTGAACTTTATCTATTTGTTCTTTTCTTAATCACGATAGCTCAGAAAAAGTTTTTAATTCATTTAAATTATTTTTTTATTTAAAAATTATCAAAGTGGCCATAACTTTTTTTAAAGACAAATAAAAAAAACTCAAGAATATCGCCCCCAGATTTTAATAAAACGAAGTGATTGCCATTTATTTTTTAAAAATCGATCCATTATTACAATTTGACGAAAGTAAAAATTTTTTTTAAATTATTTTTTTTTTTAATGTTTTTTGCCTTTCTGGGCCATAACTTTTTTGTTAAGACAAATAAAAAAAAAAATAAAAAAATATCACCCGTAGATTTTGATAAAACAAAGCGATTGCTGTTTATTTTATGAAAATCAGTAAATTATTACAGTTGTGACGAAAGTCCAAAATTTTTTTAATACATTTTTGGTGTTTTTTTTTTGCTTTTTTTGGCCATAACTTTTTTGTTAAGACAAATAAAAAAAAAAAACTAAAAAATATCGCCCTTAGATTTTGATTAATCGAAGCAATTACCATTTATTTTTTGAAAATGGGCCCATTATTACAGTTTTGACAAAAGTCCAAAAAATTTCAAATAAATAAAATTCATCAACCCGTTTAAAAAAAATGATTTTGCAGAAAAAATTTTGAAGTATTTTTTAAAAATCCAAAAAATGTGTTGTTTTCAAAATCTTGTAAAATTTTTATGCAACCATTATTACGAAAAATTAATAAAGCAAAAACCTGTTATGGCAGATATTTTTTTGTTTATTTCAAATGTGGGCTCATATAAATGTTAAAAAAAAAGTAAAAATAGAAATTCAAAAGCGTTTTTGCTATGAAATTGATGTGTATAAATCAAAGCAAGGATTTGAAAATACTTATGATGAAAAAAAAATCAAGGAAATTTTTTGAAAAATTAGATGCAACCGCTCTATAACTGGTGTCAATGGAGAAGTTGAGGCTCAAAATAATACTGAAGGTTTTGAATTGCAGGGAAGTAGTGAATGCACTTTAATTTGGATTGAATGCGAAGAAAACAGCAGAGCTTTTAAAAAAATTTATCCTAACAAACTACTCAGACTCCCTCTTCTCATAGTCAAAATATCATCGAATATCAAAAGAAGCCCAGGAGTAAAAAACTAAATACAACAAGAAATTAAGAGTAGGCCATATAAGATGATAACTGGAACTGTAGACGCCATAGTTGGCCTCATCCCACTTTAAGCCTACTCTGTTAATTTATTATTTAAAGTTTTTCTTGTAGCTACCTTCTAATACAATCGTCTTAGTTTTTCATTTAACACCATTTGTTATTTAATACCTTCTTAACATACGTATAATGTTGTTATTTTCAAAATATCGTAAAAACCTTTTAACAAGTTTAAGGTCACAAGTTATGCTATCCAGTACCCTCTTCAAGAAATCAACCAGTATTAAGAATTTTAAATTTAGGTAGTTTAAAGTTTTGAAACAAAATATTCTGCAACGAAAAACCTTTTGAGGGTATTAAAAATAGTCTTTTATCTACATCACCCTTTAAATTTATTGCTAAAAGTTATGACACAAGTTATTTGAAGCAAAATAATTGGAAACATGTCTTATGGGCAATGTTTCAATTTAACCCTTTTTCTTACGAAGTCATGTTGTTTAAAAGTCCTTTGTATTTTTTTTTTTTGTGTTTTTATTTCTTTATAAACGTTAATGGTGGTCTAATGGAAAATGTGGTAGCTGGTAAGTGTTGCGACGATGATTCTTCTTAAATTTTTAAAAGAAAAGTTTAATGTTCCTCGGGACATTTAGACAAAAAAAAAATACAAATTTATTTATAGATAATGGACAAGGAAGTAGTTGCCGTAGAACTTCCTTTTTTGGAAAGTTAATATAATGGCCATTAAAGCATTAAAGATTTAATCTTTTAAGAATTCTAAAAATACATAAAGGTAATTAAAATTTATAGAAGGTCTGTGGTCTTTAAATGAAAACTTAAAATTTTAAATTACGGTTCATTGGCTATGAACTCCTTGAACAAAACGAAAACTTAAATTTCAATTAACCTTGAAAAAACTCTTGCGTTTAAATTTCCCTTTGGGTAGGTTATAAACTACGAATCTATAAAAAAAAAGAAAATCATAAAATAAGTCACATTACTAACTATACCTTCTTTCCAATATCTTGAGAAAATTCCTTATCTCTTTCGCAGCCGAAACGGATGTAAAACGATTTTGTAATTTTTTTTTTGTGTGTGTCAAATTTAGTGTTTGTCTCTTGATTCTAATCAAAATGTCTTTTGAATTCGATTTCTCAAGGTTGTTTTTTTTTGTCTATGAAAGTATTACAACCAGAACAAATTGCGTGGGCATCTACTGAGGTTTATTTTATATAGCAAAGGAAGTTGTAAAAAGTGCACAAGGATGATAAAAGATTGAAAACAATTTTTACGAGTAACTGAAATTCAATAGCGATGGGATGAAGGTGGAGATAAAAAGTATTTGTTCACTTTTTTAAGATTTTTCTTCATTTATAGGTTAGTTTTTTTTATAGGTGCTAATCTGGGTAAAAGTTTTGAAAGTTTTAAAGGTTATTGCAAAGTGAATTACAATTTTTTTTTCAAACAGAGAAATGTTGTAAATGATGGGGAAGATAGGTATTCAATCCATGCAACTTAAAGAAAAATATTATATTATATCCCCACTAAATACAGAATTCCAAGCAAACTACAGATAAAAATGCAATCCTGAAATAAATCCAGATAAAGATAAGAAATTTGTCATTTTTCATCCGTTTCGAGGCATTTTTTTTATTATGTCAATAGATGATCGATTAATTCAAAATAATGATGCAATTTCGGGCAGATACAAACTAAAAGAATACCTAACACGATATAGAAATTGCATTTCGTTTGAGCTCTGAACAAAACTAGCTATTAGGCATTTCTTTTTAGTATGTCACGTACAGACAAAATCCAGTCAAAAGAAACATTGGATGTAAATGTATCAATTTTCAAAGGCCACTGTGGCGTATGCGTAACTGTAATTTTAATTCATCGAGAAAGAAGGAAAAAATTGTTTGAATACAAATTACATTTCAGTTATGAAGAGAGCTTTAAGAGACCTTTCTTTTGATGTCTCATTGGAAGAGGTTGGAGGATACTTTTTAAAATGCATTTTTTTTACAACTAGGGTTTAGTTAACCTTAATTTTTTCGAAAATCAAAGAAAAAAAAATGCACTGGCCTGTACTATTTGAACTCATATTTAAGATTTGGTTTGCAGATATCTGCCTTTGAATGCAAGAAAAAAATATATTTGGATGCAAATAACTCATGAGTCAGAGCACCAAGAAACTTTTTCAGTTATGAATGGAGCTTAAAAAGACTTATTTTTTAGGAACACAGTTTTGTTCATTTATGATGAGGACAACTGTCTATCAAAGTCCGTTAAAAAACCGTTAAAAAAAAAATACTTTTTTTTGCTTAAAAATCTACATAAATTTTTCAAAAAATAAAAATTGGTAAGCTGTTGTGAAGAAAATTACTAACCCATATATTAAAACAAAGCATCAAGAAAATTCAGTAGGTACCTAATCCATTTAAAAACAATATTTAAAAAAAAAATTAAAAAGCCAGAAATTAAGCAAACAGTTCTATGGCAGGTACCGTTAATAACCGTTCAAAAATAATATTTTTTTTTTCATTTCAAAAATAGGTTGCGCGTATTTTTTTCAAATCAAAATCGTTAAAAAAAAAATTTCATTTTGGTCAATACCTATTATCAATTTCAATTTATTTTCACTTAAATACCATGTTTTTCAATATTGAAAAACTTTCATGAGAAGTCGCGTGATATTTGCTCACAATGAACATCAATAAGATTGGTTTATCTGCGCATTAGGGTGTGTCAAAATGCAAAAGTATGGAATTTTTAAATGTATAATAGCTTTTAAAAGTTGCATTGCTTATCAAAATTAAATCATGCGTTAACAATTTTCATTTTAATTAATATCTTTGGCTTGCTCAAAATATAGGAAGAAATCGAAGAAATTTGGATTTTTAGAGGTTTTTGAAACATGTTTTTTTTTTTTAAATTGCGGCGTTTGGATACAAAAAAAATATATTAAAAATTTTTAGGCTTTCACGTGAAAGAATATTCCAAGAAAAAACAACCTTTTTTTCTTAACAACTTCAACCGATTTGAGCGAGCCAAAGACGAACGATATTATAATTTTTTTTTTACATATTATTAAATCTCAGACCCTAATACAACTTTTGACAACTATTACATTTGAAAATTAGAGTACTTTTTTCCCATACAAAAGTGACACACCCTACTGTGCATGACGGTTGAATGCCCCTATAAAAAAATGCTTTAAGTATTTAATAGGAAACATTAAAAAACTAAATGCCTGCTGGTAACTACAGACTTTCATTCTATTTTTACTTGCGATATAGGTACTATAGGGCAAGTTTAGGATTCGTAAAAAAAATCGAACTCGAGATAACAATTTTACATGACATTACGATGATGGAGAATGCCAAAAAAGTGGGTCCGGCAATTCTGTCTGTCTGTCTGTCTGTCTGTCTCTATCTGGAGCTGCAGCCTAAACGAGTGAAGTGATTTTCTTCAAACTTGGTAGTTAGCAGTTTTTGGTGATTCCCTAGAGGGGAAATTGAAAATTTTTTTTTATGACCAAAACTAACGGTACCTGCCATATAACGGAAATAGAAAAGTTAATTTTTTTCAAAAACGGCTCTAACGATTTTGATTAAAATTTTTTTGTGTAGTACTACACATAAGAGCCAACTTTTTAAATAAAAAAAATATTTTTTGTACCGTTATTAACGGTACCTGTCATAGAACGGTTTTTTTCGTTTCTGAATATCTCGTACAAAATTAACCCGATTTAAATGAAAATTTTTATACAAACGTATGTAAGTAAAGATAATATTAAAAATTTAGAAAATTTTCAAAAAACGCATTTTTGGATTTTTAAAAAATATTTCAAAATTTTTTTTTGAAAAATCAATTTTTTGAAAACGGATCAATGAACAATTTTGAAATTTAGTTTTTATGTGTAAATTAATTATTTCTTCAAAATGGCATACCAACTTTTTTTTTGAAAAATGTTACAAAAATTTTATATATAAAAAATTATTTTTTTAAAAAACGGCTCCTACAATTTTCAAAATTTTTTTTTCTAAAAATACCTTTTTATACGAGAAATAAAATGGCATATTTATTTTTTTTTTTAAGATATTTTAAAACGGAGTTTAATTAATTATAAAAACAGATTCAATTTTTACTTGCTCTATATAGGGCAAGTATTGGTTTCGTGTCGAAAAAAAAAATTGAGGTTTTAATCAAAACCAACATTACGATGATGGAGAATTCCAAAAAAGTGGGTCTCGCAATTCCGTCCGTGCGTCTGTACGTCTGTGCGTCTGTGCGTCTGTGCGTCTGAGCGGTTGTGCGTCCATCTGTACACATTTCCACAGCCTAAACGGGTGGATGGATTTTCTTCAAATTTGGTATAGATGATTTTTATGGAATTCTAAAAGTTGGTTTTTTTTTGTTTTTTTATATCTCGTTTAGAACGTATACCTCCCATACAAAAAAATACGATATTACGAATTTCTCGAAAATGGCTCTAACGATTTTGATTAAACTTTGTATACGGAATATTTAAAGCAGTGGCAATAAAACTGCATTTTTATTTTTTCTCAAAAAAGTCAAATAACAAAAAAAAAATTTTTTCATTCAACATAATTTTGCCCTAAATGTCGGCTCTTCCCCAATATCAATTTTTTTTTTAAATTTAGATCCAGCTTTTAAAATCTACAAGTAGACTAACATAAAAGTGCTTTGAGCTGCAAGAGCAAGTACGTGCGACCCCAGTCGTGCAATTTATTTTTTAAATCTCCTCCTGCCTTTTTTAACACAAAATATAAGAGATTTTCATCAAATAGCCCCAGACAAAAAACACCTACTACATTTTTTTGTCTATAATGTTCTATTCCGAGTCTCACACCTGTTTAATGTTTATTTTCGTACTTTTTTCTGAGGAAATAAACATCGTGTGCGATCTCAATTGACTTATTTGTAAGTAAAAACTTATACAAATATAATCTTTTTTAGAGAATGAGATGCGTTTAAGAATTATTTTTTTTCCTGAGGACATTCTTGTCTTGACATATAATTTCCCATTTTCTACAAGTGTTTTCTCTACGCAAAAAAAAATTATCAATTCATGAACAAAATAAAAGAAAATAATTTCTCACACCTCAAACAATCTAATTCTGTTTATTTTTTTTTTTCATCACCCGAAAACATTTATTTTCCCATTTTCCTTTTTCAGTGCCCTCCGGATATGGTAAATAAACATTTATGCAATATGTGCGCTACCAAAAGTCTGTTCATTGTGAATTGAGTTTTAGCTTGTAGATACTTCTTCTTGTTAACAAACAAAAAAAAATCAGCTTTTTTCCTAACGATGATGAAATAATTTCATCTTCATTCATGAACCAAAAAAAAAAAAAAGTAAAAAAATAAAATCACGTGTATGAAAATTTTTGAACCAGAAAATGTGAATCAACACACAACTTCAACCTCAACGATTTTCAAAAAAATAAAATAAAATAATTTCATTTTATTTCGCCGGGGGAATTCTTCTTTTGGTTCCGCCGCCAAACAAAGGAACTCAACCATTATCGTTACCTGCAAAAAAATCAACCAACAAAAAGTATCTTTTTTCCCATAGGTTCAAAATTTAAACTCATTGTAGCTTGTAACACACACGAAGGCCCATGGTTCAAAAACACACATCACGTCAGTTTTGAATGGATAATCTTTTAAACTTTGAGGCTTGATTTTTGCATAAAAAGAAGAAAGATATTGAAATTGTTTATAATTTTTTAATAAAAAAATGTAAAGAATTTAAAATGGCTCTCACAAGTTGCCATAAAAAAAAAAAAACGTTTAATCCAAAAAGATATTACTTTTAACTGCAAAATTTTATTTAAATCAAAATATTTCCAAAAGAACAAACACATAGTGGGTTGGAAAACTTTCAATAGATTTTCGAGAGGGTGGCTGCGCCGGGCGGGCGCCAACCTTATTCAGTGTGATTAATTCAATTTTAATTTATTCGTAAACACATCTTAGCGTTTGTTTTTGAATTGATCACACGCGAAGCAAAAGGGTATAAGAAATTTAATCGATTTAGATAAATGCGAGTGCGTTAAAGTACACACAAAAACATACAATATGGTTTGTATCTCGAGTTCATAGCTTAAACAATAAATAAACTTAAAGTGTTTTCAGCAACAATGCGGGAAGCTTAATGGGGTGTTTTAGTTTTTTTTTTGTTGCGTTGTTTTATGTTTGGAAGAGAAAAAAAAATATATATTAAAACAGCAGTCACTTAGAGAAAAAATCAAATAAATAAAACGAATTAAGTTGCCATCATCGGATGCTGGTCAATTTATTGGGTTGAAATGTGAGATTTATTAGTTTTTTGGATTTGAGAATTAGATCAAGTGGTTTTAGAATTGGAGGGTGATGATGAAAAAAAATCGATGAAAAAAAAATAACCTACATAGGAAATAATAAAAAGCGTTAAAGCTTTTAACGTAAAATATATTTTAATTTAATGTTATGAGAATTGTTTATAAAAATATACATAAAATTTGTTTTTTAAAAATAAAAAAAAAAAATACTCTTACATGGTTTTAATCTGTTTGCCAATTAATTTCTTGTACAACAAAGGATTAAAAATTGTTGGAGTCGTTTCCTTAACATATTTTTGTATATAAGTTAAGTTCTTATACATTTTTCAACAAAAGAACTCATATGCTATTGAAAAGTAATAATTAATTAATACTAAAACAAAGATTAAAAAAAATTCATCTACCCGTTTTCCAAAAAAAAGTTTATTTTAAAATAACCAAAAATGTGATTTTTAGACAATTTTATCTTTATTTAACCTTACGCTTACTTAAAAAAAATTGCTGTGACTGTGATTAAAGTTGGCAAAACAAGTGTGAGTTTTAAGGTTTTCGCGGTTGTTAAGACAAGTGGTTCTATCGCAAGTCATAAGTGTCATTAATAACTGTTCAAAAATATTTTTACTTATACATATTTCAGAAGTTAACAGCGTTAAAAAAATGTATTATTTTTCAAAAGTTCAAGTTCTTAACGATTTCTGGAAAAAACTACCCCTCTTTTCGAAAAAAGTTAATTGTAAGAAATTTACTGATCTACAACTTATATTTAGTCTAAAAAATAGGTAAAGGTATACTTTGGTAAAATATTACACAAATGTTTCATGTAAAAAAAAAAAATAAATTGCAATTAACTTAATTTTTTTTTGGCAGTAGGTAATAACCAGATTTTTGATTATTAAAAAAAAAATTATCTGTGCAATTTAACACGTGGTAGAAGTGAAACCATATAAAATCAATTTTCTTGAAAAAAAAAGAAAAAAATCTACCTTTTCTTTATTCTATCACCTTTAAATCCATGTTTTTTATATGTGTTGAATTATCTCGTTAAGATTATTCATATGCGCAGGTATCTTTCATTGAGTAGGGATAAATAGACTATGTGTGCCGTGCTGATCCTTTGTATACCACAATAAAAGAATGCTAGATTGGGTTTATGACTCACATCTGGAAGCAGTATGTTGGGTCTACAAGGGATGCGGCGCGTCATACATTAGATATCCCTATTCAAATAGAGATAAGATAGGTTAAGAAATATTTGTATTAGATATAAGAAATAGCTGTAATGTAGTTTAGTTTTACTTAAATAAAAGAGTTCAGTTTTAGACACGACACAGAGCAGTCGTTTTCATTGTATTGAATTGGTGTTGGTTTCTTCATGGTGACCCCAAAGTGATTAATTTGAATACGTGTATCGTGCTAAAGTAAATTCTTTTTAGTTGCTGTACTGTGGAATTTATATGGGAGGATATTCATAAGGAATATTCAATTGGTAAGTTCCAGACAGTTAAAAATTTAAAATTATTTACTTACCCTTCATTTGAAATCCAACTGAGGCAGAGATGGATGAAATTAGAAGTTTACAATCAAGACTTCAGTCATTCAAAGCTGCCTTAGAGGACTTCAAAGCTGGAGTCAAGACACCCGACTCACTCAAGGTGTCTAAAACCTTGGCCCAACAATCGTTTGTAGCTTACTACAAAAATTTTGGCGATGAGGGCGAACTCACAAAAGTCTATGTATCTTTATGTATAGAACATAGCAATTTAATGAACAACACTTCAAATGGAGACTGTTCATTTAAAAATTTTAGAATTGGAAGAATTGATGAGAAATTTTCATTATTTGAAAAACCTTCCGTCACTTCTCCGCCTAAATTTTGTTTTGGTACACCAGAGGTGAACCTTTCGAATGTTCGAGAGGAAGGCTCCTCTTGGAACCGGACTGAAAAACGTTTCACTCAAAGTTCATATGCTTCTGACTATGACTTTGGGAATCGTAAATTTAAATTTGAAAAGGAAAAGACTCCTTTAATAAAAAACTCTTCCATTGACATTAGTTCTACTAAAGATTCGTGGTATGTAAACTTTACGTTTGGTAATCCAAAAGTAAGCCTATCGGAAGAAGTTCGAGAGGAATCTACCATAACGAATTCTATTAGTGATAATGACTTTAACCTGAGAAGATGTAATAAGCTTCAAAATGAAGCAGAAAACAGGAGAGTTTCATTCGAAACTCCATGTGCTAATAATCTACATATTGTAGAAGAGCACACAAAACGGATTCCCTTAGAGGAAACTCCAATTAAAAGGCCAGTTATAACAGGTCATAATTTCAAGAAGCCTATTATAAAGGCATCTGTAAATTCAATTTTGAATTGCGTAATGGAATGTGATTCCTTTCATTTCACTCATCAATGTGCCAAATTTATTAAATTGAGCTACAAGAAAAGGTTGAAGAAATTAATAGCAAATAAGCATTGTTTTAAATGTTTGAAAGGCAAACACTTTAGCAAAAGTTGTGGCGAGCGTTGTTGTGATATTTGCAATGGCAATCACCATACTCTGCTTCATGTAGGAAAAAAAGTTCCTAGTACCGAAACTGAGATGATCCTTAGTGATCAGTCGGTCAAAGCAGAGCACTTATTTTCGAGTGAAGCATGTTCTTACGAAGAACAATTTGACGTGAATCTTTCAACTAACGAAAAACTTGTATCTTCCAAAGTGGAGGAACATGATGTGACCCTTGATGGTCCCTTGGTGGATGAAAATCCAATTCTCAGCAATGAAGTAAACAAGATACTTAGTGATCCAATGAAAATTAATGTTCTACCAGTTTCAAACTATGAAGATTCTGATAAAGAAGTTGAAAAAATCGAAAAGCTAGATTTTCCGTTGATTTGGTCTAAAATAGAACAAATTATGATCTGTAGCAATCCAAGTGAGATTCAAGATCTAAAAATTTCAGAGTTAAATCCGAGTTATTATGAAAAGGAACTTGATGTGATTCCTCATCCATCAGCAGTAGAAATAGGTTTTAACTGCTTAAGTTTCCATGAACAGGATCTTATATTCGATGTTCAAAAATTAATGGCAACATTTCTTAATCCCCTTTATTATTCGAAAATTAATGAAGATTTTTCTGAGTATTTTGTCAAGATTTTTAAACAATATTTTGGTATGTCCAAGGAAATCATAATGGAATGGAAATTATTGCTGTACGATAGTCCTTATTTGCTTGTTGTGATTTTAAAAAAGAAATCTTTCCTATCTAAAATTATAAAATGGCTTATTATAAATGGAAAATATTATACTTATAAATCGAACAACACAGTAGGATTACGAATATGTCCTCAAAATAATTTTAATAATTTTCTTAAAGGTGCTTTTCTAATTTTCAAAATATGTATTGTGATTTCAGGCTTCCGTAAAATGCTTATTGGTTATTGCAAATCATGTATTAATAGAATTTTCTACTTTTCAGGATCCCAAGCGCAGTGTAGAAGCATTGAATTTGAAACAGGAACGTTCATAGTTACCTTGCATCCCCAAGGCAATTATTTGAATATGAACCATAACAAATCAGTATGGTTAGATCCGATTCCAAAATTTTTAAAAGGAATCTTCAATTTTTATAAAATTAATGACACTTTGTCGTTTTATTTAAATGAAACAAATTCATTTCAAAAAATTATTTATACCTATGCCCTGGGAAAGTGGCAGGATATCAAAGAAAATCTTTGGCAAAATTGGCCTTTATCGCGCACTAGACGCAAGGACAAGCAATGGGATTACGACAAATTCGTTATGTACATTGTTCGTCCTTTTCCTAGTTTCTTGTTTTATTAGATACAAATAGAGTATAAGTTTGAACAAAAAATGTAGGTTCTAATTTTATAGTTGTATACCTATCAATAACTAAGGTTAATTATAATCTATACAGTAAGATAAACCTCTTGTTTAAATAATATTTTATCTCTTTGTAGTGGTTACTTAAGTTCATTATAAAATGCCTTTTATAAAATCTATGTATTTTGTCTATATAAATTGACTTATCTATATTAATTCTTATAAAAAAATTGTTATTATTATCTACACTGACCAAGTAATACCTACAATTGATTCAGTTTTTTTTGGTTTAAAAATCAAAATTGTACAACATGAAATTTGTTCTCATGTTTAAATAACACAAAATGTATTATTAAAAATAAAAACATATTAATTGTACAGTTCTATAAATACTAAATATTTAATATAAATAATTTTAAGCCACTGCTGATCAAATCTGGAATTAACTGGAAGGAGAAAAGAGTTGGTAGATTTCACAAAATATGTTTGCTTATGGTAACGGCAAACTTTATAAATGAACAATATTGACACATGTTATGACGATGACGATCTCTGTACGGAACCTGTGCTCTGATGGAAGTAATTCACATATAAAGATGATGTTTCAATGAAGATTAAAATTGGAACCAATACAAGATTAAGTTGATGAGCTGTATACTTAACGACAAAATTGTCCTGAAGCCTACAATAATACAACTTACTCTAGTACTACATATCTTGTGAGTAGAAACCAATGCATTCAACATGAACCGATCGCAAATACGTGGAAATCATACGATCATATTACGACGTTGACTGCAAAATTTCCTGCAACCTGAACTTGATGCTGCTCTATGATTTTTGGGCTGCTGACTCAATGATAAATTATGAACGTTAGAAAAGGCAAGGCTAAGATGTTGGTTATGGTGCCTAGTTGTCATGTTGAATTTACAAATTGCAAATCCAGATATTAAATATGAAGCATAGACAGGGATATTGATGTCGCTTTTAAAATGGTTTTAATGATTCCACAACATTATTGCAGCACCTTAATAAATTGATCTATCTACGTTCGTTCACAAAAACCCAATCAACTTATTGATGAAACAAATAAGGAATCTGCTAACTCTTCGTCATAAAAGCGAATCCTACCAAAACACCACTGCCGAGTTCCCACAACGATATTGCTACAGGCCTGCACTCATCACTTAAATCGACACATTTGCAATGATGTCAATGGCGGGAGTATGTTGAATTATCTCGTTAAGATTATTCATATGCGCAGGTATCTTTCATTGAGTAGGGATAAATAGACTATGTGTGCCGTGCTGATCCTTTGTATACCACAATAAAAGAATGCTAGATTGGGTTTATGACTCACATCTGGAAGCAGTATGTTGGGTCTACAAGGGATGCGGCGCGTCATACATTAGATATCCCTATTCAAATAGAGATAAGATAGGTTAAGAAATATTTGTATTAGATATAAGAAATAGCTGTAATGTAGTTTAGTTTTACTTAAATAAAAGAGTTCAGTTTTAGACACGACACAGAGCAGTCGTTTTCATTGTATTGAATTGGTGTTGGTTTCTTCAATATGACAACCCATATAAATTTTATATCATCTGAAAGCTTATTGTTTCAGCTTAAAATATTTATATCGACCATGTCTATACCTACAACATCTACAAAAAGAGCTAGATTTTTTTGAACCAAATCACTTTTCATCAAAAAAGCAAAAAAATGAAAAATGAAAACGAAAAATTAGAATTTTGCTTTAGTTAAAATCTAAGTTTACTTAAAAAATAATAACGTTAATTTTCACAAAATTTTACCAAAACCCACCTATTTTGGATTTAAGATAAAAATTTAGAAAAAAAAAAAATAGTTTTTGACATTTTTTTTATATTTTTTGTTATGTACAAAAATAATCCAAATAAAAGTTTCAGATCCTTTAACTCTTAAACATTTTTTTTTTTTAGTAAAAGGGGATAAAAAGGATTAAAAACCAAATTTTTTTCCAATATTTGGATTCCTTATTTTTTATATTGAATGAAGAAAAATTAGTGTTTAAAATGAAAAAAAAAAAAATTTTTTTTTGTATTAACATTAATTTAGATAAGGCCAATTGATAAAAGCAAACTTTTTTCTTAAGGGCCTGAGATATTTAAAATTTACTCCTATCCTGTTTGTTTTTTGTTTTTTATTTCAAAACAGGCAGATTTTTTGCAAAAAGAAATTTCTTAAAAAATGTTTGCACTTGCTTGAATATTTAATTACTTTTCAACAATGGCAATAAGAAGGTCTCTACTTTCTAGGCAGTTGAAATCATTATTAAGGTAACAACAATGCTGACATCATAACAATATAAAACATTTACTTTAATTTTATTTTAAATTTTCATCCCTTTAGTGTATTAAGAGATTTGAAACCAAATCTTTTTTGATGAACTTTGTTGCGACTTTGACAAAATGCTTTTGGTTTTTCTTTTATAATTTTTTTTTTTTATAATATTTTAGATTGAATTTCAAAAATTGTTTGTATAAAACAAAAAGTTAAATCTTTCAGATAAAGGAATATGTGTAACTTCGTTTGGATGAAGATTTAACAATTTGTATTATTAATGCAGTGTTAAACGTATCAAAGACTTTTTCCATCTTTTTCCATAATTCACACTTGATTTTAAGCACCCTAATCTTGTTTATAATTCATAGCCATCAGTCACACCCGAAACACCGCGAATATCTGACAAACAGAATTTTTTCTTTATTTAAGTTCTCACGTTTAAAAGAAAAATAATAAAACTACTCAAATCCACGCTAGATTAATTTATTCTGTTAATGAATATGGTTTGATTATTCTCAAGTATAAGTTTGCCACTAACA
Source organism: Episyrphus balteatus (assembly GCF_945859705.1). Lineage (NCBI taxonomy): Eukaryota > Metazoa > Arthropoda > Insecta > Diptera > Syrphidae > Episyrphus > Episyrphus balteatus. Next base: position 49,915,571 of record NC_079137.1, read on the forward strand.
GGAAAATCTGTTCTCTATAGCTTTAGTAATCAGAATAAATAAATAAAGTCCTTAATTTTTTTTTCCCAAACTCACATAATTTTGCACCCAAAAAAAAGTACTTCCGCCTTAGAAAACTATCTGCTCTGCCTCTAAGGTAGATCCGCTGATGGTTTCACTTAGTTTTAAGTAGTTTTTCAAACTTATTTTTTGTGCAGAGATTTTGCAGCAAAAAAAAAGAAAAACAGATATACTTTGTGAAGTGGAAACCTGAAACTGCAAGTCGTTGTCGTTGTCCTGCGTCGTCGTCGTCCTCATTGCCAAATTATATCTCTAACATAGAAAAAAGAATTTTAAATATGTCTGTTTGTATTTCAACCTGAAAAACGCAGCAATTTCCGTACTTTATTAGACTTGGTATTCTTGGTACTCGAATGAAATTAGAGAAGACAATTAAATAAATTTCATCGCTTATACCAAAAACAACAGCAACAACGACGATAAGGATGCGACGGACGTGAAGATGTCCTTGAATCAGTGTGAAAACAATGCTGATAGAAGAGAACGTAAAATTCTGCAGTTTTCAATATTCTATGTATATTTTCTTTTCAAAAAAAAAAAAAAAAAAAAAAACACAAATATAACGAAAAAAAAAATATTGTGTGAAAATTTTCAAAGGAATGTTTACCGTAAGAACGTAAGATGAGTTTGGAAATTTGAGGAATTCACTTTTGCGTCACATCATCGAAAAAAGGTAAAGTTTCTTTGAAGTTTTAGTCAAACGATTGCAAAACTTCAAACCAAGCGTCTGGATAATTTTTTGAAGGATGCACGTTTTTTTTTTGTTGTTCTCAATTTGAAAAGTTTTTGAAAATTGATCTTGAGTATTAAGTGATGCTTGTGATATTTTCTCAAAAGTTTAAACTTTGAGAGTTAAACATTGATGTTAAGTGTGAGAGCGTTGAAGAGACCTTTCGTTAAAAAAAAATAAAAAAACTTTAATACTCGTACTAGCACCTGAAGAAGCGAGGTTAAAAAATGTGGAGAAAATGTTTGAACTTCTGTAAAAAAAAATCATGCATTGTCACAGTTCCTTTAGAAACACTATAATAAATTCGATAGATAAAGAAACGAAGGAAATACGATATTATGTAGCAAATTGATATCAAAACAAAATAAAATGAAACCACATTAAAAGCTTGCTATAATATGTATACAAATTGTCATTAAAAATCCCCCCAACTTAAGTCAATTATGTGAATGTATGTAATTTAAAGCTTTCAAATGATATCTTTTTGGTGTAATTAAATATTGTGTATTCCCAATTTTTGTTAGGGAATCGTTTCCTGAAAAAAAAAACAAAAACCATTAATCGTTAAGTTTTACCCTAAAAAAAAAACAATATACACATTATTGAAATAAAATTCAGTCGTTTTGTTTTAGTATGTTTCGTTTAAATTGATTACTATGGCATATAATAAAATATTACGGTCGTTAATTTTATCGTTGAATCACTAAAGTTTAGTTTTTATATTTTTTTTCTGACAATAAACAATTAACATTTCATTAATTATAATGTTGTTTTTACTTCACGCTCAACTAAGTACAAACTTTCCTTCTTTTAAGAAATTCATATATATTTTTTCCCATAAGAATGTATCTATTGTTTATTTTAAAGGCATGGAAATTTCCGAAAATGCCCTTTATCGCTGAGTCAATTTCAAAGAGTTTTTTTTTCTAATTCTTATCAAACTGCGCTAAGAACCATTTAAAACAAATTTTTTAAGGAATGAAATTATTTAAAGTTCTTTAAATTTAAAGAGATTAAAGTTTTCTTTTTGTCTTTTTAATACCTAATAATTTAAACAAACACAAACATGTCACTTATTTCCTTAAACCAATCCATAACAGATAAAAAACTGCGGCAATGTTAATAACACAATTTATTGTTTAAAAAACTCATCCAAAAGTAGAGGGCATTATTTTCTTTTTCTTTAGCATTAAAGGCTATTGGATTAACGTAATTTGAATGCTGAGGAAAAGATTAAGAAGTGTGTTTCGGTGGTGGTTAAAAATCAAAAACGATGTTAGAGAAGGAAAGGGCCATCTTTACCATCATTGGGGTAGTTTGGTAAATGCTTTTTATTTGTTTTCCATTTTTTTTGGCTGACATCGTTTTGAATTTTGACAAAATACACTAGCCCAAAAAATTAAGGGAACACAATAAATCGTTTTTTTTTTTAAGTTTAAAAAAAAAAATTAAATTTTGAAAAAAAGCTTACATTACATTACATATTAATCTAATCCGAAGATAAATCTACGGACTAGACACACACTACAGCTTCGGAAACTTAGTCCATTTTGCTGATACAGCACAAGACATTAATACAACAGAGAGAAAGACAAAGAAAGAAAGAACAACAGAAACACATATAACACATAACTACGTGGCACAGAGGGGGAGACATCGTTGACAATTGTCTCATGTTATCGCACAGGTGGCTTCAGTTAAGCTGGCGATTTAGAAAAAACTTCTGAGCCGACTGTTGGGTTCGAACCCACGATGTCTGACTCTGAAGTCATCTACTCAATCCTCTGTGCCATGGCCACCTGCAGAAAAAAAAAAAAAAAAAAAAAAAAAAAAAAAAAAAAAAAAAAAGCTTTTTATACCGTTTTTGGTTACTTTTTCTAATTTTGAAAATTTTTTGTTTTTCCTTGGCTTATCTTAAATTAAGACGATATTTTTTAATAAAATTATCAAATAAACTCAAAAGAATTTGATTTTGCCCATAAAAAAGTTACAAGAAGTAAGTCATTTAGACCTGCAGAAATATGGTGTTTTATTTCATCTCAAAAGTTCAAACCCTCACAACAGAAAAACTGCTTAATGAATAAGTCTGAAACTTTGCATACTAATTATCACCCATAGAAATAAAATAGCGGTAAATTTTCTAAAAAAAAACCATAAAAATGCCTATTTTGATAGCTTTTCTAAATAAATCTCAAGAATAAGAAAACATTTTGTTTAACAAAGAAAACTTAATTCCTTTGTAGAGAATTGAATGAAGTTTTTAAATGTGTCCTTGAATATTCTGTACAGTGATCCGTTGTTGAGATATTGATAGTCAAAGTCAAAAGTATGGTTTTTGGTTTGATGACTTATATTGCAGTTTAAAAAAAATCGTAGAAGTTTGAAACAAAATGAATCTTAAAGCCAAATAAATAGCCTTTCTAAAAATAATAATCATTTTATCAGAAAAAATTTTCCCACTTTCTTAGGGGAACAGTAAAAACGAAAAAAAATTGGAAAATTTTAGTTTTTGAACAGTTCCAACAATTTAGCTATTTTACCGTTAGAAAGAAAATATTTTAACATTTAATCCTGAAACTAGAAGAATAGAGCTTTCACATGCTTTTTATTTTGTCATGGTGCGATCATTTTTTACTGAGATACAGCCTATCAAAAATCACTAAAAAAATCACGATTTTTTTTTGTTCCCTTAATTTTTTGGGCTAGTGTAGTTGAAGATCGCACCCTATCAAGGCATGCTGCAAAAGTTAAAAAAAGAGGCTATCAATTAAAAAAAATAAAAAGTCCTACAGCACCACACGTTTTTACTGTTCTGTTAAGACTTGCTTGGAATATTAAGAGTTTTTAGAAATTCATATAAGAATTATTTTAAGAAATAAAAACAAATTTTAAGTAATATAAAATTTAAAAATGTTAATTTAAAAAAAATAAAAGGAATAAAAAAAAGGAAATCGATAAACGAAAATAAAGTTTCAATAAAATTCATTGCTCCATTAAAAAATTTTTTTTTTTAATTTCAATACGACCTTATTTGGCAAAATAGTTAGAGCCATTTTTGAAACAAACAAATGAGAAACTGAAAAATAACTTCTGCCTATTTTTCTACGGTTTTAATAGACTTTTTGGCCAACGCCAATGAAGACAGTTAAATTTCCTCCTCCCTTCTGTCTTCCGAGAACTTTTGAAGTTTTACTTCTTTTCCGGCGGTGGACTGTGAAAATTTACTTTTTGACAAGAACTGTCAAAAGGATTAGCAAGTAGCGCCACCTAGCTCTATTACAAGTACCAATCTTAAATAACTTAGCAGCTACATGGGCATAATTATTGCGCACATTATAATAATTAATGTTCACACGGTAGAAAGTGAATTTCTGGCCAAAAGTCCAGTATACAAATCGCGCTTTACTAAATTTTATCTCTACAATTGTAAATCGGAAATGCAAACAATTTAAAGATGATAATTTCGTTCAATTTTCTCAATTATATTTAACAATTAGATATTTCTTTATTTTTTAAATGAATTCAAAATTTGTTTAAGTTTGTGCTATTTGATGTGCTTTTTTGTTTTTCTATATAGAGTTTTGCTCAAAAAAACGAAATCGAGACATTTGAAATCAAGACAATTTACGCATTAAAAACAACAACAACAACAACAACTTTAATTGTATAAATATTTGAAAAATCCAGATCATTATCCAGATTTTACTATTATCTCGATGAAAACAGTAGTGCCAAGATACTTTATTTTTTGTTACACAATACCCAACTAAAATTTCAGCTTCGGTTAAGATATTACAAAAGCTACATTTCAGCTTCTTTTAAACTTTAGTAAGGTTGTTGGGCATGGAAAAAGGAGAACGTTATACAAGTTTGAAACTCTTTAAGAAGTTTAAATGAAGCTTTACCGAAGCTGTGAGATTTGACAGATAGCTTCGGAAGAACTTGTATAGCTCTTTAATACATGTCTTATCGAAATTAAAAAAAAAAAAAACAACTACAAAAACAAAAAAGAATTCTTTTTTACTTTCGGCCATCCTAGTATATTCATTAATGAAATCAAAAACTTAATCAGTTCAAATATCAGAAATGTCAAAAAAAATATCTGAGCTAAGTTATTCAATGTCAAAACCAAAAAGTGTCCGAGCTAGATTATTCAATATCAAAACCAAAAATCAATTACTAAACTTGGTAATTTCTGTAAAGCTTGTATAAATTCATTAAGCAGGCTTTTCCGACAACAATTTTTTTTTTCGTTTAAGTTTCTTTAACAGTATTTAAACAACTTATTAGAAGTTGTTAAACAAGTTCGAACTTCTATAAGAAATTAAATTCTGAAGCAAGCTCAATACAAGCTGTATAAAAAGTAGTATTAGTAGTAGAGATCTCAATTTATAGAAGCTGTTGTGCTAGTTGGGCCTAGCTCCTCAGATAAACTTTATAAAAATAAATTAATACTTAAATAAAAATCAACATAAATGCAACACAATTTAATTTCTTTTTATTTCTCCTCGTCTTATTTCCACTCCTTTTATATCCTCACTCACCTTTTATTTCTCCTCCACTTGCGTTTGTTGATGACAAACTTTACAGAGGTCTTACAGTGTACTTCTTCCCACACTTATAGGATCGAATACCACTTTCGGCTACTGATGAGAAACTTTACAGGAGTATTTCATTACACTTCTCATAAGTTTAATAGGAGTGAAAAAGGGGGCCTTTTTGATGATAAACAGGGTTATATGAGTCTTTTAGGTGTCAAATTAGTCATGACGAAAAGCTTCTCACCATCGTTATAACATCGAAATAGTTAGTTGGGTGGCCGTCGGATGTGTGTTCCCATTATCAAAATACTATCCGATCAGACCAAATGGCAGCTAGTCTGTCCGGTAAGTTGGTCGATGTGAACCCCCCTATTATGACATTTTTTTCATAAGTTGTCAAAAAAGAAAATGAGTGCGTTCAGCACATCAAAATCTGTGTGTTTGGGTATGTTTGATTTTCTCATTTTCGATTTCGATTATAAGGCCGTGTGTGAATTGGGTTAAATATTTAACCTCTGTTAAATTTTTGACACTATTGAGGTGAATAAAAAAATTTTCAGTTGTATAGCTTATTGTTTAATATTTTTCTCTGCCTCTTTCTACCATGATACTACTCCTTTTCAATAAAAAAAAAAAACATCTGCCAACAAAATTTAACCTGGTCCCAGAGCCCATTAAATTTTTAACAACTTAACATTTTTATTCACCACAATAGTGTCAAAAATTTAACAGAGGTTAAGTATTTAACCCAATTCAAAAACGGCCTAAATCTTGTTTTGGGGAGATTTAAAGGCTTGGCCACACCGGAGGGTATGCGGTATAGCGGTAACGATATTTGTACTAAAAAAATTCCACACCTGAACGTTGATGTGTCAGTTTGGAAATTTTTTCATACAAGTACCCTCACCGCTACCCGTACCGCTACCGCATACCCTCCAGTGTGGCCAACGTTGATGTGTCAGTTTGGAATTTTGTTCATACAAATACCCGTACCGCTACCGCATGTACCCTCCGGTGTGGCCAAGCCTTTATATTTGTATGGTAAATCAAGTGATTTACCCCCCTATTCTGGCAAACCTCACAAGTCACAAAAACCTCACAAGGTGATCATAACTCGATTTTGTAAGAATTTATTTCTCACAAACTTCTTACTAGCAAAAATCCAACTTGTGAGTTGTGACCTCCTTCAGAGCAGATCACAAATTCGAAAGTTTTTGTGACGCGAAAACCTCACAAAATCAAAATCAGCTCACCTTGTGAGGTCCTCATAACTTGTGAGGTTTGCCAGAATAGGGCCATTAGAGGCCGTAGGCAAATTACCCAATTTTTTAAGATTTTTTCGGAAAAATAAATTTTTTAACTCACCACAGCTGTAAACCAAAATCGAAAAAGTGAATACGGTGGCACTACGGTAGGGAAAAATTCCAAGCCGGAACAGTTCCACACGGGAAATTGTATGAAAAAAAATTCCAAACCGGTGATTTACGTCAACGTTCACGTGTGGAAAAATTCCAAGCTGGAACGGCGACGACCGACGTTTACATGAGAAACTTTTCCACACGTGAACTTTGACTTTCTGGTTTGGAATTTTTTCATACAACTACCCGTTCCCGTAGGTACGCATCTCTTTCTGGTGTCGTCATTCCATTACTACTATTTGCCAAAATAGAAAAGTGCAAATTTACAAAGTCATTTTGTGACAAAATTTTAAACAAAGATGCAAAAAACATAAATTTGGTTTCAAAACCATTTTTATATTTTTCTTTAAACATAAAATGAAAAACAAAATACGCAGAAGTAATTCTTCACGTATGATAACCCTAGACGTTCTTCACGTGTGAACAGGCACAATAATGCACACAAAAATAATGCACATGTAGCTGCTGAGTTATCTACGCTATAGGAAAATGTCATTTTGACTTTTCCAGTAGTGTTTTTTTTTTATTTGAATTTTGACATAAGATTCTTGTTTCTTGTAGTTTATTTGAAAGTACACACAAGTTGTTGTTGTTCACTCAAAACCTTCAATATAAATTGATTACATAGGCAGCTTCCCTGCAAGAATGAAAAGCCATACGGGTAATTCCATGAAAAAGTGGACACGAATTTTGAACAAATTATGCAGTCATTTTTACTTTTTTTATTAGAAAATTACTATTTATAAATAGCAACATAAAAATTCAGGGAGTTTAATAATCTTAAAGCATTTTTATAGCATAAGCTTGCCAGCAACAGAAGAATTTCACATGAAAATGACGAAAAACAAGCAAACTGAAAATATGATGAGTCTAATAGTGACGATGACAATATCCCCTGGTGAGTGCTAAAATAAGTTAACATTTAAGCAAGCTTCGTTACACACTATTCGATTAAAACAAAACTTGAGTGAAAATGCATCTTTTTTTTTACTTTTGGAACCACAAATCGCAGGTAACATGAGTTACCAAAATAATGTAACGTGAGTTACCTAAATATTTAAAAATTTTTCCTTGAAATATTGAAAAAATGTTTGGTTTTGTCACTCATATTAAAAGCTTGTAATTTTGTATGTATGGAATCTTCATTGAAAACAAATTAAGATACTTAATTTCACATAAAAACTTCATACTGTCGGACCCTTAAAATTCGTGTCCGATTTTTGTAACGTGAGTTACCATCAAACTTTTATTTTTCCCAAGTAAATGTTAAAAATAAAGACAATTTTTTTAGTGAATTATGAAAGTAATAGTTATGCTCCATTCATGGATAGTAATTTCGTATCAATTTACATTAAAATTGAAAAAAAATTATTTATGTGTTGGAAATTTTTGTGAATGTAACGTGAGTTACCATGGAATTGCCCATACACAAACTTCTTCTAAAATCGAATTAAAATCGATCTCATTGCGTTTTACTTGTCGTAAATAATTCGCGAAGTCTGTTGTACTGAACAAAAAATCGATTCTTTTTTAATCTACATAATTATGTGAAATAAGATGTGAAATTTTTGAAGAGCCTAGTCGGCTTTCTTTAATCAGAATGGTATTGTTTTCTATTGCAATATCATTAGTCCTGAACTTATTAGGTAGGGTAGAGTTGCCTATTTTCGGCCGTCTCCAGTTTCCGGCCACCTTTTGGAAAATCGTTATAGCTAGGGATTTCATAGGGTTTATTCCAAAATTTTGTTCTTATGCTGTTTTCTTATTTGTTAGAACAGCATACGAGGGAAAATTTGGAATAAACGCCTTCGAAATCACTAGTTATAACGATTTTTCGAAAGGTGGCCGGAAACTGGAGACGGCAGAAAATAGGCAACTCTACCCTATGTTATTAGAAATTAATGAATGTTATTAGAAATAAAATTTGTAGTTTTGCAAAAAAAAAAGTGAGAAGTAAAACTTCAGTCGCGTGTACATGTGTACACACACGTTTTTTTTTAACCTCCTTTGGAATTTTTTTTTGCAATCTCGAGTCATCATAATGTCAAGTTTGATATTTATTGTTTATTTAATGGTAATGTGATTGAATAAACCTTTTAAAACTTTTACTCTCAAACTTTTGTGTGTCCTGATATTTCAGATTGAATTTTTCTGAAAAATGGTCCACAAGATAGCCATAGGCTTGAAATATATTTTCTTTTTCTAAAGAATCAACGTTGAATTTCCTATCATTTTAGCTGGAGTTTTCTGTTGCAATGTCACTTTCCTTTTTATTAAATTTTTCAAATTATTTCACAAAAAATTCAATGTAAAACAATAAACTTTGTCAAAATCCAAAAATTGGATTTCACAGAAGTAAGTCCACTCCTGCGATTCTCTGGAGTCTAGAGTTTTTTTTTCAAACTATCTAATGCACTCTACTGGATTTAATACAAAAATAAAATGAAAACAAAAAAAAGAAAAACAAAAAAACAAAACAGATTAAGTTTAAAGTTTTTGCGAATTTCAAACACAAATGCACCACCATTTGGGGACTATACCAGATTGCACAATCCAATCCCGCACAACAATGTGATGTGGCAACACAAACAAAAAATAAAAGGAAAAAAAGAGTAGAAACAAAATAATAAAAATAAAATAAATAAAATTCTTCTTCAATGTTAGAAATTGTAAACAAAAACATCGAAAGAAGAGAGAATATTTTTAGGCGCATTCATGTGTGTACAAAGCAATTAATTTCAATTGACATTCTCCTTAAGGGATTCGGGTAGCTATATCGGGTAGATAAACTGAAACCATCAATGTGGTTCAATCTATATACATAAATATCCTTCCTATTCTATCTTAATCTATCTCCATTTTTTTCGTACCATTACCGACAATATTCTGTGTGTTTTTCCTGTGGTAAAACAAATACCATCAACCTCGAATAAAGTAAAAAAAAAATAAAACAAAATTAAGGAAAGGTGCGTAAAGCTTGTTGTGAATACTTCAATTGGGATTATCAAAGTGACAGTTAAGCTATATTTTATGCCATAAAGCTTAATTCATGGCTTACATTTATTCAAGTCTATTTTTAAAAGAATCGCCAAATAGACGGTGAAAGGTGTTTTGTAGGCGTGGCAGACAGTCTGTTATATCTTTAGACGCGCAAAAATTTGTTATTTTAATTTTTTTGAGAATTTTATTTAGATTCTCATTATATTCAGCAGGCTAACCACCCCAAACCCCAGGCTAAAATTAGAACCAAGACATAGTAATTTTTATTGTTTGTTGTTTACAACGTCAATTTACAATCAAAAAATTTTGTGAATTGAAGCAGAAGTTGCAAACAAAAATTAGTGAAAAATAACATAGAAAATAAAAATACACCCACTTGCATATTTGTATTTTGATGATGTGTTAAGCTTTACTATGTATTAGTAATGGTTTCATTTTAAGAAAGGAGTAGCCAGAAGTCCTTTTGTTAATCCACAATATTTATTTTTTTACAAACTTGATTTATGACATTTCTTAGGAAGTTTTTTTTTTTTTTATTTGAAAAAGGCAAAAAAACTTTTTTGAAGGTTCAAAAGTTATGTTGTCATCGAAACATCTATTTGATAAGTGCTTCCTTTTCATATTTATGAAACTAGGATATCCTTTTTTTAATCTTATTTCAATTTTTTTTTTTTTTGTTTCTTTTAGAACCCAAAATAAATTATGCATAAATAAGAACCCAAATAACAAACATTCTTGTTAAGAGATTCAATAAATTCTTTGACTTTTTGTATAGGTAGTTGTGGTTGAATAAACATTAGTTTGTTAAAACCTACTTTAAATTCTATGATATCCTAACCACAAAGGGGTTAAAAAGCTTTTATCTATTTATTTTGTGTGAAAAAGGTTTTGTTTAGGGATCAACAACAATATTTTTTTGTGGGTTAAAAAAGGATGATTGTTTTTTTTTTTTTTTTTTTTTTTGTTTATGATTGATGAAAGTTAAGAACTATCCTTTATTTGAAAACTGGCAATACTAACGCAATTGGTTTTGGTTTTGCTTTTCTATTGTGTGGAAAATAAGTTTTAGTCATCACAGTTGTCATTTGGTGTTGATTGTATAATATGAGTGATGAATGGAAATAGAAATTTTTGTTCAGATGTAGGATGTACTATCTATAGAAAATTATGTATGAATATAACAAATACAAAGCAATAAGTCTTTTTGTTTACTTTAATAGTTATAGTAAAAATATTTTTTTTTTAATGAAAAAAAAAAATCTTTTATTCACATTTTGATTAATAGAAAAGGGTCGATAATTTTTGAAACCAAAAAAAATCATAGTAGGATGAAACCCATTGGAAAAATAGGTGAATATGATAAAAATGAAAGGAAAAATAAATTACGGGCGAACCAAGTTAGGGAAGAGGGTATGTTGAGTTTTTAATGGTAAAAAATGGTATATCTCGATTTCCGGCAAAACTACAAATCCTATAGAAAAAAGTTGTATGGCACAGTTGTAGGTAATAAAAAGATCTACAACTTTTGTATCAACAATTTTTTCACATAACCTCAAAATTTATGTGAAAAATTCAAAAAATCGAGTTTTTGGTTTTTTATTTTTATCTTTTTCAAAAACAAAAAATTTTCTACGAAATTTGGTGGAAACCTACCTTATTATATCTTAAATACACTGTAATTTATTTGATTTAAAATAATAATTTGTTCACCTTATTTTGACTTAATACCAAAAAAACACCCTAATTTTCAATCGAAAATTCACGTGTCAAAATATCAGCTTTTTTCAAAAAGTCGGTGGGCATTTCGTTCGTTAAAATGTCTTTTTTCTGATGGTGTAAAAAAAATTCACATTGGTATACTATAGAACATGTTCTAGTAAAATTCAAAAAATGAAAAAAGCTTGAATTCGAAAAAAAATTTTTATCATTGTTTACAATTTTGGCCTATTTATTCAAATTTACACTATAATTATTCAAAAAACGTAAGATTAATTAATGTTACATGAAATCTTACGTTTTTTGAGTAATTAAAGTGTAAATTTGAATAAATAGGCCAAAATTGTAAACAATGATAAAAATTTTTTTTCGAGTTCAAGTTTTTTTCATTTTTTGAATTTTACGAGAACATGTTCTATAGTATACTAATGTAAATTTTTTTACACCATCAGAAAATAGACATTTTAACGAACGAAATGCCAACCGACTTTTTAAAAAAAGCTGATATTTTGACACGTGAATTTCCGATTGAAAATTAGGGTGTTTTTTTGGTATTAAGTCAAAATAAGGTGAACAAATTAATATTTTAAATCAAATAAATTACAGTGTATTTGGGACATAATAAGGTAAGTTTTCACCAAATTTCGTAGAAAAATTTTTGTTTTTGAAAAAGATAAAAATAAAAAACCAAAAACTCGGTTTTTTGAATTTTTCACATAAATTTTGAGGTTATGTGAAAAAATTGTTGATACAAAAGTTGTAGATCTTTTTATTACCTAGAACTTTGCCATACAACTTTTTTCTATAGGATTTGTAGTTTTGCCGGAAATCGAGATATACAATTTTTTACCATAAAAAACTCAACCCTCCCACTTCCCGAACTCGGCTCGCCCGTAATTTATTTTTCCTTTCATTCTTATCATATTCCCCTCCTTTTCCAATGGGTTTCATCCTGCTATGATTTTTTTTGTACTTTTTAATGTTTTTGAAGGCATCGGCACTGGTCTATAATGAATTCAGTATGACAAAAAAAATCATATAGAAAAATTAGATTATGAAGTGCTCAAACCCAAACTTGAAGCGGGTAAAGATAATATTAAGGAAAGACCTTTTTTTCCATCACATCTGTTTTTTTTTTTTTTTTTTTTAATATTTCTTCAATTATTTTTAAAGCCATATAAAGAAGAAAAAAGTCGGAAATAAAAAAATAAGATATTGTACTATCTTTAAGATTTAAAATGCCCCTAAATTGCTGTACTCAACTTTGTTCAGTAAAAAAATAGTTACGCATACACCCCAGTGACCCGCTGAGATTAATATTAAAATTAATAAAAGTATCACTGGAACAGGTTGACTATTTTAACAATTCACTATTTGTCAAGTATTATACATTTGTGTTCCCATTTTAAAGGACAATAATGGCTTAACAGTGACATCAAATTTAAAAGTATAAATTGTACCCAAATTAATTAAATTTATATATTTTAATGGAGACATCTTATCCAAAAATTGTTTTGATTTGTGATCATTAGGCCTTTGGAAGGCCCACCAAAAAGGCAATGTTTCCGAAGTAAAACTTGGCTGTAATTGTATCACAGAAATGGTTCCATTTCATGGCAAGAAATGTGACTAGATTTTCATAAATTATTGACAGATAACTGAAATGTAATAGATCCACATATAGTCAATCCACAAATAAATGTAAATTTAATGTAAATTTAATATATGTACTTACCGCACGGATACAAATACATATATATCGAAAAATTCTTAGTAACAAATTTTGATATTCACAAGGATGCTATAAAACTTTTTTGATAATTGAATGATTATTCAGCTTACTCTAATGTAATAAGTTGTAAAAAAAATGTAAAAAAAACATTTTTTTTTTAATAAATCATACAAAATTATATAAAATTTTATTTTAAAATTAGAAAAACATTTTAAAGTGAAAACTTCTTTAGTATCGTAGTGATTTGAAACAAGGTGAAACGAAAACGCGACACGAACATTCAACTTGTTATAACTTTTTTGTTTTAATAGATAGATGAATAAAATTTTTACTGTAGATAGGTAATTAAATAAACTATTATTGTTCAAAACTTCATTTAATTTAATATTCAAAATCCTGAGATAACGGTAGGTAAGATGTTCTTTTTTTAAACACGTTATATCTTTTGATCTAAGGCACATGACAATTTTATTTATTACGCATGCTAATAATATTATCTTTCATTTGGTATATCACTCATAACGGTACGTGATCTACAAGTTACAAAATCTTTAATTTAAATACGTGAAAATACATCAAAACACGTGTGGAGATCTATTGCCATTAGTCAGTGCAGGAAGTACCGCAATCTCAATTTTAAATTTCGAGATAGTTGGCTTTAAAAAATTCTTACTTTTTTTGTAGGCATGGTAGAAACATGATAAAAGGTGAAATAAAAAGCTTTCAGATGATATAAAATTTATTTTAATTTAAGTTATTAGGTTGTCATATAAAAGATATAGATTTAAAGATGATGGACAAAAAATAAGGTAAATTTTTTCGATTTTTATTTTTTGCAAGAAAAATAATTTTTAAGGTTTCACTTCTACCACGTGTAGACCTCAAAACAAAGTATAAATAATTTTATAACAAATAATTTCCAGAAAAAGGAAATTAAAAATCTATATGGTGGTTTTTTTAAATATTTTTTTGTCAAAATTGTTAAAAAAATATGCCTTAAAATGGATATACATATGTATTAACAAACAAATAAAACAAAGTTTCAATACAAATTTGTTTTGTTTTTAATTTTTAAATTCTATTTTTGTTTTGTTTTAATCCTTGGTCAAAAAGGCAGAATCTGTATTCCATTATTTTATTCATTATTCTGTACTTCCAAATTTTGAAAGACCTGTATTTTCATTCCATAAATCTGCCTTTTTATTATTCTGCATTTCAAAATTATATAAATTTAAACTTCTGAACTTCAAATTTCTGTTAAGACTAGGTACTGGATTTCAAAAATCAGTATTTCTAATCTATGTTAAAGAAGAAGTTGACAGCACTGGTTCATTTATTGTAGCTGTGTGTTATAATAGTCCCGTGATTTTTGTCGTTTTAATTTGTAAATTTTTAAAATTAATTTCAAATTTTTGTTTTAGTGCACTGAAAAAAGTGTACTATTTTGTGTTTACCTATAATAATTCCCTAAATTGTGTTAAAAGTGTTTAAAATTAAATGTTTTAATTTATAGATAATAGTCTCCGGTAATTATTAAAATAAAAAAAAAGTTTCCCTCAGTTTGAGTGTTTTTTTTTTTTCTTTATTTACATGTGTCAGTGTATTTTCCTTATACATTAGCACTTCCCCTTATTTATTAATTCCGTTTATTAGTTTATAGCTCACTTTTTTTTTGTTTGTTTTAATATTTTAAACCCATTTTTTTAGTTTCTTATTAGAATTTGTTTTTAAAATATTTAAAGCGTCCGCGGTTCAAGTGGTAAAAGCGCGCTTCTTTTTGTTTAACTTTTTTTAATCTTAGGGGTCCAGGTTCAATTCCCACTGTCTGACGAAAAATCAATTTCTTTTTTTTTAATTGATTTTCATACAATTTTATTTTTTTTATTTTTTTTATCTATTTTTTTTTTCTTATTTAATTTGTTTTTCAATATTATTATTTTTTATTATTTTTTTTATTTTTTATATTTTTAATTATCATTTTTACATATTTATTTTTTAATTGTATTTCAAATAAATACCATGGTTTGCTCGACTAAAAATTGTTCTGATGGGTCGATTTCTACTCCCTTATATGCTTGTTTCGGACCGTGTGGTAATCTCTACCATGCAAAATGCATTGGTTCCACTAATGGTTTTATTGAAAAGATTTCTAACTCTAAGTTTGCCTATTGGTATTGCCCTGATTGCCGCGAATTATCTATATCTACATTAGCTTTCAAAATGTCTTCTTTTAAAGCAGACATTTTAAAACTCTCAAAAGGTTTCGAAGAACTTCTCAATGTTTTTAATACTGCGGTCTCAAATTTAAATTCTTTTTCCATAACTAACAGTATGGTAAATAACTCCACTTCAACTGATGATTTAGTTCCTGACCTTCCTCAAAATTTAATTTCTTCTCACGATGATGATATTCTTGCTCAGTCTGGTTCCGGTATAAACAAAGCTCATGTACGTACCCAAAAAATTAACAAAAAAAGAAGGAGAGACAATTCATCGAATGTGAAAAATTCTGGTCCATCTCCAAAACGCACAAATCTCAACACAAATCCTCATCCTATTGCCGTATTACCTAATCCTACTCAACCAGTAGCCTCGACAACCACCGTTGCTAGTACTAATATAATTAAGGCTGTTTCGAAACCAAGATCGATTTTCGTTTCACGGTTAGACCCTAATACATCTCCTGATGATATAATTTCCCATTTAGTTTCTTGTAAAACCATTCCTTCAACAACATCTATTAAGTGCACAAAAATAAGTAAGCCCAATAGTTTTATTTCATCATTTAAAATTGTAACAAACCCAACTTATTTTGATTCCATTTGCAACACTCATAATTGGCCCCTAGAAACCTTAGTTAAAGAGTTCTCTATCACAAAAAAACACCCTGTATCTAAAATACCTTCGACAAAAAACTCAGCAGGATTGCCCTCTTTTACCAAAACGTAAGGGGGTTACGAAGCAAAGCCGCTGACATTTTCATGAATTCACAAACATTTCCACATGATATATTTATTTTAACAGAAACTTGGTTAAATGCTAGCTTTTTAGACACGGAACTATTTTGTCAAGAGTTCTTAGTTTACAGAAAAGATCGCCACGCCGGAAATGCAAAGGAACTCGGAGGTGGTGTCTTAGTAGCGGTTCGAAATAAATTTGTTTCTTCTTCCATATCATTCCCGTTTAAGCTCTCAATTGACTTAATCTGCGTTAAAATTTCTTCAATGACTAAATCAATTTATATTCTAAATGTATATATTCCTCCAAAAAGTACATCATGCTCTTATACAGAGCTTTCGATGGCTTTAGATTACGTACTTGACTTGTCTTGCTCCAATAGCAACATATTACTTTTAGGAGACTTCAATTTACCTCACATTGATTGGGTCCCTTCCGATGATGAAACATATCAAGAAGCTTCACTAACATCTTCACAAAATGAGCTTGCTTTATTAGACAAAATTTTGTATACTGACTTACAGCAGATAAGCTGTATTAAAAACTATAAAAATCGAATTCTCGATTTAGTATTTTCCTCTGACGCTATTAGTACTCTTGTTCTAGAGTCTAGAACTGGTATCACTAATATAGACGGTTACCATCCACCTTTGGATATCTTCTTTGAATGGAGCAATCATATTACTGAAAACAGTAACGATTTTGATTGCTCTTATACTCTTGATTTTAAAAAAGCAAATTTTGAGTTGCTTTCTGAAAACATATCTAGTTCAGGGATAGAAAATATACTTACATTATCTAATATTGATGAAGCAATTACAAATTTTTATAATATCCTTAACAGCTGCCTTGTAAATTCCATTTCCATGAAAAAATCAAATAATAATAATAATAATTTTAGTCACCCTTGGTACACAAAAGACCTAAAAATACTAAGAAATAAACGAAATAAAGCATGGAAACTTTTTTTAAGAACCCTTTCCCCAGTTGATCACGCTTCTTACGTTGAACTATTTGAAGAATTCAAAACTCATTCAAAAAATTTGTACACCGACTACATGATTGAGAAAGGAAATTCCCTAAGAAAAGATCCAAAGTCATTTTGGAACCTTGTTAACTCAAAGAAAAACTCAGATGGATATCCGGCAAACTTCATTCATGACGATATTACATTACATCAAACATTTGACATTTGCAATGCTTTCGCCAATAACTTTCGTAATTCATTTGTTAATGAGACTGTTGATGTTGACGAAATCTATTTCAAAAATTTACTTTCATATTCCGAAACGAGTTGTACGAACATCCCTGTACTGCAAAGTACTGTGTTAGACCTTCTTTCATCCTTAAATGATGATTGTTCTGCTGGCCCAGATGGTGTGCCACCAATAGTATTAAAAAACTGTAGAAACTCCCTAGTTCAGCCTCTAACATTTTTATTCAAACTTTCCATCAAGTCAGGAAAATTTCCCTCCATCTGGAAAAAGTCATTCCTCACTCCTGTTTTCAAGAAGGGTGATAAGACAGATATAAAGAATTATAGGCCTATCTCGAAACTATCCTGCATTCCAAAGGTTTTTGAGCAAGTTGTTTGTGATAGTCTAGCATTTTATAGTAAAAATCTGATAAGTGAAAAGCAGCATGGCTTTGTAAGAAAAAGATCTACTACAACTAATCTTCTTAGCTTCTTAAATAAATGTTCAAATGCATTAGAAAAAGGTAATGAAGTTGACTGCGTTTACACTGACTTTTCAAAGGCATTTGATCAACTTAGTCATAAAATAATAATCTTCAAATTAAAAGCTTTTGGTTTTCCACGTATTTTTATTGCCTGGGTAGAATCCTATCTTAACCAAAGATCCTATCAGGTCAAATTTAGAAACTGTCTTTCAGATCTTTTTATAGCCAACTCTGGCGTCCCTCAGGGAAGTCACCTAGGCCCATTTTTATTCATTTTAGCTATAAACGACGTAATCTCGTGCATAACTTCAAGTGATATTCTCATATTTGCTGATGATATGAAGATTTTTAAAGAAATTAAGTCTGACAATGACCGTATCCTTCTACAAAGCGATATTAACAGTTTTAATGTTTGGTGTGGTAAAAATGGCCTTTCACTTAACCCAGCTAAATGCCAAACAATTACATTCTCGAGAAAACGAGTCATTAATATTTTTGATTACTACATCTTGCAACATAAGCTATGTAGAGTATTTAGCTTCAAAGACTTGGGTGTCCAATTTAGTTCAAATTTAGGATTTACTGAACACATCAATTTTATAGTAAATAAAGCGAGCTCAATGCTTGGTTTTATTAAACGTTGGGCAAAGGAATTTGATGATCCATTTGTTACTCTATCTTTGTACAACTGCTACGTTCGACCCCATCTTGAGTACGCTTCTCAAGTATGGAGTCCTTTTTATGAAGTTCATAAAAACCGAATCGAATCTATTCAACACAATTTTGTACGCTTCGCTCTAAAAGGTCTTCCTTGGACCGACCCTTTCAACTTGCCACCTTATGAACATCGCATTCAACTTCTTCAGATACAAACTTTAGCACAGAGACGTGTAAATAATGATTTAATCTTTCTTCATCAGCTTATTAATTCCCAAATTGACGCCCCTGATCTATTAGCTTGTATTGGTATAAATTATCCGGGTGGATCTCACCTCCTACGAAGATTTGAACCTTTGCATATCGACTTTCATAGAACAAACTATGGTATTAATGAGCCTCTTAGTCGCATGAGTAAACTTTTTAACTTGAACCATTCATCCTTAGACTTTAATTTGACGAAAATGGGTTTAAAAACATTGTTTCGAACCAGTGCTCCACAATCGTGACTGTTAATCAATGTTTTAAATAAATGTTGGATTTTTTGTACTTATAATTTTATAACTTGTAAATTTGTTTGTAATTATTTTGTTTTTATATTGTGCATGTGGGAGGTTGTATTTTTTGTCTACTAACCACTAACATGCACTTATGATGAGCCTCTGATTGTAGTTAAAAGCTTGTTCTAAGCTTACTACATCAAAGAATCTGAAGTGAAAAAAAAAAAAAAAAAAAAGAAGACTAATTATTTTGTTATTGCACTGTCAAAACAATTTTCTTTTTCCACTTGCAGGAATTTTAACTCCAGTGTTTTTAAATACAGAATCATGTAAAATACATAATTTGGGATGATTTACAAAATCTAGATATAATACCTATTCAGAATTTTGGAAACCGTATTTTTGCACTTAAAAGTAGGGCTTAATTCATGAAAGGATATTTTTCTTAACATCTTGGACATGAACTTTGACAAAAGTGGATTAATAAATTTAAGGCAGTAATAATTTAAGGATATATCCACTTTTTTTCATTCTATATTATATTATTAAAAAAGTAAAAAATGTGTAATCCATAGGGCGTTTTTTTTTTAAACTATCTTAAATTAAAATACAATAAAAAAAATATTTTAATAAACTTTTTGAAGCATTTTAAAAGTCGTAAAATGGTGGTTCAAATTTAACTTTTTTTTTTAAATTTTTTTTTTTTGCGTTGAAGCTCAACTTCTGTTATGAGCTTATATTGACAAAATACGCTGATATTCTGACTTTCCTGCTATATATGTATTAAAAAAAAATTGTCATAATAAACTTATCTTCATGTATACTTAATACATTTGTCTGTGTTATTTTTCAGTTTGCAATTTTCTGTCTCTAAAAAAAAAACACCCTTTATGCATAAAACATGTCATATCAGGCAATACTAGTTCCACGTATTTTTTAACTAACGAAATACACAATTTTGTAAGCGTGTCTCCGTCTAGTCTATATAATGTTTCCATTATGCATCGTATGTAATGTCAAATATTGAATTAAATTTCTGCAAAACAGATAATAATTATCATAAAATTAATTTCTCGAATCAGGTATTGTAAATGAAGAATTAACTTTTGGCTACATATTGAGTTTTTTTTTCAAAAATTTCCTTTAAACACATTTTCAACATTTTCCAATGAATAATTCAAAAAAAAAAAAAAAAACAGATTCTATATTAAAATTCGTTGAAACATTAAACAGATTTTAAATTGTGATTAAAATCTGTCTGTCATATCTGTGATATTTAAAAAAAAAAAATTTAATTTTAAACAAAAATTACATAGAAATTGTATTCAAAGTTTAAAAAAGGTGGGCACGCTATTTTAATGACAAAAGCAACGAGTAACAGTGAACGAGGACAGTGAATTTTTTTTTTCAAATATTTGGTTTTTTGATTTCACAGAAAATCAAGACAAGAGCCAGGTTTTTTTTTTTTTTCTCAGAAAATCCTTGTTTTTTATATTTGAAAAATTGAAAACAGTTGACCTTATTTTTCGAGATTCAAAAATAGTAAGTACGAGTACTATTTTTAGTGTACTTCGAATCCTAGAAAAATTGAAATCAAGTCGACATTTCGGCGAAATGGATTAACGAGTCATAGTGGAAATGCGTTAACAAGAATCTATTAGCCCAGCGTAAAAATTGAAGTTTACAAAATATAAAAGGTTTCGAGGAAAATGTAGCAAATTTATACTCAAAATGTCCAAAAATACTTTTATTATTTAAAATTATTTCAACCTTAAATTACTCAAAAGCCATAAATCTACTGAAAAGTGTGAAAGAACAGACTAACCCTTAAATGTTGTTCACTATTTTGCAGCAAGGAATAATAAGGTTTTATTTCTTAAAATAGTACCGAACATTGATTTAAATTTAATATTATTAAAATTAACCCCCAGTTAAAAAAAAAACCCTTGATTGCATATTTTCCACAAAAAAATAAAATAAAAATAAAACCAACAATTTTTGCTGTCCTTGACAGCAAATGCGATAATGACTGTCACTTAATTATGTCTCATCTAGTTAACATTATCCTTTTGTTATGCAATTGACACATTCTTTCTATTGGTAAGGAAAGGTAATTAAATTTTTTTTTCGCCACAAAAAGTTTGCCTTCGCTCTTTGAATATCAAAACCAAAGACCGATTTATGTAGATGAATGATGATGTTGCAGAAAAAAATAAAATAAACCTAAAAGAAAAATGTAGGTGCTAGGTTGAGATAAAGAAAAAATAAAATGCACGACTGGGTCGCACGAACTTGCTCTTAGAGTTAAAGTTGCTTAAATTTTTAAGACTTTTTATATAGAAATTTGGAAAAAAAAATAAAATTCGTTTAAAAAAAAAATTAAAATAAAATCTGAAATTGAATTGCCTGCCAAAACAAGTATGCAGTTTTGATTGATATATTAACATGCATTTTTAGAAAAAAAATTTTCAAAATCGTTAGAGCCGTTTTTTAAAAAACTAATTTTTTATAAATATTTTTTTGGAAAAAAAGTTTTAAAATAAAATTGGTATGCCATTTTGTAGAAATCACTAATCAACATCTAAAAACAAAATTTCAAAAAAATTCAATGTCCCGTTTTCGAAAATTTGATTTTTCAAAAAAAAATTTTCAAAATTTTTTTAAAAATCCAAAAATTATTTTTTTGAAAATTTTATTTTTGGTTTATATTTAAATTGTATAAATGATTCTTCACAAAAAGTTTCGTTGAAATCGAATATGCAGTTTCGGAGATAAGAGGATTTGAAAAAAACGGTTCTATGGCAGGTACCGTTAATAATGATTTTCAAAAAACAAAATTTCCATAAAACGATAGACCTTAGCTTAAAACTAACATTTAAATTTTTTAAACAAAATCGTTGAAGCCGTTTTCAAGATATTTCAATTTTACTAAAATCGGTATATGACAAGTACCGTTATTTTTGGTCCAAAAAAATTAATTCCAAAAATCCCTCTGGAGAGTCGCCAAAAAACGCTACATACCAAGTTTGGCATCAATCGGCCCATCCGTTTAGGCTGTAGCTTCGTTTACAGACAGACAGACTGACAGACTGACAGACAGACAGACAGACAGACGGACTTCCGGGACCCACTTTTTTGGCATTGTCTACCATCGTAATGTCATGGAAAAATGTTATCTCAACTTTTTTTTTTTGTACGAATGCATAACTTGATATATAGTACCTATATCGCAAGTAAAAATACTGATTATAGTTCTGAAAGATATATCCCTGAGAGTAGCGACAATGACAATTTAATGACAACAAAGAATCTATTTTTTCTCGAGACGCACAAAAAAAAGTAATGACATTTCTATTCAATTTTCCGCCGTCAAATTATTATGGAAAGAGAGAGAGACTTTAATATTATGCCAGATAACACTGAGATATGAGTACCATTGGGAAAGCACGTAGACGTCGACACTCTGACGATGACATAGTTAGACAGACACCACGAGTCTTCTTCGTTCATTTCATTAGAAATTCCTTCAGTTGATTTCCAAAGCCAAATAGGATTCTCATATCTACCCCGCCATCCAAACAAAACAGCTTCTATGATGGAAGGGTATAATTAATGTCGTATGCGTTTATCTCTTTTAGTTTTTTTTTTTTTTAACTTTTTTGTAAATGAGTTTGTGATGACAGATGAATCTCGCTCAAGATTCTGGGAGATATGCAATAAATTTTGTAAATAAGCAAAAATGTTTGTCAAAATTTTTTGACAGTGTGATATAACATCACATCATAATAATAATTTCAATGTTAATTGTTTTCAATTTATGCAAAAATAATTGAAAATAATAATTATTTTGGGGCATGAAGGCTAATAGTTTGCTTTGTTAAATATTTAAAGAGAATTTTATTAAGGAAATGTTTGGAGTTTTATGAAAAGGACATTTGCAATATGAAACGAAATTAGTTAGCTTTAGAAATATTTTAACATCTTTGTCAACATTAAGGATGAGAGGATAGGAGATGATATCCAGTTGGTATTACAAAAAGAAAGATTTATATATGGGCATAATAAGCCCTACAAAACGTTTTTAACCCAGAAAAGTAGTTAATTGTATTGTATGTTTTTGTTTTATTTTTTGCTACGTTGTGTTTTTTTTTTTATATGTATTTGGTTGAGATACTAAAATTGAACCACTATATTTTGAAAATAAGTGAATTGTTTAAAATAGTCAACTTGTTTCATTATTAAGGGGGGAAATCCCTCTGGAATACAGATTTTTCAATAATTTTTTTTTTTTTGAAAACCAAAAGCATTTATTGAAATTTGGAAAAGTATATGACATTATTGAAATTATGAAGTATTGATACAATTTTTTTGAAGTAAAATAAAAACAAAATGGCGGCTCTACAGCTTTTTAAAGTATGACGTCTACAGTTTGCGCCGTGCAATGCCCAAGTCCACAAAATTATTTATAATCAAAAAAGAAATTTTTTTCTAATAAAATATATTTATACGCATTGAATGAACCTAAAATTTAGTAAAAAAAAAAGTGTAAAATAAAAATTAGAGACGAAAAAAACGAAAAAACACAAAGTTTTTTTTATAAATAAATTGCTAAAAAAAATATTTATTATAAAAATTATATTAAACTTTTAGGTTCATGCAATGGCCAATAATTTGCATTTTATTTCAAGTCGATAGCTTCATTAGTTTTTTTCGTACTGTGGAAGGTTCGGAACGCGTAGGTTTTGGAACTACAGTGGTGGAAAAATAATTAGAAACACGCTCTTTCTTTTCAAAATGTTTGTATGTTCTTAATATGAATAAAAAATATTAGAAATATTTTTTAACAGAGGTATTTGAAGAGCTTGATGTTTTACTAAGGATCTCCTCTTTATTGCACCTTCTTTTTCTAAAAAAATAAGGGGTTGGTGTGTCAGGAATATTATTAAGGACGTTTTATTATTTTTTTGGAACATGTGGCATTTTTCGAGGACTGCAACCACATTAACCAACTAATAGAAATTAGTTGGTGATAGTCCTTCTTATTATTTGTACGTTTAATTAATTGACCAAGTTTGGCAAGTGTAAATGCTAAAAATCAAAAACAGGATATTTCTTAGTAATTTTTCCTCAGTGTTTCTAATTATATTTCCACACAAAATTGGACTATATTTTAGATTTTTTGCAATATTTTTCTTTTGTTGGATAAATTCTAAAATTTTTTTCTTAAAATGTTACAAGCATTATATCATCACTTGTGTTTGCTAAAAATTTGTTAAATATTTTGTATTTATAGTAAGAAAAAAATAACATTTTGTAAACAAAGCAGGATGTTTCTAATTATTTTGCCACCACTGTATCTAGGGACTTTTGAGGCTTCATTTAAGGCTAACACCACTGACAATAGTTTCTTCGGTTGATAAATAAATTTACTATGCAAAAAAAAATTATGCAAACATAAAAAATTAAACAGGGATTTCCCTCCTTAAGTGGGCATTACACTAACATTTTAATATTTACCTCAGGGAGTCACTGAGACGTATGCGTTACTTTTTTATTGAACAAAAATAATATTGGTCATGCAAAGTTATACAATTAGGATACAATACTTAAGAGCCAGTTTGCTTTAAATTTTCGTTTCACTTACTTTTTATGGCTAAATGGATGCTCACTTGTTCTGTGTTTTAAGAATGTTTTCCATGTCTTAGAAATAATCGTATATTGAAGAATTTTTATATTTCAAAGATGTGATTTGAGTCTATATTTTTGAGCTTAAATTTTTTTTTAAGCTATTTAGAATCCAATTTTTTTAAGATCTTTCTTTTTAATAGCGGAATGTAGGCTTCCAAGTGTTTAGCTTTTCTTTTAACATTTAACATACTATATTCTATTAAGGTTCAATTGCACGAACGAAGTGGTTAGTTTATTCCATGAAATTAATCCTTCGTCAAATGTTCTTCACAGAAAATTAATCCCAATTAGAACCGTACAAGTCAGCAACATCAAGTAAAGCATTCCAATTAAGAGGATATATGCGTTATCATCCCCGCCATTATAGTGACAGTTGACTTGAACAACTTGACTACTCATAAATTTTTAAGAAAATCTTTTGGAAATATTTTCTCTAGTTGAGGAAAATATTTTTAACATTTCGAAAAATATAGAGAAAAGGAGCTTTTTAAATGTATAAATAGATTAATTTCAAATTTTCTATCTAAGTAGCATTTTATGGAGATTCTCCTGATATCTCTAAAGAATTTATTTACAAGACAGAAAATGAAAAAAAAAAAAAATACGTACTTTATTTGTTAAAGTTAAAAAATAACGTCTTATTATACTCGCGATATATGTAGGGAAGAGGTCTTGTTTAAGATTCGTTAAATAAATTGAACCTAAATTTTAAATGTTAAATTACACCAAATAAATACCTCTCAAATTATGCTGCTTTTTTTTTGTAATTATTTAAGAAAATAAAATAATCCGTTTAAAATTCATTCCTTTTCTTTAATTAAGATAATTATCCAAAAGAAAATCAACAATAAAATGAACCTAATGAGGACGGGTAAATATGCTTTAGGTAAGTATTTATAATAGAGTGATTTTGAATTTGGTTTCAAAGAAAATAATGAAATGGAAAAAATGCTTCGAAAAACAATTTGGGAATCACATATAAACTGGGATTACACTACATTTTGGGAGTGCACTGTACATAGCAAGTTTTGAGATTAAATTTTAGGATGAAAATTTTTTTTTAAATATTTTTTCAGAACCTGAAATGTAATTCTTTACAGTTTTTATATTTTTTCAAAATAGACCCTTCGAAATAGACCCTTAATATTTGAAAAGTGACCGTAGAGCTACTTGCATCAAGTTAATATCTACAATTCTACACGATTAAAAATTTTGTCGTAGTTTTAAAGATAACCTTTGGAATAAGGCATTTTCAATACAAAAGAAATATTTTAGCCACAGTTTTTACATAAATTTTGAATTCGTATCAAATATTTTTGTATTAAAGGCATTGTCTCATATACAGGTTGTCCCACAGTCACCACCCCAAATGAAAACTATGGACTCCTGAGGTCATTTTAAGTCGAAAAACTTAAGAGGTAATTTTCTCGTTTTGGTCCCGTTTTCGAGTTACCACGGTTTTTATGATTTTTTCTCTTTTGTCCTTTAGCTGGCCTTATCTTTGCCAAACTACGTTTGATTTGAAAGATTTTTTTTACAACCAATCAAGAATTTATTACAGTTTAAGTTTTTCTCAAAACTTTTTATTTCTGCGGACAACCGTTTCTCCACAATTTTGAATCAAACACAATTTTCTTTGTTTTTTAAGTTGTTTTTTTTACACTTTCATATCATTTTAGTCAAAAAAAACACGTTAATGAGTATTAATTTTTTGTGCTTTTTATTAAAGCCCAGTTTATTTTCATAAAAAAAATAAGTTTTATTTCATAAAAAAGGCTACTGAAAGTAATTAGAAAAAATAAACAAACTGAGTAAATTAAAAAAAAAGAATTTTTTAAATACAAAATTAATTTAAATGAATTAAAACTTTTTCTGAGCTTTATCTATTTGTTCTTTTCTTAACCACAATAGCTCAGAAAAAGTTTTTAATTCATTTCAATTAATTTTTTATTTAAAAATTATTTTTTGCTCAAACTACAAAAAACATACAGAAAATCTTCACCATATTTAATATTTTCTACTAAAATTATTCTACTCTTTTTTTAAGTTAGAAATGAGTGTCACCTTAAACCCTAATATTATTGAAACCTTGAACTATATCAAGCTTAAGATTTTTGGGCTTAAAAAAGTGTTGTTTTTGTTTTATTTTTTTCACTTGATAGTGGAGTAACTAAAGCTCAAAAATTGGCAATATTAGGGAACCCGGCCGAACAGCTTAGATTTTGAAGATCTTTTTTTTCAAACGTCGGTAATTAAAAATACTTTAAAGTCTATAGATTAAAAATTGCCGGTGTTGCCGTTTTGATTTTTTAAATTTAATTGAAAATTTTTGTGAACAAAAACAAATTTTTTTCAAAAATTTTTCTTAAATTTCATAAATTAATTGATGCCAAAAGATTGTCTAGGAAATTCAAGGAAAAAAAATATATGGGAGTGAGGGACAATCTTCCATCGTTCAATCGTTCAAAGATGTAATTTTCTTATTAATTGACTTCAAATACAAAAAATAATATTTGAACACAACGGCAACACCTACAATATTCAAATATACATTTTTTAAAAGCTAAAAGCTTAGTCATACATGTAAAATTAAAATTAAGTTAATTGAATGAACGGCTTTTGAAAGAATTACCATTCTTTCAAAAGCCGTTCATTGAACTCAGATTTTTGAAAAAAAAAATTATTGAAAAAATTTTAACATTTCTTTTTTTAAACTTGGTCGTAATATAAAATGCATTTATTTTTAAATTTTTTTGGCCGCATTTATTATGATTTCAAATTATAAAAGGAAATGTCAATATGTATTACGGTTTATGAAAAAAATTAAAAAGTATTTCATTTTCGAAGAACTTTTTTTAATAAAAGTTTTGAAAAAAAATGTAACTTATTTTTTTTTTTTTAAGTTCAACATCTAAACATAAAATTATTTTTTATTCATTTAATAACCCTTACTGTTGAAAGTTAAATAGCAAAAATTTAAAGTTCCTATTTACCACAGTCTTTGAGAAAATTAATTATTTCAATGCAAAAATTCAGTTTTAATAAAAAAAAACCATTGAAATTGAAGTAATTTTTCATTTTTTTTTCAAAAGTGTGATATATTTTACCTTTATTGCTTCGAAATTCAACTGATAATATTTATGGCCAAAAATTTTTTTTAAATAAATTCATATTTTATTAGAAAAAGTTTGGAAAAAAGTCATTTTAAATTTTTCTAATAACATTTTTTTTTTTAATTCTGAGTTTGTTGAGGACCATTTTTTCAAAAAGTCTTGATTAAATTTAGTGGATTTAAATTTAAGAGATGAGAATGAGCTTCTGGCTTTTTAAAAATGTATTTTAAAATATTGTAGGTGTTGCCGTTGTTTTCTAAATATATTTTTTGTGTTTGAGGTCAGAATGTTAGAAAATTGCATTTATCGCTTAAACGATGGAAGATTGTCCCTTACTGCCTTTTATATATTTTCCTTAAATTACCTAGAGAATCTATTGCTATCATTTGTTTTATGAAATTAAAGCAAAAAAATGGTTTTGTTAAAAAAAAATTAATTTTAATTTAAAAAAAACAATACGGCAACACCGGCTATTTTTAATCTATAGACTTTAAAGTATTTTTAATTACCTACGTTTAAAAAAAAAATCGTCAAAATCAGAGCTGTTCGGCCGGGTTCCCTAATAATTTGCTTTAGTTACTCTACTATGAGTAAGGTTGCCGAGTTTAGAGTAGATCTTAGCTTTTTAGTATTTAAAAAAATATTTTTTTTTTTTTTAAAGTTGTTTTTTTTATTTAAATACTTAAATTCATATTTTACTTACATTATTTTATTAATTGTTGTCACAGTGTATGGCCTAAACTTTAGGCCTCTTTGACTTTGTTAACATTTTTTGAATTAACAAAAAATTGATAAAAGATATGAAAAATTTACTCCTGTAACAATGTTTCCCTTAAAATAAGGGTTGCCAAAAATATTCATATTTTAAAAGTTTCAACCCTATTTTTTGTTTTTTTCATTTTCAGTATCAACTTATTTTTCATTTAATTTTAAGTTAAAACACTCACAACAAACCATAAAATAAGTTAATGTATTTATCAAAAAAATAAAAATCCACACCAAAAATCATCGGTCTGGCTATACAAAATCCATTATTAATTTCTCAATTAATCACAATTAACATCAAGGATACGGACGTGGTGGGAAAAATTAATGAAAATCACAGGAAACCAGAATCCATCAGTCAACAAACAACATTATAAAGAATTAAATCAAACATTATACGTATATAACAGCCGTTTTCAGTTTCATCCTGTTAAAAGAGGAAGCTCATCTCACTCTCAAGCATACAATTAATTCCTCATGAACACGAAGAGGCATAGAGTCTGTATAAGGTGTTATTTGCCATGCCACAGACAACGAAAAGAGAACGAACGAAGAAACTTAATTTTTGAACTATCATGTGGCCTATTAATTTATCTTCATCATGTTTCTATGGATGCTATAACACAAGAAACCAACACACACGTCTCATCGAGCAGGGTATGCCTTCGCCTTGTGTCGAGCGGACGTGTTTTATGCAGATTAGAGACCATTTACCTACCCAAGTGATGTCAGATGAATTTCAATACAAAATCCTTGTTGTCCTTTTACTGTAGGTCTATGTTTATGATGGTGGAGAATCAAAGTGGAATAGTCATTTAAGCTGGCCATTTAAGTTCACTTTATGGGTGTTTTTTTTTTTCAGAAATTTAAACGGCAAAAAAAAACCTTTAAGCATCACCTGCTTTATTAAAAAAAAAAAATAAATAAATCAAGACAAACATCATCATGCGGAATGGAATTTTTAATCAGAATAGATACCTGTGCAGAACTGTTATAGAAAGGATCATTAGTTTTGTAACCGCATCCGTGATGGAGTTTTGTGTCGTTCTATGTTTTTTAGTCATTAAGGCCTACTCTAAAGACAGGAAATTTTCTAAAAATAACGACGTAGCTATTGGCTAGCATCATTGCGTCAATCAATATATTTGCTGTGGTCATCATCGTCATCATAATTATAAATTTTGCAAAAGCCTTTAGTACCTATCGCATGTTTGCATGTTGGGCAAAATATTGACAACGACTCTAAAACTAATAATTACATTGGCGATGTAATTTAACTATCAAACAGTAGTGTTGCGCAATTTTTGGGGTTTAACCTTTTCGAATTTCGAATTTTTGGAAATCAATAAACTAATTTTTTTACATATATTTAAACACATAGTAATTAAAAAATTTTCTAGGTTATAAATAATGATCGATTTTTAATTCAAAATTCGTTGCATATTTTTTGGCTCAATTTGAAACCTATGATAGATATTGTTTCTTTAAAGGTTCCTTTTGTAGCATTTTTTTTAAACGTTTAGAAAACAAACATCCTTTCTTCTTTTGAATATATTTTTTTTTTTATTCCTTAAAATGTGTTTATATTTCAAAGAAATGTATCGAAGCATTGAAAAGGCTTCAATGGGAGTGACCCTGAAAAATTGAATTAAAATACCTTTATCCAGCATAAATGCTATCGTGAAACAAATAAATAAAAATATATATTTGTGGTACGACGACAACAGTCTCAAGGAGAACCATGTCCTAGACATTTAATTATACTGTCTTACATTTCTGTTGGCTTTAAATTAGTACCACAAATTTGCTGTTTAATCCAAACGTTTAAAAGAAGATGAACCTATGTATGTTCTTTTTGCAATTGAGAGTCTAGGATTTTTCACAATTTTTTTGCAAGAAGCAGTTGTACCCTTGAGGAAAAAAAATGAAAACAATTTAAACTCAGACATCTGGGTGTATTCAATTGCCAATCGTGCCTATCGCATTAACAATTATACCCTGGGATACGTAAAGTACTTTTAATTCAATGAACTGCGTTCATGGGGGTATCTACTTGACGACTGTTAAAAATAAAAATGATTGAGAAAAATGAGGGTGATGGCACAAAATATATATACTGGGATGGGTACCTAATTTTTCTTACCTCCTTTTTTTATGTGGGACTCAGGATTATTTTTGTGTGATTTTTTTCGTAGTCTCCAAGAGTAATGCCTACAACATATCACTCATTTAATAGAAAACGTGAGCTTATTATCTCACTTGCCTTCTTCTACGGTTTAATTATGACCTTAAATGAGTTTTTTTTTCAGTCTGGTAACTGAAAAAAAAACTCATTTAAGGTCATAATTAAATAATTTTTGGAATAGTTTTAATCTCAAAAACGTAAGATTTATAGAGTAGCTCGAACTTTTTTTCGGATTGTATTTATTTTGAGGAATCATTGAATTTCTTAGAACCAAAATTAACGGTACTTTCCATACGACTAAAATGGATAAGGTCATTTTAAAAACGGTTCTAACGATTTTGATTAACAAAAACTATATTTTGATAAAAAAAAAGAATAACAATTTTTGGACCGCTATAAATGGTACCTGCCATAGAACCGTTTTACTGCAGTCTGACTTTCTCGTAACGATAAATTAAAAAAAAAATTATTTTTTTAATTAAAAAAATTATATTTGTTTTTAATCAATTTTTTCTTTTGAAAAACAAAACTATTTAAAATAAATTGCACGACTGGGGTCGCACGTACTTGCTCTTAAAGTAACTATAATGTTAAAGCTATTTATTCAAGAAATTTAAAATTTGATATTTTGAAGAAATTTCATAAGTAGTATAAAAAAATTATATCTGTTTTTATAATTAATTAAACTCCGTTTTAAATTATCTTAAAAAAAAAAAAAATATACCATTTTATTTCTTGTATAAAAAGGTATTTTTAAAAAAAAATTTCGAAAATTGTAGGAGACGTTTTTTAAAAAAATAAATTTTTATATATAAAAATTTTTTAACATTTTTCAAAAAAAAAGTTGGTATGCCATTTTGAAGAAATAATTAATTTACACATAAAAACTAAATTTCAAAATTTTTTATTAATCCGTTTTCAAAAAATTGATTTTTCAAAAAAAACTTTGAAATATTTTTTAAAAATCCAAAAATGCGTTTTTTGAAAATTTTCTAAAATTTTAATATTATTTTTACTTACACACTTTTGTATAAAAATTTTCATTTAAATCGGGTTAATGTTGTACGAGATATTCAGAAACGAAAAAAACCGTTCTATGACAGGTACCGTTAATAACGGTACAAAAAATATTTTTTTTATTTAAAAAGTTGGCTCTTATGTGTAGTACTAAACACAAAAATTTTAATCAAAATCGTTAGAGCCGTTTTTGAAAAAAATTAACTTTTCTATTTCCGTTATATGGCAGGTACCGTTAGTTTTGGTCATAAAAAAAAAATTTCAATTTTCCCTCTAGGGAATCACCAAAAACTGCTAACTACCAAGTTTGAAGAAAATCACTTCACTCGTTTAGGGTGCAGCTCCAGATAGAGACAGACACACAGACAGACAGACAGACAGACAGACAGAATTGCCGGACCCACTTTTTTGGCATTCTCCATCATCGTAATGTCATGTAAAATTGTTATCTCAAGTTCGATTTTTTTTACGAATCCTAAACTTGCCCTATAGTACCTATATCGCAAGTAAAAAGGGGCTTTAGCGATCTTCAATTTGTTTTTAATATCCTTTGTTATACAAGAAATTAAATGACATACGTACTGCCGTGCTAAGCAAAAAGGGCGCATATTAGAGCTGTAGGAAACCGTATGTATTCGTTACTTAAATGCGGGTATTCACTTCAGTAACGAGTAACGAAACGTTACTGTCCAATTAGTATCGTTACTCGTATGTTTCGTTACTGGTACGGAACAAGTAACGAAACATACGAAACATGCGAAACATACGAAACATAAGAAAAATACTAAACGTACTAGTAACTACATTCCAATTCCAATACCAATTTGGATATACGAAATGCGAAACAAAAACAAAATGGTACACTGCCTCTGTTGGGGCGTAGCCGTACTTGTATTCTGTTTTCTCCTTTTTTCTTTTTGTAATTAATAAAAAGAATTTTTCTTTTCCTTTGTTTGATTTGTTTAATTTATTTTATTCTTTATATGATTCAAAAAAATAATTACAATTTTGGTTTTATTCGTAGTTTTAAGTTTTTGTTTTTTTTTTGTTTTTCTTTTGATTTCAGGTAGGTACTACTTTCATGCTTGTGTGTGGTGCGGTGGTGTCTGACATGAGTGACAACTTTGAATGAGAATATGGAATGAATGTGACTGAATGAAATGATTGAATGGTTTTTTATTTTAGGTTGGCTGCAATGACCATTTTTAAGTTTGGACCGGGAGGAAACGAAACATGGGCGTGTTCGCGAATAGGGATAATTTGCGTTCCGCAATTTTCCCTAAAACTGAGTACGCTTTTTACGTAGTCGTTTGTGGTTACCCCCGGCAGAACATTCTGAATTGAACAGCATCTATCGCATCTCCTATCGGTTCGATGTCGGTATCATCACTTCATCAGTAATGTAGGTATTATTCAACGACATTTGCTCAAAGAAATGTATGTATATCTTAATAGTTTCATTTTTGCTCTGTTTTTGTGTATGTATATGAAAAGGGGTAAATAATTACCTATTCTGTTTTTTTCTCTTTCGTACCGGTTTTTATGGGCGTGTGTGTGTGGGGTGAGATATGTGAAAGCGTGTGTTTAATCGTTGAACAATGGACATAAATTAAGAAATATTTTTGTATTTACCTATCTATATACATATGCACATATGTATGTTAAACTAAGAGAAGAAGAGAAAAATTACTTCGATTTTTTGTGTTTCAATTTGGACTTTTTATTTTTATTTACGATCGCCATTTTTAATTTCACAGAATTATCTTCCTGTATTCTTATTTGAATCTTGAATTGTTTGGTTTCTCAATTATGTCAGTTATGATTCTATTTAACTATTTCTGGTAAAAACTATATTCAGCATCGGCACATTCATATCTTAAAAAAAAAAAAACTTGTAGGTACATCGAAAATCTGATATTGAAATCAGATTCTTGAAAACTTAACTCTTTGCCAAGCTACTTGAGCTAGAGAATATTTGTATACCATTTTGAAAACGATATCTTGTCATTAAAAATCTTGCATTTGTATGTCGTTTTTACTTTTAATATACCTATATTTAAAAAATCGGAATGCCTTTTCTGTTTCCGTTCTCATTCCAATTCCAGGGAAAACTAACCAAAACAACCAAAATAAAAAGTTCTTAACGTAAATCGTGAGAAATAACAAATATACCAAATGTAGGAAATATACGAAACATACGAAATATACGAAATATACGAAACATACGAAGCATACGAAACATACGAAACATACGAAACATACAAAACATGCGAAACATGCGAAACATACGAAATATACCTAAAGTAACGAAAGTAACGAGTAACGATATCGTTGATGCGGGTACTAGCACCAAAAGTAACGTATACATGCGGGTACTCATTTTGTCGTTACTTTTAGAGCCCTAGCGCATATCCATTTTTGTAGTTTTGAGATAAATGCATTTTACTGACAAGGGAAAAGGTTTAGAATGGTAAATGTGCTCAATTTCAAAAATGATTTTAAGAAACTTGTAGTAGGAAAATTTTAATTTTTAGTTTACACAATAATTCAAGGTTCCCAAATTTTTTTTTTAATTTTTAGAGTTAGTAGGTAATAAATGCATTTTTCTTTTGAGGAATACAGCGGAGTAATTTCGTTGTGCTCATTTTTATTGACTATTTTAAGCCACTTGGAATTGAAAATGTGCTGTTTTTAGTTAACATATAAATGAGGTATTGTTTCAGGATGTCAAATATGCCTTTAACTCAATTTTGGATTTTTGGCTCATGCGCCCTTTTTGATTAGTACGGCAGCATAGTTTGGAGATCAAAACAATTTAAAAAGATGTTTTTGATAAAACCAAATCTTATATTATTTTTAACGTCTTAAAGGAGAATGCCCAAAAATACATACATATCTATAGAAAAACCCAGCATGATTGATATTTTTGCTTTTTTTGGCATTTGGCATTTTCCTCAAAAAAAAACATCCTTATAAATTTGTAAGAAACTTTAATCAACTTTTAACGTAAGAGCAAGGACGTGCTAACCAGTCATGTGATTTATTTCATGGTGCTTGGCAGTTTTTATTCTGATTCTAAACTAATAGTTTTCAAAATTTGTATTATTATTTTAATTTAATTTGACTAAAAATTGATGAGAGTTTTGAATATTATAATATAATAAAACATAATATTTTGAACAAAATTCAGTTAGAAAAAATTTGTTTTTCAAAAATTTTTCTCAAAATTTTAAATTTAAGTAAATAAATACAATTATTCACTCTCAATTATATTAATTTAAAGCCCCCATTAAAAATGAGAAATTTGTCAAATCGCTGACAAAATTTTAATATTCCTTTTTAAAAGGCGACTTAAAATTTAATGGAGCATTGGATTATAAGAGTTATTGTAGAAGTTTTAATTTAATTGCCCTTGAATTAATATGAAATTTTATAATTGAATTTCGGGCTTTTTGAAAAAGATATAGCATCATATTATTATCGATTCGGTGAGACTTTGAAGCCTTGTCACAAAGTCATTTAACAAAAACTTACTGCTAATTACTTTACTTTTCTTCTTTCAGTAAAAATGAGTTGGGAAAACTGAGTTGAAACAATTTGATATTATGAGATTGGGACATACACACAATACACAAGATTAGATTTGGAGCATTTCCATGAAAAAAATTGCTATACCTACTTTGCAAAATTGCCAAAAAAAAAAACACGGGTGTTATAAAGGTTGCCGTTGATTTTGAGCAACGTTTGTTCTTGTTTCAAGTCCAATAACGTGATTTGATTTTTGTAGCATCATATGAAAACAGAATGTTTAAGAGATTGAGCATGGCAGTAGGTGGTTTTTTTAGGGCCACTTCCAAAATATCTATATTTTTAAATGCTTTTATTTAAAAAATTTATTGATACAAATACGATTTTGAATATAAAAATAAGTTTTGGTTAAAAAACTAAAAAAAAATTAACAATGTATTAACAATGCATTAAATTTAAAGTCGTCATTTAAAATAGAAAATTTTTAAAATTTGTATGAAATTTGATAGATAACTCTGCATTGGGTAAAATGTACGTTGTATTGATACGTCATTCATATGAAATTGAGTTTTTAGCCACAGGAAATAATAACAAAATGAATTTTAATGTTGAGGAAATCTTTTTCACAGTATAGTGTATCCTGTTAATTAAGTGTATTGTAACCTATAAAACTATTATCAAAGAGGTTACGGTCTCACTGAACGACTCTTTTCAATAGCTATAATAACATTTTATTCACCTCGTTATGAAAATTTTCTATTGTCATTATGTACATAATGATATTGGCTATTACCATTGATCTATCTATATAGTAGTTAAAATATACTCAATAGTTTAGTAAATGTAATTTGAATCGAACAAAAACTATTAATGATTTCCCTTGTCAACGGTTTTTGATGTTTTCTATGCTTCATTATTGTATTATGGCTATTTATCTGATTTTATCTAAATTGATTTTGGTTATGATATTTTTTGTGACATGGGATGTTATAGAAATCAATGGTCAATTTGTTGGATTAAATGATACACATACATAAATACCATTGTTGTGATATTATCTGAAGTTGACAATATAATTATTTTAATTGTAGTTCTAACATTATCTAAAAACATGAATTTTTGGAACTAATTAAAGATATTTGTTTGTCCCTGGGGAAAGCAGTTTCGGTTCTAATAAATTTGAAAAAAAAAATCCTTAAATGATTTATCATTTGAATATATAGAAGACAAAAAGTTACGTATACACCTCAGTGACCGAACATCTGTTCTGTTTGTCACATGAATATGAATTATAACCCTGAACAATGGTTTTAAGATACATCGATTCTCGATACATCACTGAGTGCTGTTTTGAACCATCAGACCAATAGCGTGCTTTAAGAAAAAATTTAATTGAATTAAATATACCTAATTGGATTTGAAGCATCTTTAAAGCATTTTATGTTTAAGTAATTGAACTGATAAAACACACAGTTAGTAAAATTAAGTACCTATGAAATTAGGTAAAAGTGTTGTAGTTAATATAGTTACCAATAACTAAAAGAATTTATTCAAATATATAGGGCAATAAGGTGAATTTTTGAGAGAAATGAAAAGTATGATAGAATAATTCATTTTTACTTCGCAGGAAAATATTTATTTTATATTACCAAAATTCAGATTTCTTTCGTTCATTTTGTGAAACTTGATTAAACATTACGTACAATAATAATTCCATTTCTCTGAAATAAAATTTAAGCTTTAAAACCTAACATTTTATTGTTCTTGAAAAAAAAACCTTTCGCCTTGTATATTTGAATTCACTCTTTCGATTATTGGTTAACACACCAACTGCAGCACTTGCTTCATCAAGCTTCTTCATAAGCTCCCTACTCTTGAACGTTAAATGACGTTAAAAAAAAACACCTTTATAGGAACGTAGGTGACCAACTTTTTTTAAAAATATGAGCGTTCAAAGTTGATTGCAGAATGGTAATAGTTTTTATAAAATCTAGAGTAACTTGGAAGTTATTGGTACCAAAGTGCAAAAAAAACCTATTAATTTAATAACTGTATAGAATCTTAAGTTTTTTCTCATTGCCGCCACAAATGCATGGATTCCATCAGTTTTTTTGGGGTTGGGGTCGAAATTCTGTATGTTGCAAAATTCTGTATTCAAAATAGGTACTGCATGCCAAAATACTGTATGTCAAAATTTTGTATGTGCAAAATGCTGTAGGAACAAAATTCTGAAAGTCAAAATTCTGTATAGCAAAATTCTGGTTGGTCAAAATACTGTATTTCAAAATTCTGTAAAAATGCTGTAAAAAAAATAGCGTTTTGATAATGTAAAAAAGTGCGCGCGCACTTTTTTACATTATCAAAACGATATTTTTTTACAGAATTTTGATATACAGTATTTTGCCGTACAGAATTTTACAAAACAGAATTTTGCATGTCAGTATTTTGTTCATACAGTATTTTGACGTACAGAATTTTGTATTTACAGTATAATGACGTACAGAATCATGGTATTACAGTATTTTGACCCCACAGAATTTTGTCGTACAGAATTTTGACAAGCAGAATTATGACCCGCTCCCGTTTTTTTGATCAGTCATATTTTGCAATAATTTTTCTGATACATTACCATTAAAAAAATGTTATAACCGTTGAATAGTGGCTATAAAAAAGTAATTTAACTTTTTTTTTTAAATGCAAAGTAAAAAAAAAAAAAACAATTGTTTCCTAAGTTTAAGCATGGGCATACAATAATATTGTGCCCTTAATTATGAAAGTGTACTAAGTCACTCCTAAAAATGCCATCAAATCTAGCCTAAAAATAATTATTATTTAAGGGGTAAAGTTTATTTGAATGCGAAATTGTAGCTTATAAACTTCTTTACTGCTATTCTAGTGATTTCATAAAAGAAATATAATTAAATCGTTATAAGAAAATTATTATGTAAGTTTTTCTTTAAACAATGCAAAAAGTGACTTAGTCCACTTTCATAATCATGTGCAAAATTGTTCCGATGCACAATTTGTTCTGAATTTTGACTTATTAATGATATCGTTTTAAAGAAATATTGAGATTTTCGGTCCCGTTGGCCCAATGCAACCTTATCAAAAATGTTGGTACGTTTTCGAATTTATGTTGAGTTCCCAATCTTATGGGGCTACGAAAAATTTGCAATATATGTTAAATGCAATTTTATTAAGAGTTAAAATGTAATCCCATCTTTATCTTATCTTTTAAAACTGATATTTGGCAAATTTGAAAACAAATATTTTTTTTTCTATTTTGCAGTAAAAAAAAAAGTTACACTACTTTCTTATAGCCACTATTCAACGGTTATAACATTTTTTTTAATGGTAATGTGTTTGAAAAATTATTGCAAAATATTTATTTAAAATCTATTTTTTTTTTGTGGATGCATCAGTTTTTTTTTTTATTTTTGACTCCCGAAAAATTTTAACTTAAGTGGTTTTCGAAATTGCCGAATCAATTGTTATTTCCAATTCGATTCTTTTAATATCCTGAATATTAGGGTGGGTCAAAAAAATCGAAATTTATTTTTTTGGTTTGGTACTCCAAAAATTCGATTGCTAGACACCTCTAGAATATACACACCAAATATGAACTCTTTATATTAATGGAAAGGTCCTCCGCTTCGCAATTTTCCATTTTTACATCAAGCTTCTACTAAAAAAAAAATCATTTTTTTATTAATTGACTTTTTAGCAAATTTCTTTGCATATTCTTGCAGGAAATTGAACGCTCTACAAAAAAGGCCTCATACACTTTTTTCGTTTATCTTACCGTTTAATAGATATTTGAGGTCCAAAAATCGAAAAAATCTTTAAAAATTCGTTTTTTGTTCTTAATTTCGTAACAAATTGAAAAATTAAAATCATCAAACGCGCAAGACATATTCTTGTAGGAAATTGATTACTTCACAAAAAAGGTCTTAATAATTTTTTTCATTAATCTTACCATTCTAAAGATATTCGAGGTCAAAGTTAAAAAAAATTATAAAAACATTTTTTACTTTTAAAAATTTTCCAGTTCACTGAAAAATTATTATTTTCAAATTAGCATGATATATTCTTGTAGAGGTTTAAACGTTCTACAAATAATTCCTTGACATCAAATTGATTGCTTTAACCGTTTAGAAGATATTCGTATCCAAATCACAATGCATGCGGGTCATAAGAAAACTATTGAAATCAATGGGCATTGGTTTGGATTCCTACAAGAATTTGCAAAGAAATTTGCTAAAAAGTCAATTAATAAAAAATTGATTTTTTTTTAGTAGAAGCTTGATGTAAAAATGGAAAATTTCGAAGCGGAGGACCTTCCCATTAATATAAAGAGTTCATATTTGGTGTGTATATTCTAGAGGTGTCTAGAAATCGATTTTTCGGAGTACCAAATCAAAAAAATGAATTTCGATTTTTTTGACCCACCCTACTGAATATAGTATATACAAATACATACAGTATGAAAACCAAATAATCTGAATAAATGAGACATTTTTTTTTTAAATTTTATTACTATTATTATTTTTTTTTTTTTCAAAAAGTGGTAAGATAAGTTTAGCCTTAAGCTAATGCAAAACAGTGATCAAGATATATTAAATTTTCAAAAGATTTTTTAAAGTTTTTTTTTGTAATGTATGCAAGTCTACAAATTTTAAGCCATTTTCTTTTAGTTCAGGAAAAATAAGGTCAGAAAAATTTTAGCTGGAAAATTTATGTTGATGTAATCTGGTATATGACACATTATTTCAAAGTATTTTCTTAGTGCTGAATTGAATGACACTAAATGCTCTAAAAAAAAACATTCTAGCTACATCTCTCCCCAAAAAAAAAAAAAAACTATGTCATGAGATAATTGAACTACCTGCCTCTTTTGGATAATAGTTATCACACCAACTGCATTGGGGGATTTTGGGGAACTTATGATTTGCCATTTAGTGTCATTATCAATCATAAAAAATCATGAATTAGTTCTTTTGACACTATAGATACTAAATTTCCTGGTCTATTTGAAGAAATAATTTTCTTCTGCAAAAACGATGGAAACAATTTTTACACGGAAAAAAGACCACCTAAAAGTATACCATCTGGTATGATTGGTATGATAGCTGGAATTTCATAAAAATTTAAAACTTTGCTTTAGTTGTTTCAGCTGTCAAAAATTAAGACGATTTCTATCGTCTGAAATGATTTCATTATTTTTTTTTAATCTTTTAACATTAATATAAGACGTATCCACATGGAATCTTTTCATTTTTAGTCGTTTTTTTTAAGTTGAAAATTCTTAATAAAATGAAATGAGGTTTGCCTCAATTTAAACAGAATTTAAGCGGATTCCATTTATTTTAAATAGAAATCACATTGTTAGAGGGTAGAATTTAAAGAAAACCACTTAAGTCCCACCGTTAAAGTTTTTCAGGATTCAATAAAAACTGTTTCATTCACAAATAAAATGAGATTTAAGTTTTTTTTCTTAAAATGAATACTATAATCAAGATTATAATGCATAATTCAGTTCAAAAAAAATTATATAAATCCATTTTGTTTGTGCCTTTTGTATATAGTATGTATAGGTACCTCAAGCTAGACCCAAGCCGCTGAAGCAATTTCCTTCAAATTCGGTAGTAGTTAACAGTTTTGGGTATTTGACGTTTAATAGTAAAGCTTATTTTTTTTTTTCAAAAACGACTCTTGCGATTTTGATTGAAAAAAATGTATGTAGCAATTTTGAAATAGAAAAAATATTTTCGGAACAAAAATATTTTTTGGAACAAAAATATTTTTGGTGAAAAATCTTTGAAATGTTTTATTAAAAAAAAACGGAGCCAACAGATTTTAATTATTTTTTACAAAAATTCGTTAATATAAAAAATATTAAGTGATATTCTTTGTTTTAAAAGATGTTTTTGTTATTTTGAATTATTTTTTTTAATTAATTTGAAAAGTATAGATAAATATTTTT
The DNA here is from genome assembly GCF_945859705.1 of Episyrphus balteatus. Lineage (NCBI taxonomy): Eukaryota > Metazoa > Arthropoda > Insecta > Diptera > Syrphidae > Episyrphus > Episyrphus balteatus. Next base: position 49,956,842 of record NC_079137.1, read on the forward strand.
AAAAAAATCATTAGTATTTTTTTTTAGAACCAGTTTAAAAAAAAAATCTTCTAATATTTTTGCTCTTTAAAAACTTTCTACGACATTTCTTGTGTATTTTTTCAAAAATTAAAGAACAAACAACTTTTTGTGAAAAGTGGAAAAAAAAACTCTCCCCAAAAACCTGGACTAAATATCAAATTTGTTCATAATAGTCGTTATTTGGCTTAATTTCTATGAGTTTCTAAATAAATTTCAAAAGGAATTGAAGCCAAACAAAAATTTACAGTATAAAGTGTACTCTATATGTACTAGTACATAAATGCATACTAACATTTGAACACGATTTCAGCTTCCATAAACCCCCTATACGTGTTAAAAGTTTTTGCTCCATTTTAAAATATTCATATGATTTTTCAAATAAAATTACAACACGTTCCTTCACTTACCGAAAAAAAGAACCTGGCAAATGCAAGCTTATCCAAAGATTTTTAAATGATGTTCTTTTTAAATTGTTCACTCTTTCTAATTGTTTTGATATCTTTTTTATTTTAAAAATACTTAAACCAATTTAAACTAACTAAACTTTTTTAACATTTATTCAATATTTTTTTTTTATATTTTATATATATATAAAACCACTTTAACTCCTACAACAAATTTTCTTTAACATTCGCACACGGCTAATTTTTATTTTTATGTACAATTTAATCAAATTAACAAGAGTATTAAAAATTTACACCTCCAACACAAAATTTTACTATTAAATTTTTAGTATGATTTTTTTTTTTTTTTTGTATTTTACCTGACCGTTTTAATGGAAAATGAATAATTAGATAAATATTTATCCTCATTTATAAGAATTTCCCATAAAATATTGATAATTTACGATCTCGTAAATTTCACAAAACACTTAACTTTTTGTGTAAAATTTACACAAAAACACAGATGTGTTGAATGTGAAACAAAAGAAAATTTTTAAAATTAAAAATAAAATCACATTTTACTGTGCCACTGCTGGGGGGTGAATTCAATTAAATTTCATAATAAATGAAGTTTATATTCGAAAAAAAAAACTTCAACGATAACCACGACGAAAAGACTATTTCGACCACGGTTTAACGGAATATTGAGTATTGAGAGAAATTTTCATAAAGTAGTTAGGACGGCAGGAACACGACTAGATTGGTCACATCCTTTGAACTAACTAAATTTAAAAATCATAAACCCTGTTCTGATACTTGTGCCATTTCGACTGGCAACACACAATTTTCATTCATAAAATTCTGCGGGTATTGACGAGCAAAAACCGGCGCCAAAAAAATAAGAATTGAGATGAATTTTTGTTACAAAATGAATTGTGGAAAAGGAAATTTTTAGCAAAGGAGAAAAAACACATTATTGCGCATGATTTTTGAAAAAGCTCGTATTTTGTTTGCTGGGGAATTCATCTGGTGTTCATTTTGGGTGCAGGACACTTGTTGATTTTAAATGGGCGAATTTTTGGGGGAGTGGGAGATTTTAATTGAAAAGTTTATCATCGTGATGAGAAGATAGAACTTTAAACAAAATTTTTAGGCATGTGTGTTAATTAAAAAAATATGTTTATTTAATTAACAATAAATTTTTTAACGGATCTATATTTGTATATTTAAATAGGAGATGTTTATACAAAAAAAAAAGCAGGATTACTGAAAATCTTTTTCAAACAAATATCTTAATTGCGGTTAAATTGGTCTTTAAAAATGTGATCAAACTCTTTTTAAGGAGGCCAATAGAGAGAGAAAGTTCAGCCTCATAGACTTTTGTCTATCTGGTTAAGTAATTATTTTTTTACTTGAGACTAATTTATTTTTAAATTAATTGATGACATGTGTAGACGAAGCCATAATAGAAAGATGTCTAGATTTTTATAAGCAGAATAAATTTCGTTATTTTGTGTATGTTTTTTACTTTGTTTCTTCTTTGCTCTCGATTGATCAGGAATTTATTTGGTTTTTGGGTAAAAATTTATTCGATTCCTCTTAAGTTAAGATGCTTGTTTGTATAAATTTTTTTTTTGCATTCATGGTAGACGATTAAATTGTTTTCAAAGATTTATTTTAAGATACTCGCATTAATCGTTTTGAAGTATTTGAAATCCAAAATAAAAGAGCAGCTAGATTCGTGCTGTTTTTTTTTTTTTTTTTTAATATTTCTTGATAATATGTGAATTTCAACTTTGTACTTATTCTGGTCTTATTAACAATTTTTTTTTTTTAAATATCTGTTATCTGACATGGGTTATTTAAAATTCAAAATTATACTTGAATACTTAATACTTTAAAAAATAAAACCAAAAAAAAAAAAAAAAAAAAAAGAGGTTGTCTGTAAAGCCGGTTTACGGACGATGATTTTACGTGATAACGTCGTATGAAAACAGTTTGTGCGCTTTTAAAATGAGTCAAATGAAGCGTTTATTTATTTCAAACAATCATAATATACAAGAAAAAGCTAAAAAAAAAAATTACCTTTTTTTCTTTTCTCATTATATTAATTTTTTTATTTGAAAAGCTTACTTGTTTTTCCCGTTATTCGGTCAAAAATCATTTTAAAGTACGAATTTTTTGCACATGTATGCACACGGTCATAGACTACATGTTCTATAAATATTTTTTTTTTCGAACGCTACGAAAAATTAAAAAAAATAAAAACTCACCCAAAAATACCCCAAAATAAGTAGGTTTTTTTCCAAAATTCATATTTCGAAACGCAGAGACTTAAAAAAATCCGTATTAGACCCCTAACTTTTTTTTATTATCTTTCGAATGACGTTTTTTAAATTGTTCAAAAAAAATTCCCGTACCTATAATCACTACTTCGTCAAAGGTCTACTTCATGTTTTAGTTTTAGAAAACCATTTCTTACTTGGTTTTGAAATTTTTTATAATTTTTTTCAATACCGTTGTCAGTTTTGTAATAAATTTATCTATCGATTAAAAAAAAATCAACTTTCTACAACGTTGCGTTTAGAAAATAGCCAATTTTGTTTTACCCCTATTTACCCTATTAAAAGATGGAATTTTTTAAAATCCTTTAAATTAACTTTAGGTTATTATCTTTCAAATGAGCTATAGAAGATTTTTGTATCTCTAACAGTTTATTTTTAATTTTTAATTGAAATTTTTGCTCCACTGCGAAAGTGCGAGAGTTGAACGGGAGAAAATGGCGTCACTTTTTTGTGGTGGTTGCCATGGTTCATCGATTTATAAGTCAAAAAATAAAAAAACATACATATTATATAAATATATATAATTAATGAATAGGTTCATAAAACCAAATTTTCAAAAAATTCAATGCTCTGTTAGTGAAAAAAGTAGGTAATAATCTGAAAATAAGGATAAACAAAAATTAAATGCACAAATGAGTCGCACGCTCTTCCTTTTTTGGTTAAGATTGGAATAGTTCAAATAATTAAGAATAATTTAAAGTTTTGTATGTAAAATTTCATAAAAGAATATCTTTAGTTTAATTTTATAAGAATTATAATAAAAACTGAAAAAATAATATATATTTTTTTTAAATATAAAAACATTGTTTATTAGGGTCATTGAATTTTTTGTAAAACATAGAATTTTTACAAAAAAATAATTTATTTTAAAATCTTACGAGCCGTTTTTAAAAAATATATATTTTTGTCTTGTTGTATGTGTTTGACCAATTCTTTGTAAACTCTTATTGATTTGATTTTGATTTTTATTAGGTTCTTTTGGTCTTTTTGGTTTTTGAAAAAAAAATCATATTTTTTAATACGAGAGAATGAATTTTTAAAAATTATTTTTCGTTTAAGCATTGGAGTCACTCAATCATTTTCTGGCAAAAAAAAGGCATGAAACCGGATAAGCCGTTTAAGTGAAAATTAGAAATGAAGACAACGGTTCTATGGCAGGAATCGTTAATAAAATAGTCGTTTTTGAGAAAAACAATCTTTTCAATTTTGGTAAGTAAGTACAGTTGATATTGGTCTTAAAAAAAATTTAAATTTTCCTCTTAGAATACTCGAGATATAAAGGCAAACAGACACAAAATCTCGAGATACACTTTTTTCGGAATGATTATATTATTATTGGAGAAAAGAATTTTAAGATCAAAGAATTATAACTTTAATAATAAAGTGATCGTTTAGTTAAAGTTTTTTTTTTAACTTTGAAAAATCACAAAAAAAACATGGATTCTACTGGGAAACGACCGTACCTACTACATAATAAATATCGGTCTGTAAATTTTTAGTAAAATTTATGCTGCATTTTTTTGCTACAAAAATTTAAAACACACAGTTTAGTTAGAATAGTATGAAAGAGCATTGAAAGTAACAAAATAATTATCTGTACAAAATTCGAACCGTTTTGGTTATTGAAACTTCGATTTTTTATACGCACACGAAATCAATATTTACCCTATAGGTTAGGCATAATTAATATAAGATATGTAAACCGATAAGAAAGTGCTGAACATAAACTATTACAAAAAAAAAAATGTTACTCATACACCACAGTAGCCCATAATATTAATATGTTACAGCTTTAAAAGATCTCTTTTGTCGTTACTATTTTAAGTTTCAAATAAAATGGCAGATAACAGAAGGAATTGAAAAGTTTAGAAGAAAGACTTTGCTCAGTTAAAAAAAAAAATCAAAATTAAAAAAAAGAGGGTATCAACAACTTTTTTCCTCCAACTGCTTCAATTCTACAAATTTTATTCTCTTGATTCATTTGTATTTAATTTTACATATAAATTATTAATAAAATTTTATATATTTCATCCTAATTATACATACATACGTTTATATTGTTAATTCACAGCAAACATGAACTTTGACTGCAATTTTAATTATAATGCGCCCTTGACCTGAATGAAAACCCCTAAATTTCATCATAACTCAATTTGAATGTATAAAAGTTTTCTAGTTAGAAACTAATTTCGTGTGAAATGTACTTCTGCAGCTCAAATTTTGCATGTCTGAATAAGTTAAATTTATTCATAGAAAATTCCATACTCATTAAATGGCACATAATAAACTCATTTCATAAACTTTTAATAATTTCTTCACTCGTATTTTTCAGAAAACTTTTTTTGAAATTGCAATAATATATTTTTTAATTATATTTACTAAAATTGGTTAAATTTATCAACTTTTATGTCAAGCTCATGCAAGCTTAAATAAAACAAGAGCCAATAACATATGTTTTTTACTTCCTTTAAGAGGTTGTACCAACATTGTTTTCCTTTTTATCGCAATATCCTTTTTTTTTTAATTCTTCTGTGAACTTCATTTAATTTTACGCATAGGTAATATGAGACCCCTCTCTCTTCCATCATTCTTAAGAACTGCATAATGCCCAATCATTATTATTTATTCTTAATTTTAACCTTAAAATCTCACGATGATGCCAGGATGCAGGATGCAGATAAATAAATTTTAACAAACACCCTGAATGCATATTTTTATATAAAATTACACAACAATACTGCGTCATACACTCAAGGCTGGGATGCAATAAATTTGTATATCTGATCCACAATCGTTAAAAAGGGTTCGTTTGTGCGAGTTGGCAATAAATTTTAAGTAATGAAAGGTACTTTAGTTAAAAGGCAACAAAGGGAATAATATTTAAAATAAATATGCATTATAAGAAAAAATAAAAACAACTTCAGGAACACTAGTGGAAATTTATACATGCAAGAAGAAAAAATCCTACAGATTGGACCAGATACAGGACAATAGTTTTCCAAACTTCGACTTCATCTATGCAAATTTTATGATGTAGAATCGCAGTGCGTATGGGAACAATTAAAGAAAATATTTTTGTATTTCCAACTTATGCAAGAGGTCACCTTTATTATATGACCTGACCAAGTCCAGATTACAAAACCAAAATATAATATTTGTCATAATAAATCGGCTCTCAATAACGTACCCTGAGTTTATGTATTCATAACATATTGCAAACAAACTAACTATGTGCAATAATTAATGAGGTTGATAAATCTACTCGTATGCAAATGCAAATGCCAAACAAAAGTATCTCAAATTGTGAGCATTCAGCAAATTTGAATAAATATTTGCTATAGTCCTTGTTACAATACATATATGTATATCTACTAATCATATTCACACATCACACAAAAGCGTCCTTCAAAACCATGACCATTAAAACCATGTAAAGCACTTGAGTTAATACTTGCCTTTGTGTTTGACATTAATTTTTTAAATTGAAGGATATTTGGCTCAATATAGATAGTCCTTTCTTGTGATGTCTCATTCGATGGATTTGGAGAAAATTTTTGAAAAGTCCGAATTTTTAGACAAGGGGTACCCCTTGGATAATTTTCGAAAATCTTAAAAAAATAAATTGTTGATATTTTTAGCTGAATGCATAGGCCTCTGGACTGCAATCTCATATCTCTAAACCAAAACTTGTTTCGTAACTTTGGTTCGAAAATATCTGCTTCCGAATGAAAAAAATATTTCGATTGGAAGTAATTCAACAACTCGAACTCCTAAAAACTTTTGGTTTTCAGTTATGAATAGAGTCTAACTACTCCTTTCTTGTGATGACTCATTCGATGGATTTGGAGAAAATTTTTGAAAAGTCCGAATTTTTAGACTTGGATTTTTAGACCTTGGATAATTTTCGAAAATCTTTAAAAAATAAATTTGTGAGTTTTTTAGCTGAATGCATAGGCCTCCTCACTGTGATATCATATCTGTAAACCAAAACTTGTTTCGGGACTTTGATCCGGAAATATCTGCTTCCGAATGAAAAAAATATTTCGATTGCAAGTAATTCAACAACCCCAACTCCTAGAAACTTTTGTCTCATTCGATGGATTTTGAGAAAATTTTTGAAAAGTCAGAATTTTTAGACAAGGGGTACCCATTGGATAATTTTCGAAAATCTTTAAAAAATAAATTTGTGAGTTTTTTAGCTGAATGCATAGGCCTCCTCACTGTGATATTATATCTGTAAACCAAAACTTGTTTCGGGACTTTGATCCGAAAATATCTGCTTCCGAATGAAAAAAATATTTCGATTGCAAGTAATTCAACAACCCGAACTCCTAAAAACTTTTGGTTTTCAGTTATGAATAGAGTCTAACTACTATTTTCTTTTGATGTCTCATTCGATGGATTTTGAGAAAATTTTTGAAAAGTCAGAATTTTTAGACAAGGGGTACCCATTGGATAATTTTCGAAAATCTTTAAAAAATAAATTTGTGAGTTTTTTAGCTGAATGCATAGGCCTCCTCACTGTGATATTATATCTGTAAACCAAAACTTGTTTCGGGACTTTGATCCGAAAATATCTGCTTCCGAATGAAAAAAATATTTCGATTGCAAGTAATTCAACAACCCGAACTCCTAAAAACTTTTGGTTTTCAGTTATGAATAGAGTCTAACTACTATTTTCTTTTGATGTCTCATTCGATGGATTTGGAGAAAATTTTCGAAAATCTTTAAAAAATAAATTTGTGAGTTTTTTGGCTGAATGCCTAGGCCTCTTCACTGTGATATCAGATCTGTAAACCAAAACTTGTTTCGGGACTTTGATCCGAAAATATCTGCTTCCGAATGAAAAAAATATTTCGATTGCAAGTAATTCAACAACCCGAACTCCTAAAAACTTTTGGTTTTCAGTTATGAATAGAGTCTAACTATTACTTTCTGTTGATGTCTCATTCGATGGATTTTGAGAAAATTTTTGAAAAGTCCGAATTTTTAGACAAGGGATAATTTTCGAAAATCTTTAAAAAATAAATTTGTGAGTTTTTTAGCTGAATGCATAGGCCTCCTCACTGTGATATCATATCTGTAAACCAAAACTTGTTTCGGGACTTTGATCCGAAAATATCTGCTTCCGAATGAAAAAAATATTTCGATTGCAAGTAATTCAACAACCCGAACTCCTAAAAACTTTTGGTTTTCAGTTATGAATAGAGTCTAAGGACTCCTTTCTTTTGATGTCTCATTCGATGGATTCGGAGAAAATTTTTGAAAAGTCCCAATTTTTACCCCTTAGATAATTTTCGAAAATCTTTAAAAAATAAATTGTTGACTTTTTTAGCTGAATGCATAGGCCTCTTGACTGTGATATCATATCTGTAAACCAAAACTTGTTTCGGGACTTTGATCCGAAAATATCTGCCTCCGAGTACTAGAAAAAAAGGCATTATTTCCCCTTATTATAAACAAAATATTCCCAATCTTTCTTGGGCCAAATTGCCATTTCAGTCCCAAAAACCACACCTTTCATATCGATGTCTTTCTGCAGTGCTTAATAAATGTTTCTTACAGTGTAAAAAACTTCGATCCAAAACCTTCATGATTCCTCAAAATAAAACTCAATTGTTTTTATTTTTATTTTTGAAAATTTATTTACCTCTATATTTATATATTTATATAAACGTTATTATATTCACTTATTGGCCATAATAACTAAGAAACTATTAAAAATAATAAAAAATAAAATATTTTTTTAAAAATACAATATAATCTAAAAAAATATTTTATATAATCACATGGAAAAGATAGAGAGATTGAAAAATATAAATGAAAAATTAAAAACACACACTTAAGAAAGTGATAATTATTATAAAAAAAAATAAAATAATAAAACAGAAAAATAAAAACACAATATATAAATCAATATAATAATTTTATAATCATTTAAGCAACTAATTTTTGTAATATGTTGCTTTTTTTCAAAAACAAAATAAAAATAAACTTAAAAGAAAATAACTAAAAACAAAAACATTGCATTCTAAGAAAATATTTGTCGTTTCCTATTCTTCATTTTTATTGATAGTCTACATTTTTTTTTTTTTTTTTTTTATGAAGGAAAACAGTGTTTTTTTTATGTGTGTATTCAAACGGAGACTTAAAAAAGAAACATAAAAAGTTTTTATTTTAGTTTTCTTCTGTTATTATTTTTTTTATCTTGTTTTCGACATTGAATTATTACAATAGAATAATAATTATAATTATTGTTTCGCATCTTAACAATAATTATCTTTCAATTTCATTTTCAGAGATGATTAGTTTTGTTTTATGTTTATTTCATAAAAATGTTTAAATATACGAAGGGAGTACAATAATATATCAATAATTATAAATTGCAACCAATTAAAACAAAATTAAATTAATTTATTTTCATTTTTATATTCATTTTAAAATTGAAATACAAAAGTGAATTATAATTTTGCAGCAACCACTTTAATTTTTTTTAAGTTGGTTAATTGTGCAGGTTAATTATACATAATTTGTTTAAGATATTTTCGAAATAAGAAACATATCTACTAATTTAATAGCAATTCTTAAAATCATTACCGAATTTATTAATTAATTATTATTTTTTTTTTTCATTTATATTTTGTAGTTAAATTTTATTGTGTTTTTAATTCATCAATTGTAAAAAAATTTTATAAGATTGCTTGTTTTTTTTTCTTTAATTTTATTATTAATTTAATTATTATTACGTTTCTTTTTGTTTTAATTTTTATTAAATGCCTAGCAAGAGATAAAAACTAAAGTAATTTAACTAAAATAAAAAAGTTTTTGAAACAAAATTAATTAATTAATTAATTATTGTGTGTGGTCTGGGATTCTACAGCTAGAAAATTGTCCGAATTTCATTTTTATTTATTTTTTAAATTTTTCAATATTAAAGTGTTTTGTTTTTTTTTTTTGTTTTATTTTCGGGTTATAATTAATGTGTATCTAAAAACTTTCGTATATTAATTATCCATATACGTTGTATCAATATTAATTAATTTTTTCTTGTTTAGTTTTTAATGAAATTTTTTTTTGAGGCTTTTTTTAATTATTGTAATTGGTTTCTTTCTTTCATTTTTTTTCGAATCTTTTCTTTTTCTCAATTTTTTTTTTCTTAGCTTTGAATTTTTTTGTCCGTTTGAATTTTTTTTAATTTTTTTTTTGGGATTATCAAAAAATACATATTTACGTATATGTATATATGTGTGTGTGTTATATGTAATAGATTTGTTTTTTTATCTTTAATAATTAATTATTATTATTTGACAAATTATTTATGCGAAAAAGTTTTTTTTTTGTTAAGACGAATGGAAAATTTTGACGATTCCATTTCAATATTTGTTATCTTTTTTGTTGTTGTTGTGGTTTGACATTTTTTTCTTCCTTTGTTTTTTGTTTATATTTACATATTATATGCAACATAAATGGGATCCAATTGATCTGCTAGGAAACCATCTCGTAAGTGCATACGTTGTTTTTCACCACGACTATTGATTGGGACCACACCTGTAAGAGATGAAGAAAATTTAGAAAAAAATAGAAAATAATTCGGTGTATTAAATTGTTATTAATTTTTTTTTTTGTATTTTTTAAAGAAATATGCACACTTTTTTTTTTATTTTTATAATGATGATTTGAATGTTTATTAAAACCATAAAACGTTTTAAGAAATTTCAGACAAAATTATCATGCCATTATATTTTAGAGGCAATGAGGGAATTTGAATAGTCTTGGTTCATACAAAAATTTTGTCGTTTCTGATTTTCTATAAATGCATTTTTAAATTTTTACATAAATTAAGTTTAAACTTAAAAACGAAACCAATTTTGTATGGTTTGTTATAGCTACTTTCCTTCAAGATTTTTCAAAATCTGCAATAAACATAACTATTATGTACCTATTACATAATAAATAAATTATAAATAATAAATAATATTAATAAATTATGTACCTATTACATAATTTTGTTTAAGATTTTATATTCTAAAATTTTTATTCGCCAAACAAATGAATGTAACCCATTTAATTTTTTTTTAAGTTCGAATTTTACAAGTAATATTTTTATAAATTTTTCTTACAAATGTTTTAAACGTTACCGTATCATATTGGAATCAAATACTACATAATAATAATTGTAATTGGTACAGTAACATTTGCTGTGCACCGTGCACCAACACTTCAACAGTCTGTTACAAGTCCTTGCAGAATGTTTGTCACCAAGAAATACCAAGCAGAGTGGCGCAGTGGAAGCGTGCTGGGCCCATAACCCAGAGGTCCGTGGATCGAAACCATGTTCTGCTAAGGAGTTTTTTTTTATTCGCTAACCGACATCGATTTGCATCAGGGATGTCGAAAATTGAATAAGTTATTACTTGATGTTTAAGATATTTTGAAATTGTGTGGTTATGTCTTTCACTTTATTTTTAAAAATTAAATAAGAAAACCAACTTAAAGTTGCAGTTCAATATTGACTTGATTAAGGTTTCAAATCTTAATAATAAATTAATTAAATTTCACTTTATTTTTAAAAATAAATGAGAAATACAACGAACAAAATTCAAGTTACATTTTTTCACTAATTTCAAAAAACGGTAAAATTCACTTTTCTGATTTCATTTGAATAATTTTGCCTTTTTTGCTATGGATTTCGAGCATAAGCTTACAAATTTCATAATTTGTATGGTGAAATCGACTTGAATTTGTAAACTTTTTGCTTGAAGTAGAATTTTTAATTAGAAAAACATATGCATACACATAACTATTCATTTTGGAGGTTTGCGAAAAATACAAATAGGTACAAAAAACATAGGTTCATTTATTTTTGGTTCCGTTTATTTTTGCTTTTTACCCCAAATATAGAGTTATAACCAAATTCCAAAATGTAAAATCAACATGCTTTTTTGTACCTAGACATAAAATTCGTCAGTTCAAACTTTCGCTTAGGCTTTCGCTCTAATTAAACAAGTTTTCTTTTTTTTCAATTACGACAATTTTATTGAAAAGTTGGTTTTTCTAAACGGTTTAAAACCTGACGTTGACAAAAAATTAAGTCATACATTTTTCCTGATTAGATTATTTTATTTTAACGGCTAATTTCTTCACATGAGTACTAAACGAGCCTAGTGCCGGGTCTAGCTAGAACAGGTTCTAGCATTTACGATATCACCTAAAAAGAATGGAATTCATTACTCTTATACAAATTAAAATGCCGCTAGACTATCGATTTTTAGGTCCTAACTAATTCCGAGTATTAACTAATACTCGGTACTAATTTGACAATACTACGGCTTAGTAGTTGTCTGAAGAAATCACTTGGTATCGACTTGAGTACTAACGATTGGCATAACAACCAGGTCCTATCTGATTTTGAGGAGTTAGCTAGCTAGTACCGAATCTTAACTAGTACTCGTTCTAGGGCTTAGTACTTGAGTGAAAAAATGAGTTGATACTGATTTGAGTAATAACTTTTGGACTAGGATCGGTATTAGAGCTAGGACTCTGTGAAGAAATCGGCCGTAAGTTTTTTTTTAAAGAGTTATGAGAAATTCTTCATATCTGAGTCGCAATCCTGATTTCTTCACTTAAATTTCATCAATACAAAGAAAAACTGATTTTATACCACTACACTGCTCGGTTTTTACCAAAAAATTGTTATAATGAGTGGAGATAAGAAACTTTGTATAAATACAATACCCTGCTTTTCTATTCAAAAAATTCAGTTAACCAAGATAATTTAGAAGTGCCAAGAATTCACAAAAATCGGTTTTGATTTATTACGTTGAGAATATTAAAAAAATAGCTACATCTAAAAGTGTACTAAGAATTCCTCTTCCACAATAAATAACGGTGTTATAAAAACATATTCAAAAACTAACCTGGATCCACAACAACAACCACACCAACAATCAATTGATGTTCTTCCAAAACTGTGTTCGTAACCAATGGTACCAAGTCCAGAGCTTCTGATTCGTTGCCATCTAATTCAACAACTACGACTAGTAGATTTGTCCATGTAAATACAGCACTGTAAAAAAAAATCAAAATTTTATCAAAATTCCCAACTCCAAACAAATTCAATTACCATTCGGCAATCTTCTTATGACACCGTAACACAGAATTTTCAATATCAATCGGATGATAATTCATGCCTCGCAATGTTATAACTTCATCTAATGCTCCAACCACATAAACAGCATCGTGTAGCTCTTGATCTTGATTATTTGTCCCACTACCCGATTGGTTACCAATCGAAATCGATGATAAATTATGTTGTAATTGGCTCATCGAGTGTAACGATTCTGTGTCACTATCTCGACTGGCAATACTGGGAGTTGTTTCGTCCAAAATCGATACGGCTTGAGAGCATTCGGTGCGTCTCAAGAATCCTAAATAACCAGTGCGGGCGTATACTTCAGTCGTTGCACCGGTAACTAATTTGGCATTGAAATGATCATTGTAGTCGGTTTCGTCACCATAAATGGTGAAGTATCCATTAGCGCTATGAGGTGATTGCACCTAAAAACACACAAAAACAAGTTTAAAATTGAAATCTTGAAAGGAGTTGAATATGACCTACCCATATTTCACCCAAATGTGAATCTCCACAGTGACCTTTTGTCTCTGGGTTAGCAATTATAACCTTCACACCTGGTAACAGTTTGCCCGATTCAATTAGACACAATGAATTGGGCGCACCTCGTTCCACCAGAGCCACCCGATTGTTGCGCAACGCTCTAAGGTCCACATAAACTTGCGCACTCTCCGCTGAACTGGCACCTTGAACGCAAATCGCTGGATTAACTCGACAACCAAACGATGTCGAAACACATCGTGTATTCAGTCCAAGAGCTTGGAATAGCTTGCAGAACTGTTGGGTTAGCTGGACACGAGGACGTTCCTCAGCCACTACCACACATGTTCGTACGCAGCGCAGATCAACGTTTCTCTGTTTAAGTGCTGGTATTGAATTGCTAAGTGCCTTCGTGCAGAGCTCGATGACTCCATACGAGCAGAAGGTATCACGAACTCTGTACTGAGATAGGGTAGACAACCAGAGACTAGGATTTGCTTCGACTTCATAGGGTGCGATTAGAATCGAATGATGACCACTGTAGACACTGATCAGAGTCCACATCGCGAAACCAAGACCGCAGTAAGGGTCTAGGCAGAGTGCCACATGGCGTGATGGATATAATTCACAGGCGAGCTTCAAACTGGCACACACACTCGAAAGGGATCTAAAATTTGAAAGAAGTGTGAGTTTATATATAATGGAACATGGAATCTATATTCAAACCTATTGGTAATAATGACTCCACTCAATCGACCACATGTTGATACACTAAAGTCCAAATACGCCGTCGAGTCGAGAGTTGAATTGGCTACAGCAGCTAATTTACGTTTTGGATTATCATCAATGTCCAAGATGGGCGGCCAACTTTTGGGATCTATTGAAGCGGCAGCTTCACGAGACTTCAGCAATTTGATGATGGATTGAATCGACAGGACAATACCGCTCTTTGATACATCGACAATCATTCGCACCGTTGGCAATGTTGTAATGAGATTTTGTGGGTGTGGTGGGCGTATAGTGATTGGCACAGCACCCAAATATAAACAGCCATAGAATGCACAAATTAAATCCAAACCAGGTGGAAAGATTAGAGCTAAAAAAAAAGAAGGCAGATTGTTTTAGTAAAACGGTAAAAAAAGGGAAGCATGATTTACTTACCAACATGATCACCAGGTTCAATCTTTCCTCTTTCTTGTAGAAGAGCAGCAATTTTTTCAGCACGTTTATGCAGCTCAGAGCAGGTAAGTGTTTTAGCAACAGCACCTTTATAAAAATAAGAAAACAGTGTTTAAATAACATAATAAGCAAAATCAAGATAATAAATAAAAGTAAAGTTAATGAATTTCGAGTCTTATCAAATTCAAAGTCAGCAGAAAAAATATCAGAAGTTTTATAAGTGAGATAGGAAAAGAGGATTTTTTAAACAAGTTTTACTGAAGAACTCGTAGGTTTGTTGTTTGTGACTGGCATAGCTATCTGTATCCACAGTATGAGTTTAAAAGTATTACAAACAAAAAAAGCAGCTGTTGAATAAAAGTTAAATCCAACTTCGGAAGGAATTTTGAAAAAAAAATTTTAGTTTCTTGATCTTGTTGTGCTGATTTATTTATTGAATGCTGATGATTGAAAAATCCTGCTGCAGATGATAATAAATAATATTTTGTTACACGAAATCAAATTATGGAGCAAAGCCTAGTGATTAACAACTCTCAATCTCAGTTCTTGTGTGCGTGTTATTAGCTTGCAAGAATGGAAGGGAACCTCAATTTTAAACCAAGTTCGAACAGCGATTTAATTTTTCACGACAAAGATACTCTTGGGGTATTACTGCGTATAGCTTTATTTAAAAAACACACCCGTTGTGTGTTTAAAGATTGTTTATATATTTAAGCTGTTTCTGTGCTTTATAAAAGTAGACAAATTAAGGTTGGTTTTCGAACTAAACACAAATAAAAATCAGTTTCATACAAAACAAAGATGTCGCAGGAAATATTCTTTTTTCAGAAAGCCAATAGGTGTTTTAAAGTTACTGGCGTAGGGCACCAATATTTTTTCTGGATCGGTTTAAGTACATTTTTCATATTTAAGGTGTGACGGGTATATTTGTTCAAAATTTGGTTCAAAATAGGCACTTGGAACAAGATGACTGCTCTGAGGAATACCTGAAGTGGCAAAAATGGGATCAGATTTTCTAATTCTGAAGTTCACTCTGTAATGGTGGTTTTCCAAGAAGAATCTAACTCAAGAGATAGAAAAAGCAAAGTCTTTAATTCATAGTTGGAGATTTGGTAGATTTATCAATTGGTGTACTGTAATCAGGAGCGCTACTATCAACTGTCAAGGAACTAAACTCCAATTTATTCCATCTCCATTATATATAAAGTCACCATTAAAAATGAGAAATCTTTCAAATGGCATACAAATTTAATAAATTCTCCTTTTATTTAAGTTCACCCACAAAATACACTAGGTAGCAGAACTTATTGATTTACAATAAATACTTATACAGAAACGTAGGCATTGCTTTCGAAAATGTTTCGAGAAAAAAAGGAAGGTCTACAAATACAAAGTTTTTCTGATATTTCATTTTTTTTACTTCATGGATAGAAAAGATAAAAGATTCTTTCCAAATAAAAAGAAAAGTGGGCTCAGAAATGTTATCAGAAATGGTTTGAAACAATTCTTAAGAGAAGTGAGTGGAGTTTCGAGAAGAGAAATCAACTCTAAGGAGATACGTATATCATTTCTTTTTAAGTTGAAGACACTCTAAAACCAAGGAAACAAAGGAAATTTTGTGGAAAATTTTAACATTACATATATCTGTCAGTCAGGGTCAGATTCTAGTTGCCAATAGGTCTGTTTAATGAATCTGATCCGCACAGAAAAGATTCGAAAAGTACAGGTTTGTGTGTTTCATGAAGAAAAACCTTGCCCTAAACTGTTCTACAAACTGTCATTTTGTGTTCCATGAAGTTTTCCAGAACAGATTAGTTCAAGTTTTTCTGCTCCTACTTTTGAGGTAGAGCAAACGAGTGAGAAGTGTCAAACAGCAACTGATTTGTTTTATTCTTACAAAAATATATTTAAATAAATTCAAAATAATGAAAATTTGTTAAGAATCTTCTTAATATGAAGAAAAATTCAAAATGTGAACAAATATTCTGATTAATTATAATTTATTTGAATGAAAAGTCATAACAAAAAAAATTTGTTTTAATTTTAAGTTTCAAAACTGATAGGCACAAGTCAACCCTATTAAATAGGAAGGTGTACTTTTCTGATCTTTTTTGTTCTGACAGTTTTCAAGAACTTGTGCTGTTCTGATATTTTCTGTTCCAGTTTTTCTTCATTAAACAGACCTCATAATTGATCAAAGTCTAAAAATTATAATTTTTTTTGACATTTCATGAATTTTTGGCAATTTTGCCAAATTAACGCACGGTTTTCAGTGAAGTGTAAAAAAACTACCAAAAAGTTGTTTTTTATAAGTGGTATTTTGCATTTTAATCAAAACCAGGGGCCCAATTCCGTAAGAGTGTAAATTTGTAAATTGCATTGGGAACAAGGCGCAGAAAACTCATACAGAAAAATACAATCTTGCGTATTTGGGGTTCAGGACCTTTCGGACCTTAAATTCGGATTCAGCACATCAAAATACATAACTGTAGTTGAGTCTATTTCGTTACGTGCAAGTATTATCAAATGGGTTATCAAAAAATGGGCTTAATGTTTTTTTTTTTACAAAAAACATATACGAATTGTAAAGGGAATAATTGAATAGTTGTTATAAACGTTTTCGGGTCAAAAAATTTATTAAATTAATGAATTAAATTAAATTCTGATGACGATAATTTTTCATCAGTAGTACAAAGGAAAAAAAAATAGTTTCAGCGAGGGCAAAAATATCAAAGGTTAGATGTTAAAAAGTGAATAGAATTTGATAGAAGAAGTGCATATTTCTATATTTTATGTTAACATATACATATTTAAATAAAATTACGATGGTACATAATAAAATTAAACTTTTTAGGTGCCCTACGAATTTTAAGACCTTTAAGTATGATAGTTATAATAAAGTAAGGATATCGATATAAGTTACAAGGATAAATGTTTACATGCTCCTTTCTAAGTTTCTAATTTTCTAATTTACCTTTTGAATTAAGCAGGGTGTACAATACATGATCAGGTGCAGAGTTTGCACGCCATCTTAAAACTCCTGTTATAAGTTGATGCTGCAATACAAAAAAAAAGAAGAATTTACAAAAATGAATTTAATGAGTACATCAAGTATACATACCTTCCTCTCGCTATCCTCTGACAAACCAATATCACGTCCTTGAGCCATTGCCAATCGATTGCCTTGCACCAGATTGCCAACCATTACTGAGGCCGGTCCAACTGATGTGTCTGTAATACCACATCCAGATAAGCTACTACTAGTTGTTGTTGGTTGCACTGCTGTTTATTTTTTGTTTTAAATATTTTCACAATTTTTTTTTTTGCGTATGTAATGTTTTTTTTTTTATGATTCGATTGATTGGTATTTTTTTGTTTTTAGAAATAAAAAAATATTTACAAATTTGAAAGTTTTGTTTGAATCGAATTGTAATTTTGGCAATGCAACCGTGTTTAATTGTTTTTTTTTTTTTTTTTTTAATTAAATTTTAATTATTTTATGTTCGAATATATTTTGAAAAATTTTAATGCAAAATATTTAAGAAAAAAATATATATAAATTTAACAATAACAGATACAAATATTTAATTTTTTTATATATAAATTTATGTATATTATATATAAAAGAAAATAGAGAGACAGTATATGGGAGGGTGTGGGAGTTTATTATTATAGTAGCAAGTGACCAATGTCCCAAGAAACAAAACGCGTTATTGTTATTTTTGATTGTTAACCATAATATCACAATTTTGTTAGTAATAGCGCAAATTAAATTAGACAATAACGGTGAGATATTAATTTATTGTTATACAAAAAAAAAAAATTAAATAAATTTTGGTTGATGGTGAAATCCAGTGCCAATATGCCAATTAAAATAGATGTAGTAGTAGTTGTTATTGTTGTTTTTTGTATTTTACACAAAAATTGAGTGTTATTTTTAATTTTATAAACATTAAAACGCGATGAATAAAATTATGAATTTTGTTGGTCATAAACAATTTTGTAACAAAATGCGGATGTGTAACATAAATTAATTAAATTTACAAAATTATTTGTAAAGGAAAAAAAAAAACAATTATGTTTTTATTGAGTGTGTATTATTTTTTGTTGTGTTTTTGGATGAAGTATGAATTGTGTATTGTTGTAGTTGTTTTTATGTATTTTTTTTTAAATTAATTAAAAATGATTATAAGTTTGATATATTTTTTTTTCGTATTTTTTTTTTTTGATTAATTATTCGTATTTATTTGTCAGTTAAGAACAACAAGAGCAGCATTCGAATGGAAAAAAGAAAAAAAGAAAAAAACATCGAAATAAAATAGTGTGTGGTTTAAAACATAGATTAAATTTGTTTTTTTTTTTTTTTTATGAATAAAATCATTATTTTTTTTTTTTGTTAAGTACATTAATTGATAAAACTGGATAAATGGGTTCCATATTGATTTAGTAAGAGTTTTTTTTTGTAGTTGTTTTTTTGTTTTTGAATGAGATTGATTTGGATGATTTTTTTAGTGCAAAATGTTGATTGAATAAAAATTTTTAAAATTTTTGCTGAATAGTGTTAATATACGCACGTCTTACTAAAGCAATTGTGGAGAGATAATAGAGAGCTCTTATATTCTACTTATAAATTTTTATTATTATTTTGCATGCCATATATACCAAGCAAATTCTATAAAGCAAATGCTGTTGATTTTATAATCTTCTTAAAAAGCAGTTCCTACATATTATTCTATTGCAGAGTGGTGAATTTTAACACTTTGCATCCCTTAATTATTCCTGTCAAAACTTATAACTCATACTTTTCCGAAAATGACATACAATTAAAAAAAAAACGTACACAAACTTGAGTTATGAAAAGCTCAAGGTACGAATGCTTCAAGAATAAACTGTTTTCAAAAAATACATTTTGAAAAAAAAATTACAATTTGCTGAAGTAATTTAAAACTTTCTGTTAAAAGACTTAGTAAAAGTCGGTTAAATCGTTCAATAGAAAAAAAAAACATTGTTACTGAAAATTACTAAACCATTTATTTTTTTAAATATTTTTAAACTGCAATTGAAGTAAACAACATGTTTGTCTTTTTCAATAAACATAAAATATAGAAAAATTAAACTGGTCAACAAAATTTTTACAACAGAAATAAAATTTTAGTTCTCTAATGATGGCACCAAATGCCATCAGAATTTTTCCTACGGCCCAAGTTTTTTTTTGTAAATTTTGCTTCAAGGAATGCAATTCTAGTTGTTAAGCTTTTCAATAATGTGTTGAATTTCAGCAAAAGTGAGGTGAGATTTGAGTTCAACGTAAAGGGAAACTTACCAAGAGTATATTTTAATTTACAAAAACAGGACTTTATTACACAAAAATTGACAAAAAAAAAAAAAAACAGTTTTCGAAATTTCAAAACTGTATAGATCATATTTCAAAACATCAAAACCCTTTCCGAACGTAAATTTTCTGGCAAAACAAATTTATGACAAAAATTTAAGTGCTCTTCAAGTTCTTATTAATTAAGGTATTTTGAGTAAAGTATTATTTGTCGCATGAACATGACAATTTTTGTCGACAGCTCAGTGTTTAATAAGTTTGATGCAAAATTATTAATATTGTTTATTTTTGTTTGAGTTTCGATTAATAAAATTGCGATGTGGAGGATGTTCCTCTTTGTATGCAGGGTTGTAAAAATATCCATAAAAACAAAAAATGCATTCGAAATTATAAAAAAAACTAGAAACAAATATTTAATACTCATATTTTGCTTTGATTTTTGTTTGTTAATAAAAATTTTTGTTTGCAATAACATTTGTTTTTAAAGCAAAATATTTATGTGTTCAGGAATTTTTTTAAAAATTTGCTATGGAAGGCAAACAAAAAAATAATTTTATACAACCCTGACTGGCTTTTGACTGTTGTTTGTTTTTTTTAATAAACTGTAAAAAGTAAAAAGTGCGAAAATTTTATATATGTACCTACAAATGATGAAAATTTGTATGACTTATTTCAAACTGTTGGAAACTTAAAAATTTGCTACTGATTCAAAATATTTTGCAAACTTTATCTAGCAGATTTTTTTTCGTTATTATTCGATTGCGAAAAAACTTTCCTAGTTTGTTTTAATTTGTTTTTAAGTTCATTTAATTTTATCTTCTACCATTTGAACTAGTAATCTATCACTGATGCAGGAAAATTACATAATTATTTTAAAAATTGCTCATATTTTCGTTCAAATATAATCTTTGAAACATTCTAAAAGAGTAATTTTGAAATTGGGGTAATTCCACGCAAATTGCCCATTAATAGAAAAAAAAAACTATAGTGAAAGTTTGATAAATTAAATACTTCAACTTTTTTACATTAATAAATAATTTCATATGAGTTTATTTTTTTATATACACCTCAATGTAAAAAATTTAAAAAGTTTTTAAATAAACATAGCGAAATTAAAATCGAAATATTTTTGTATTAAAATAAGTTGCAGTTGAGTGAAAAAATAAATATGTGGTAAAAGTTGTGGATCTTTTAATTATACAGAACTTTTTGATATTTTATTTTTTAATACTTCTTTTACCAGAAATCTTTAATAACTCTCTTTTTTTTGTTGCGATTTAATGGATCTCTTTATTATGATATCTAATATTTAGAAATTTGGCCCGTGCATTTCTAGAAACTATGATGTTTTCAAAATATTGATAAAAAATATAAACTTTTGCTCTAAAATTAATATGATTTGTATTGAAATTGTATTGAAAGACGCAATAATGCGTTGCTATTGAGGTTCTAGTCCGATATACGCGTATATATTCAGACAAATTTTTGTTTCGATTTTTTTAGTTTGTAAACTTTTGTTTCAGACACCAAAGTGGCTCTCAAAAGGAAAGTGTCCTAAGAAAAAGTTTATAATCCTTACATTGTCACACCTATTATTACAATCAAAATTTGTCACAAGTTGGCGAAAATGGCCCAGGAAAAAAATTGGCCGATCGTCTTGAAGAAAAATTATATGTGGTCATATAAATTACATGATGTACCAAAAAGATTGCTGCAGGAATATTTTTTTTTTTTTACTTGTTAATTCTCTAGAACAAGTATATGCTACTTTTTAATCACATTAATGGCTGTTGATAATAATAAAAGAACACGTTTATTTTTCATTTCATTAAAGATGTAGCTTTGCGAGGTTCTGTTTTAGAAATTAGAGTTGTTAAAAAAAATACTGCTCAAATTATAAAAACTTAGTCAAATCAAAGTATCGAATTAGACATACATGGACTTGATCAATTATTATTTTCAACCCCTTATACTTATATGTACATTATGTACATCCATATCCATATTTTTTAAATATTCCTTCTTAAACTAAACCAAATTCACCACTCCTTAATTTTATATATATTAAATTAGCTCCAGCATCAAAAACTACTCTAAAACAATGATTAGCAAATTCCGGCAAACACACAACTGATTATTATTTTTTTTTTTGTTTTCTTTTCTGCAAAAGCATCTAACACCATTTTCTAATATTATTGAACTCATTATTTTATATATAACTCAACAAACTATATAAAAATGCATTTTAAATATAAAATTATATAAAAAATTAAATCAAAAATCATAAGTCTCTGCCACGTACCTTGATGTATTTCCCTTGGTTTAGGCAAATTTGTTACACAAGTATGTGGGCACATCAAAACATTAGCCGGATGCAAAGAACCCTCAAGGAAACGACGTCTAGCCTCACACAAATGTATACCACCGAGTGGTGTTTTGGGCAAATGATTTGGTGGCACCAAAGCCAAACAATAAATTCCAACTTGATGAATTGAATCGACAGCTTGCAATACTCTCGACATCCATTGGAAGCTCTCCTCTTCCGAACAATCAGGACGTTGTTCAGCAATCACACAAACACGTTCATCTCGTAAAACTTTGATACTAAAAACTGCAATACGACCACGATAGATAAATCGCATAGGTTCAACAGCCAATACAGTGGCAATGATATCATCGGCATTGTGCTTGCGTCCGGTTACAGTCATCAGTCCATCTCGAGAACCACATACAAATACCAAACCTCCAGGCCCTAGGAAACCAAGAAGACCCGATCGTACAAAGAATTCATCGCATATAGGTTTGCCAGTGTTGGGATCTTTTGGATCTGGATCGTCTACAAGCGGTTGGACCTTAAACGTAGTATTTGTCAGTCCTTCGAGACCATAATAGGCTGTACCAGTGGCACCACTAGTCACACAAATCTCTCCAACTTGATCTGTCTTGCATAAAACTGGAGTGCCTTCAGAACGCACAACAACCATTTGGGCTGCAGGCATCACTTGACCACAGTCTTGTAGGGTTAGCGATGTAAGTGAATCTTCGCTATCAACACGAACCACTCCATGAGACAGAGCAGCCATCGAGAGAACACCTCGCCCGGTAGCCGATTGAGTAAATCCACTCGAGGAACGTCCGGGACGTCGTAGAGATACCGTAAATACCTCAGAGCTACTAGCGCACGGGCAAATTGCATCAGATCGTAGACCTTTCGACTGGAAAACGCTAAGAAATTGATCACACGATGAGAGTGACCAAGGATTTGCACCATCTGCCACCAGAAGCATACGAAGTGATGACAATGAGATGTCTTTGTGATCTTTAGTGGCCAATAGACCCCAATGCAAATCACGACTTTTCACCAAACAGCACGAAGCTCGGTGTTTTGTGATCAATTGCATCCAAGAGGATGGTCTTTGCTTCATAAGAGCATACGGAATGAATAGCACATGCATGCCATTCAGTACTGAAGTCAGAACTGCATGCCACAAGCCAACTTCTCGCTTGAAATCGAGCACACAGACACTTGTCTCTCCTTCGGTATAGTGGCATGCCATGGTTAAAGCACGGCAGTGATTCATCATAGCTTGACGAGTCACTGTTACTCCTGAAAAAAAGAAGATACAAACGATATCAATCTGTTTGGGAACTGATAAGTACAAAGCTTACCCATGACACTGCCTTCCTTGTCACTGGTATATTCCACATAAGCACTGGCATTCTCTTCTATCCGAACATTGCCAACATTAAAGTCTTTCGGAGGTTTTGGCAAATGTTCAGTCACAAACCAGTGAAGTCTAGGCCAACCTTTGAGTTTGGCTATTTCACCGGTCGACGATTTGGGAAGACCTTTCAAACAAGCTTCCGATGTTAGGGCGACACTAATGCCGCATGAACTCAACAGGAATCCGACTTGTTGTGGTGGTGTATCTGAACTGGACAGAGGCAGTTCAATTGGCAGTGGTACCAAGCCACGGAACATGCAACCATACCAAGCTGTTATAAAACTGCAAAGAAAAGACATTGTATTAGAGTACTATGAGATTGAATCATTATGAGTTTACCTCAGCGGATCACTATTTGGATAAACCAATGCAACACGATCACCTGGTTTAAGTGTTATCTGCTCAGGTCCCTTACTAAAGACCTTTGTCGTCAAAGCGTAGGCAATTTTTTGTGCACGCGACAGCAGCTTGCCATATGTTAGAGTTGTTGTCATTTTGCCATTCGGATCCAAGACCGTTGCCATTGGTGATTTAAATGAATTTGTACCGAAACGTTGTAGTGCTGCTTCTAATGAACGTGGCAGCTGAGCTGCAACAGCTAGCTGTTCACCCTGAACCGATGACATTGTGCTACCTTCGGGTTTAGGTGCATTTGGGTCTTTTGGATTTGCTGCAATTTCCAGCTCGATGTCATTGTCTTCGTAGAATTCGGGTAAGGGGCGACGTTTGGGTCGTTTCAGGGTATTCAGCAGCTGTTGAATTTTAGCTGATACTTTCCATCTGCCTGCTGTGCCGGTATCGCCAGCATCGGTTTGCGATATATTGACATAGCGGGTGACGCGATCAGCACCACGGCGAGTATTATTAAATTGGGTTATATCGGGAGCCACATCTATAATATAAAGAGTATGATTAGGGTTAAGAGTAAAAATAAGAGTAAGAGTAAGAGTAAGAGTAAGAGTAAGAGTAAGAGTAAGAGTAAGAGTAAGAGTAAGAGTAAGAGTAAGAGTAAGAGTAAGAGTAAGAGTAAGAGTAAGAGTAAGAGTAAGAGTAAGAGTAAGAGTAAGAGTAAGAGTAAGAGTAAGAGTAAGAGTAAGAGTAAGAGTAAGAGTAAGAGTAAGAGTAAGAGTAAGAGTAAGAGTAAGAGTAAGAGTAAGAGTAAGAGTAAGAGTAAGAGTAAGAGTAAGAGTAAGAGTAAGAGTAAGAGTAAGAGTAAGAGTAAGAGTAAGAGTAAGAGTAAGAGTAAGAGTAAGAGTAAGAGTAAGAGTAAGAGTAAGAGTAAGAGTAAGAGTAAGAGTAAGAGTAAGAGTAAGAGTAAGAGTAAGAGTAAGAGTAAGAGTAAGAGTAAGAGTAAGAGTAAGAGTAAGAGTAAGAGTAAGAGTAAGAGTAAGAGTAAGAGTAAGAGTAAGAGTAAGAGTAAGAGTAAGAGTAAGAGTAAGAGTAAGAGTAAGAGTAAGAGTAAGAGTAAGAGTAAGAGTAAGAGTAAGAGTAAGAGTAAGAGTAAGAGTAAGAGTAAGAGTAAGAGTAAGAGTAAGAGTAAGAGTAAGAGTAAGAGTAAGAGTAAGAGTAAGAGTAAGAGTAAGAGTAAGAGTAAGAGTAAGAGTAAGAGTAAGAGTAAGAGTAAGAGTAAGAGTAAGAGTAAGAGTAAGAGTAAGAGTAAGAGTAAGAGTAAGAGTAAGAGTAAGAGTAAGAGTAAGAGTAAGAGTAAGAGTAAGAGTAAGAGTAAGAGTAAGAGTAAGAGTAAGAGTAAGAGTAAGAGTAAGAGTAAGAGTAAGAGTAAGAGTAAGAGTAAGAGTAAGAGTAAGAGTAAGAGTAAGAGTAAGAGTAAGAGTAAGAGTAAGAGTAAGAGTAAGAGTAAGAGTAAGAGTAAGAGTAAGAGTAAGAGTAAGAGTAAGAGTAAGAGTAAGAGTAAGAGTAAGAGTAAGAGTAAGAGTAAGAGTAAGAGTAAGAGTAAGAGTAAGAGTAAGAGTAAGAGTAAGAGTAAGAGTAAGAGTAAGAGTAAGAGTAAGAGTAAGAGTAAGAGTAAGAGTAAGAGTAAGAGTAAGAGTAAGAGTAAGAGTAAGAGTAAGAGTAAGAGTAAGAGTAAGAGTAAGAGTAAGAGTAAGAGTAAGAGTAAGAGTAAGAGTAAGAGTAAGAGTAAGAGTAAGAGTAAGAGTAAGAGTAAGAGTAAGAGTAAGAGTAAGAGTAAGAGTAAGAGTAAGAGTAAGAGTAAGAGTAAGAGTAAGAGTAAGAGTAAGAGTAATTTCATACAATAATAAACTCACATGGTCTTTGGAAGTCAGATATATCAGTAAAATCATAATTGTTTTTTCTATGAACAGCTGGCGGTGATCCTGCACTCGATGTGTCGGAATGTGGCTGCAAATACAAAAAGAAAAATTATTTAAAATTTAAATGAAAATTAGCAAAAATTAAAACCCATACCGGTGGAGGTAAATTTTGTTGTGGTCTTCGATCTGAAAAATTCTTATGACCGCCACCAACTGAAGAATCACGTATTGGTGGTTTTATAATTTGTTCTCTGGAATTATTTATATGATCACGTGGATAATTGTATTCCCTGTCTGGCGTTGAAATTCTTTCTTCTGGTATTGATTCGTCATCGGTTGTTGTATCTTTATATTTTTAATAAAAAAAAAAACGAAAAATTAATTTAAAAAAAAAAAACCTATGAACCTATATAGATAAAAATTTTAAAAAAGATTTTTTTTTTAATATTTCGTTTTTTTTTTTTTTAGTTTTGTTTCTTAAAAAAAAATTAAATAAATTCAAAATATTACAAAATCAATTAAACAGCAAGACATTAATTTAAAAAATAATATAAACAAATCATAAAAAAAAAACGTCACAAGGACATAGCAGCCATTTTGATAGTTATTATTATTTTGTTATTTGTTATAATACTTATTGAGTTTACATTTATTAAAAATATTTAAAGAAAAAATAAACAAAATAATGTAAAATTAATTAAAAAAAAAAAAAATTAATAAAAAAATATTTTTTAAATAAAAAGTACATAGTTGCACACTCTCTATTTTATTTATTATGCTGTTGCTGCTGTTTTGTTCTTTTTTTTTTTGGTGAAAGTGGTGAATTAATATTATTTTTTTATTTTGTTTTCAATCATTAATCACGGCATTCTCCAGCTTTGTGTTAACAAAAAAATATTATTTAAAACAAAAAATTTATATAAAAAAATTAAAATAAAACAAACGTTAATTTTGATTTTAATATTTTTTTTTTTTAGTTTAATGTTTGATATTATGTAATCAATCAACAATTTTTTTCAAAAGGCAAACAATTTTAATACCTACTATAAAACGCTTAATATGAAGAATGACTTGGCTGAAATGAATGTGCGATCTATTTTTTTGTTGTCACTAAATGCAACACATACCTGAGTTTCTAGGTTGGGTTTTTTTCGAGCTTAGGGTGCAGAGTGTTACAAGAGTTGTATTTGTGGATGCTTTATGTTGTAGGGGCTTTAAAACGCCGAAACGATTTGTTAAAAAAAAAACTCATATGTGAGTTTTTAGGCAAAGTCCATCTTTTGTTGAATTTTTTTTTTCAAAAATCATTACCTGCCGTTTTTTAATCTCTAAATTTGTCCCAAACGAATAATTTAATTTAGGGCCAATTTTTCAAAAGTCAGATAAACCTCAGATAGAGCTTATTCCTAGGAATAAAAGTTTTTTTATATTGACATTTATTCTTCTGATAGTCTAACTGACGATTGAAAAATCAGGGCTTAAACGAATTTTGTATACAATAATATTTTGAAAAAATAATTTTCGAATTTTCTCAAAAAATTGAATTTTTTGTTTTGAAAAATAAAATTTTTGAACAACTACATAATTGGTACAAAATGACATACCTACCATTTAATTTAATTTTTTTTTTTTTTCAAAACTTATTTATAAATAAAAAACGGCTTCAACGATTTTGAAAATTTGTTTGTAAAAATGCATTATAAAAGAAATCTAATTGCAGACTGTTATGGAGATCAATATCATTTGAGATGTTGTTTTTTTTTTTTTGCTTTTTTGAATTTTTTGTTTTTTGGTAATTTGGTATGCCAAAAAGCTTTTCCTGCAATTTTATAGTCAGGGGTTTGGCATTGGAATTAAAAGATATGTATGAACGATATGCAGTGTCTCAAACAATCACTCTTCATGGGACAGAAGTGTACCTAATGCATATAAAGTGCTTCGTTTTTAAAGAGTGACTTTTAGATTTGGAGTGTTCAAACATAAACATAGCAACAATTTTGAGAAAGAAATCTTAATCTTAATTTTAAGAAATCTTAATACAAAATTGGTCCTTTTTTTATTGAAGGGTTTTCCAGTCGTTTGGAAACAAAAACTATCATGGGCTTAAGGCGTTTTAAACGAGCTTTAATTGACGATTGGAGAATCAGACTGAGATTTAAAATCTTAGAATTTTTATTTCTATTTCCATACCTGCACAGTTTCGATATACTATATTATTTAAGAACTTGTACTATTCACAGAGTATTATAGCTTTTAGAAGTATACTTTTTGTAAAGGACAAATTTGGCATCGAGTGCTAGTAAGTATTTGTATAAAGAACATGAAGGGAAATAATAAGGTACCCTTGTAACACTTTGCTCTCTTAAACATATATTTATATAAAAAAAACTGTTTTTTTTTTTCTTTACACAAATTATAGTCCTTCAAAATAATTTTGAATTTTAAATTTTTTCATTGTTGTAGTTTTTGGTTTCTTATTTTTGTTTTGTTTTATTTCCTCACCTGTATCATCATGATCCCGATCAGGACTACGATTTAAAACCGAACTACGTTTCGATGGCATCGGTAAACTTGGCTTTGGCCGATTCTTAAGAGCGGCCAGAGCTTGTTGCACCGCTTCCTGTCTAACTTCTGTCGGATTTTTACAAAAAAAAAGTTTTTTTTTTTGTTTTCGTTTTTAATTTTGATAATTTCATTTGTTTTGTGTTCAAATTAATTTCAATAGATTTTTTTTTTGTTGTGATGTGGATAAGAGATGACATTTTAGCGAGATGCACGAATAATGTTGCGTAAAAGAGGAGATTAAAAATGAGAAAAAAAAACGAAAAAAAAAATTCATTATAAAACAAATTTTAATGAATTGAGTTTAGTTTTTTTGTAAATACGAATTTTTAAATATGTTTTGCAATTTGAAAGGTTTATGAATTAATTTATGATGGAGGAAATCAAAGAAGAAAAATGGCGTATAAGAGTGATTGAAAATGAACAAATGCAATGATGTGAAACAGAAAATATATTTTGATGAAGAAAATAAAAAGTTAAAGGAATTAAAAATATAAAAAAATTAATAGATTAAATAAAAAAAAAAAAAAACTAAAAATAATTAATATGAGGTTATGATGAAGACATGCAGCAATATGCAACCAAATTTTAATATATAGAATTAGCAACAACTACGTGTGGAAAATGTGCAAACTATTTTATGCAAGTAAAAGAAAAATGTGGTTACTTTATTAACATATAACTAAATAGTATTAAAAAGAAAGTGCGCATTACAAAAATATAACTTTTACATAATAATTATTAATAAATATAATAATAACATTATAAAAGATTTTTAAAAATTTTAAAGTTCTTACAGTAACTTATTTAATTTTAATTATTGTTTTGTTGAAAAATTTACAATTGAAAAATATAAAAAAAAAAATTTAAAAAAATTGTCTATGTAAGTAAATAAATTTGTTACTTATATTATTTAATGATGCACTATTTGTTCAAATTTTTTTTTGGAGTTTGTCATTTGCACAAAATTCTATGGCAAGTTTTATGTAAGAGAGTTTTTATTTTTATTTTATCACCTCAAAATATTATTTTGCATTTTTTATCTCATTGAAATTATCTTCCATTATGTCCATTATTTTTACTTCAGCTTTTGGTTGAGTTTTGTTTTTTTTTTTTTCTAGCAAAATATTAAAATTCAAGAACAAAATTTTTGTTTTCAATTTATTGCTTCTTCATTTAAATTGAAAACTCTAAAAAAAAATATCTTGAGTTATATCCATCAAATCGCTAAAATATTGGGGTTAAAAAGCTTAGGGGAAGGGACTAATCAATTATTTGGAAAACTTGCAATTATTTGGAAAACTTGTCAGACTTTCGAACTTGATATCAGGACATGTAATGTCGTGAAAAAAACTCAAAAATTTGTTGTGAGACTCTCGGTATATGTTTTTCGTAACTTATTTTCAAGAGCTATTGTTAGGCTTAAATAACAATTAAAAATTATTTTGTTTACCTATCAGAAAGTTTTAGTGCTTAATATTGCTAAGGAGCGACCATTTTAATGGTATAAAACTTGTGTCTGTTTTTTTAGTTCTGCCTTGGGTTGGCGAGTTACAACGTCAGAAGAAGCAAAGAAAATACGCCCCACGTGAAAATAAAAAAGTAAAATGCGAACCATTTTAAAAGGTATAAACATTCAAAGTTATGATACAAATGGGCACATATTCTGTATCTAAAAAACGATTTTTATTTTGCAAGAAGAGAATAAACGCTTTTTTGAGTGTTTTTTTTTTTTTTTTTTTTGAAAATCACATCGAAAGTTTTATGAGCTCGTTTGTTAAGTTAATTTTGTCTATGAAAAAATATTATAAAGCAAATTTTAAGAATTTATTCAATCTTATACGGTCGAAAAATTCCTCTCATATTTTTAAGACAATAAATAAGCCAGAAAGAATTATTCTTGATTCTCTGGAAAAGTTAAGAGGTCTGAGTATATTGAATCAAAAACTCAAATATATACTCAATTACTTTTAGAAAAAAAAAAAAATTTTAAACAAAATTGGTTAAAATTGCTGTTAAATAAAATATAAGCTATACAGGGTGTCCCAAAAGTAATGGATCAAAAGAAATATGCTGATAGGCCAACTTGAGGGCTCTCAGAATTTGGTAACTTGTTTATCCCAAATCCTTACGGTTTTCGATTTAATGCAGTTTTTGTGAAATTTCGAAAAATCCCGACTTCGCAACAGTATTTTGCTTCCTCCGCTCATAATTGATTTTTGTTTTTTACAATTCTTTCACTAAAACATTGCCAAATAATAAGAAATAGTAAATTAATCAAAATATTTTTTATTCCATACGCCATTTTGCTGCAAATTAATTAACAGTTAATTATTTTATAAAAACTCAATTTCTTACTTTTATTTCAGAGCAACACCCTGAAAAAAATTTGTATAGTGTGACTCTGGTTTATTATTTTGAAAACTTGCCGTGTTATTGCAGTTTTCAAAAATGTACAAAACTTTCCAAAGTTAAAGTTAGAACTAAAGATATTACAATTTAAAAGCACCAAAACAGGGCTTTTCAGAGAAAAATAACAAAGAAAAATAAACACATTTTCTGGACTGTTGTTTGCTTATTTCTTTTTGAATAAAAGCCTCGATTTTTGTTTGTTATTTTGCTCTGAAAATCTCTGTTTTTTTGCATTCAAATTGTAATATCTTTCGTTCTAATTTCAACTTTGGAAAGTTTTGTACATTTTTGAAAACTGCAATAACACGGCAAGTTTTCAAAATAATAAACCAGAGTCACACTATACAAATTTTTTTCAGGGTGTTGCTCTGAAATAAAAGTAAGAAATTGAGTTTTTATAAAATAATTAACTGTTAATTAATTTGCAGCAAAATGGCGTATGGAATAAAAAATATTTTGATTAATTTACTATTTCTTATTATTTGGCAATGTTTTAGTGAAAGAATTGTAAAAAACAAAAATCAATTATGAGCGGAGGAAGCAAAATACTGTTGCGAAGTCGGGATTTTTCGAAATTTCACAAAAACTGCATTAAATCGAAAACCGTAAGGATTTGGGATAAACAAGTTACCAAATTCTGAGAGCCCTCAAGTTGGCCTATCAGCATATTTCTTTTGATCCATTACTTTTGGGACACCCTGTAGTTAGTAGAAATTAAAAAAAATTGGATTATCATTTTTAGTATAGAAATTTGTGCGACTCAAAACTATTTCAGACAAAAAAAAAAAAAAAATACTTTCATAGTCACAATATTTCTCATAATCGGACCAATCCAACATATTACAGCTTATCTCACGAAAGTACATCTCATCATGAGAAAAGTATTCCCAATTGCAACAAAATTATTTTGAGTTAAAAAGCGACATTTTTAGGAGGTTGTTGTCTTTTCATGATGACTTGCTCTATGATTAGCTGTGCAGGGATTATATGAGCTGTGCATTTATACATGGTTTCCGAGTACTTATGGCGGAACAGTAATGGAAGAAAATAACTATTGTCATACACCGTGGCGCGATGTTTAGTGCAAGTGACTATGAAGCCAGAGGTCTGAGTTCGTTTCCCAGCCTCCACCACCAAAAAAGAGTTTTTCTTAGCCTCTAAGAGTATTATTATTATTATTAAAAAGGACAGACAGAAAATTTAAGTTTAAGTATGCGATTAATTTGTCCTACAAGACATATTGATTCGTTTCCCAACTTTTGAAATATCTTGAAGGAAAATTTCGTAGAGTAAAAAAAAAAACAACAATATTTTCTTTTTTTACTTAGCTTTCTTAAAAAAATTTAAATTAAATTACATTAGTATTATAAAAAATATTCAATTAAATTATTCGGGAGGTATTTCTTTTTTTCATTTAGCGTAACTTTTATTTAAAAAATACTAAATTGTTGTTTTGTCGAAAATTATACCTATATGAAATTTAGCACAGCTTCGAAAAATCTTTAACATATTAGCATACCAGCGGAGGCTTAGAATATAATGTATTATTGTTTTATAATGAAAGAATGACACAACAGTGCGATGTTAGGATTAAATGTAGTTATTATTATTAGTTTTTTGAAGGTTAGGTTAAGCATTAATACAATTATTTATGTAGGTAATTGCTTTTATAATAATTAGCATAATACCTTTTATGCCTATGTAATGTTAAGATTTCAACAACATTTTTAGGTTGTTGATTATAATTGGGATTCTCAAGCGAGACCATCATACCAAGCGATACACGCAAGTTAATAAATTTGTACTATTTTGGAAAATGGTTTAAACACATTGACATATAGGTATTTTTTTTATATGAACTGCTAGACATTATTTTAAACGAATTAACATCAGTGCGGAAACTTATATATTAACAATGAAAAAAAAAGCTCAGTAAAATTCAAAGCTAAATACCAGAAACAAGTGAAATAGACATCCACCTAAAATAACAGCTTCTGTAAATGGAAATTTCGTAGGTACTAGCTTTTATAAAGCTTGTATAAAGCTGGCTTCAGAATTTAATTGCTTATAGAAGTTCGAACTTGTTCAATAACTTCTAATAAGTAGGTAGTTTAAATACTACAAAATAAACTTAGCCGAAGAAAGCTTGATTTTCGATAAAGCTTCGGTTATTGAATTTATAGAAGCTTTACAGAAATTACCATGTTTTGAATTTGTTTTTTTTTGTTGTTTTTTTTTTTTTTTTGGTTTTGATGTTTAGTAATCTATTCGTTTTTAACTGACGTTTTAGCTTCTATAAGGTCTTAAATAAACTAAAGTAGTTCCTTTAAAACTTCAAAGAAGCAAAAATAATAATTTGGTTGTAAATTTGTTTAAAATCATATGAACTTAATCCCCGAACCAAGTTGAAGACTAATCTTTAGACTTTTAAACCTTAGCTTGTGAGTTACAGCCAAGTCCAAGGTCAAAAATTCAAACAACCATGATAAAAAGTGTCAGATTTAGTCCGACTGGCGCTCTTTTAATATTTTTTCTATCATATCAGAATGACAGGGAAATTTGAAAAGCAGTCCTTCGTAGAACATGTCAATGTGTTATTTGGGGTTAATACACAAAATAATAAAGAGACAATATGGCTTACAGATTATAAGAGCGGAGGAATAGGAATGAAAGGAAAGACATAGTTTTGCATAAAAAACTTTGAATATTATAAAAAAAAAAAAAATATATATAAAATAAATGAGTGAGGACAAAAAAGGACGCAAGAAAAAGGATGAAGGTGTTGTAGATTATTAATTTGGTGTTGACGGGAAGACAAAATTATATCAAATTGCGTTTACCACTTGTGTAGCGACTTTCGTGCCTTCCCAAGCGTCGACTGGGTCGATTATTTTGTGCGCACTGTGCATTGGCATTGGCATTGACATTTTGGGCATTCTTACTTTGATCAGATTTGACAGTTATTCTTTCAGCGCTATTACCTACTACACATCCGGTTGTTCGTCCACCACCAGGTGGACCTCCTCCTGTATGTCCACCAACTCCTCCTAGAACTGTACCACTTGGTGATTCTGACTTGCTACGGCTATTACCATTATTATTGATGTTGTTATTGTTGCTGGTAGTCGTCGTTGTTTTTATATTGCCACTTGCTGATTTTGATACTTTATTTCCTTGCATCGATTTGACAGCTGCCAAAATTGCACTTGGTGCCAGCAAATTGGCAGATGTTTGTAAAATCGAATGTGAAGGAGATGTTACACCTGTCGTTGCAGTCGCCGCCGCTGAAGATGTTCTCGAATTTAATGGCACTTGTTGTTGTTTTTGTTTTTCCATACTGGATGAAGCACTGCTATTGCCAGCACTACCACCGCTACCTGAATATTTGCGCGTTTGCAATAATGGCGATTGTGGTAGTATTGAGCTTTGCTCATTTTTATTATAAGGACGACATCCTTTGAAATTTGATTTGGCGGCTATTTCAGCTGACAGGGCTGCCAACTGACTGCTTAGGTCAACACCTGAACGTTTTACATTTGATGCAAGTGGTCCAGCTGGATTTTTTTGTTTTTTTTTTTTATTTTTTTTTTGTATTTAAATATTTTTGTTGAATTATTATATTTTTGTGTGTGTTTTTTTTTTAAGTAAGAATCATCAGTACAACAGAAAATATGAAACAAAAGAAGAAACAAAAAGAAAATAATAAAAATAAATAAGAATAAATTAAAAAAGTGTAAAATTTGTGTAAAAATAAAATTCGAAGTGCAACATTCGTGACATAAAATATTTTTGTGTGAGTTTTGATATAATGATTATAATACCATGCATCCTTTTTGTATAGAAATTGTCAAAAGATTGAAAAAAAAATAACTTTATACTTACATTTATTTTTAGAAAATAAATAAATATTTAAAAGAACTTTTTTTTCGAAAAGTTTCGTTTTTCTTTTCAAAATTAAGAAATATGCTAAAAAAATAACGAAAAAAAATAAGAAAAATAATAAAAAATTATTAAAATTATTTTTATTTTAAGTGGGCGAAACGCTTTATAAATTTTTGGAGTTGAGACCTTTTGTTATTAATTTAATTCAGAGTACCAATATTTTTTAATAAAACTTTTATTAATTTTTTAATTGATTATTTAAAATTCAACACATTTCAAAGGCTTTTTGTAGAGTGTTTCGTCTCTTTTTTTAGTAATTTTGTTTTTTTTTTTATTTTGAAAAAAAAAAAAATTCGGTTATAAAGCGTAGAAACTAGAAAATGTAACTGGTCACTGTGGCGTATGTGTAACCTTTTTTTATTGACAGATTTTAATTAATACACAATAAATCAGAAAGGAAATGCTAACCTCTTCGCAAATCACCGTGAGATTTTTTCATTTCTAAAAAAGAAATTGAAGGCAACGGAACGGGCATTTCATCGTCACGGGTGGGACTTAATTTCAAATCTCATCTCTTATATTGTTTTTAAATAAAGATGTTTTATGAAACAGTTTTTAAAAAAAATAGTTTTCAATATCAAAATTTTGGAAAAAAAAATCAAACTAATTTTAAAACTTTATGTATTTAAGTACTTAATTAGTTTTAAAAATAAAAAAAGGTGTGTCTTTTTCGTTTTCGAGTAATAAAAAAAAAAAAACTCTTTTCTAAGAAATCCTTTATTTTTTGTGTTTATGCGGCTAGACTTGTTGATAATTTATTTGTAAAAATAATTAAATTATAAATTAGAATTGCAAATTTGTTTGAGCCAATGAAATTTAACTATTCGCACTTCTAAGTTTTTAAGAAAATTTTAATAGTTTTTTACAATCCAATTTTAATGTAAATTATCTAAGGTTTTTAACTTTTATAACCAAGAATGGAATCTGATTCTATTTGAGAAGCACCAATAATGTGAAATTTTGTAAAGACCATGTTTTTCTTTTTGCATTTTGACATTATTAGTAAAGAACAATTTCAATAACCAGTTTTTTTTCGAAATTTTGAATAGTTCAAATTGGCAAAGAAGTTTTGATAAAATTAAAAAATTACAATCCGGTCTAGGTATTTAAAACATCAAAATAAAAAAAAAAGAATACAAAATTTAAAATCTCAACATCATTAATAAAATCGATTTTATGCTAAAAATAAAACACAACCCAAGAGAGAAAAAAAGAAAAATTCGTACTCTATGAAACTACATTTTTTTAAATCCACAAACAAAGTGTATAGTAAATATCTTTTCTGCATAAAACTACTACTGTGCCAGCAAAAAGAAATTGTATTGTTCATATTTTTTTCATTCTTTATTTTTTTTTTTGTTTTACTCATTTATCAACCGCCCTAAGGATATTGTGAGATAAACAAGTGCATTGACATCAAAAAAAAAAAAAAACATAAAACAATGCAAAATAGTGCAAGGCATTATATATCTACTAAATACCATAAAGGCTCACTCACTGAAATAGATTTAATGTTTACAAAAAAAAAAAAAAAAACTAAAACAATAAGAAATTTTTATGTAAAGTAAGTAAAGTTCTTTCTTTGTAGGGTTTTGTGTCATATTGTTTTTTTTGGTTTCGGAAGTACCTACTCTTTGTTTGAATTTAAATCAATTGAATAAAATTTTGTGTTTTAATTGAAAATTTAGAAAAATGTCATTCAGCTCCAAAAATTATAGAGGAAGGATTTATGTTTTTAATTTAAATTGACGCTGATATAAAAGGAAGCTTTCATTTGTTGACCTTTGTTTATGTCAAAAAGATTAACAAGGATAACATATTATCTAATAATGAGAATGAAATGTTAAGAACAAGGATTTTCAATTAGGAACTTTATAGATAAACCTACAATAATTGTTTTAGAAATGATAACAATACCTTCATTATAATGGCATAAAAAAGTACATTAATATAATCTTCAATGAAATTATGTTCAGCACTTGAGAACAAGAGAACAAAAGGGAAATATAACCCCTAAAAAGGGATGCTTGCTTTTATGTTAACAAAAAAAAATACATATTTGTTGGAAAACATTTGATATTGGTTTTGAATGTTTTAACTGATATTGTAATTGAAAAAGAAAAAAAAATATTATTAACACGTGAATAAATTATAATTAGAATTTTCGTTGATTTAGGTTTATGGTTTATAAAGAAATCAAGGCTTTTAAAATTAAAACTTTTTTTGAATAAAATTGAATTATTTTAATCAAACACACCTCAATATAATTTAGATACTTTACAAATTTATTTGCAGGAATTCACAACAAAATTAAACAATCAAGTGACTGTAATGTAATGTAATGTAATGTAATGTAATGTAATGTAATGTAATGTAATGTAATGTAATGTAATGTAATGTAATGTAATGTAATGTAATGTAATGTAATGTAATGTAATGTAATGTAATGTAATGTAATGTAATGTAATGTAATGTAATGTAATGTAATGTAATGTAATGTAATGTAATGTAATGTAATGTAATGTAATGTAATGTAATGTAATGTAATGTAATGTAATGTAATGTAATGTAATGTAATGTAATGTAATGTAATGTAATGTAATGTAATGTAATGTAATGTAATGTAATGTAATGTAATGTAATGTAATGTAATGTAATGTAATGTAATGTAATGTAATGTAATGTAATGTAATGTAATGTAATGTAATGTAATGTAATGTAATGTAATGTAATGTAATGTAATGTAATGTAATGTAATGTAATGTAATGTAATGTAATGTAATGTAATGTAATGTAATGTAATGTAATGTAATGTAATGTAATGTAATGTAATGTAATGTAATGTAATGTAATGTAATGTAATGTAATGTAATGTAATGTAATGTAATGTAATGTAATGTAATGTAATGTAATGTAATGTAATGTAATGTAATGTAATGTAATGTAATGTAATGTAATGTAATGTAATGTAATGTAATGTAATGTAATGTAATGTAATGTAATGTAATGTAATGTAATGTAATGTAATGTAATGTAATGTAATGTAATGTAATGTAATGTAATGTAATGTAATGTAATGTAATGTAATGTAATGTAATGTAATGTAATGTAATGTAATGTAATGTAATGTAATGTAATGTAATGTAATGTAATGTAATGTAATGTAATGTAATGTAATGTAATGTAATGTAATGTAATGTAATGTAATGTAATGTAATGTAATGTAATGTAATGTAATGTAATGTAATGTAATGTAATGTAATGTAATGTAATGTAATGTAATGTAATGTAATGTAATGTAATGTAATGTAATGTAATGTAATGTAATGTAATGTAATGTAATGTTATGTAATGTTATGTAATGTAATGTACTGCAATTTGATGTAATATAATGAAGTGTGCTGCAATGTACTGGAGAAATGTCCTACAAACGGTTTATACAGCCTTATTGTGATTTACAACTATCAATAGTTGATAAATATTGATATTTGGGATTTTTAAACCTAATTTATAGGAAAACTGGTCAACCTTTTAAAGGAATTTTGTAATTAGATTTCATTTAATAACGGTGAATACCATTACCGCTTTCAAAACTTTTCTTAATTAAGTAAGTTATAAGATATCGAAATTTAATTTTTATCAACTATCGATTGATAGTTGCAAATCGCAATAAGATTGAGAGTCAGGTTTGACAACAGCCAATAAATATTTCAATAGAAAGATGGGATCTCTATTTTTTTCATTTGAATTAAAAAAAAATTCTATATAGCTTTAACTTTTACAATCTTTTTTAAGTCAAATTGCTGTAATGTGTGTCCAATAAAATATAAAAGAACAAAAAATAATCTTATTTAAGCAACAGCAACTTTTGAAATATAATCTCCTTTTTCACATAGAATGCAGAGCAAGAAGTCCTTAAAGTCACATGTATCTATTACACAAGAAAAAGGAGCAAAAAAAATTTTTAAAATGAACCCTTAAGGCGATACTGTCATTAAAGCAGTCGGATTAAAAATTTACAAAAAAAAAAAAAATAGAAAAAAAAAAACACAGAAAAAAAGAACTAGAGAACACCACCTTGCAACTTGCAACATAATCATCTTTCTAAAGTAACGACCTAGAAAAATTGCTCCACAAGAAAAAGTGTATATACAAAGGACTCTCATGGAAAGACAATCTCACACGTAATACATAAACAAGAGTAAAAATGTTAGAAAAAAAAAATTAAAAACGACAAAAAAAAAACACAAATTTTTTCTAAAGAGTTGAAATGCAAAATAAGAAAAAGTAGAAAAAAAAAAACATACAACCAAAAGCTGTCATCATTCAGTTTGCATTTCAGAATAAGGACGAGAACGCTGCTGACTACGATGATGATGACGACGAGGATGTGAATGAGCTGAAACACTATATATCTACTATATGCAAGTTCATTCACACTGTAAAAGAAAAGACAAAACGAAAAAAAAAAAACAATAGTAGGATCTAGGATATAAAGCACGAGGCTCTGTGTATTATCCCTTCTCTCTGCTCTGTATCCCACCAAAAAGAAGGTTGGTTTTGCTGTGCGGTGCGCTGCTGTTTCTTCTGCTTCTGTTTTTTTTCCTGATGATGGTGATGATGGTTGAAGTGTCCAAAAGTATTCATATTTTACATTTAAATGAGGCTTTAAGAGCATCAACAAATTCACATTAAATTACTGAATATCTCAGTAGCTTGGTCCTTCTTCCAAAAGAAATAAGCTCTCCAAGAAAAAAATATAATAGAAATTACAACAAAAAAAAAAAGGAATTAAAACAGGAACACGCAACTAATGAGTGTTGAAAGTGTATCCTTGATGTAAAAAGATATTCATATATTTTACTTGCAACCTCTGAATGATTGGCTTTTGTTTACTTTGTATCCTGAGAGTAACACTCTGAAACTATATACAAATTTTTATATTATTCTTTTAAAGGGTGTTAACGGGGTTAACCTTAAAACTTTTGAAGGGCCTGATCCATGAGCACACAGTTGGATATTGTTTGGCAAGTTCTTCAAGGTTTAATTTTTCAAGAATTCGGACTAGGAGAAAGTTGAGATGAAAAAATTTTGGAAGGAATGTAAATGTTTTGACAAAAAAATGTAGTTTTTTGTCATTCGATCGAATTTAAGATTTTTCTTATTTCTTATAATTCGTGGACGTTTTTAAGTCTTAATAGCTCCAGCATTTTATAAAACTCAAAGGGTTTAAAGTTCTTTGTTTTTTTTTTAAACATAAATCCCTTTTGTAAAAGAGATATTTTCAAGTCATGAACGTGACGAACAATAACCTCCAAAAAAGCAGATTTGAGGTAAAGTCAACAACACTCTGTGTATTTTCTTGGACATTCTCCATATAAATTACATGGCAAGGGATTACAATTGTGATGTCTCAGGATCAAAATAATTAAAATGAAAAGAATATACACACAAAATAGATGTGTCTGAGTTGTGTAAACAAAATAAAGAAAAAAAAATTAAAAACAAACGAGACAGAAAAATTCGTATAAAAACATGTCTGCCACTAAGACTTGAAGAAGATTTTTTTGGGGAAAATTAATGTTTAATTTTGTTTGAGAAAAAAAAAAAAAATAAAAAAATCATAGAATAAAGAAGAACATGATTTCGTGCCAAGTTAGCAGGTGCTTAGGAAATTTGATATTCGTTGAAAAGATTTATTGTTCTGGAAAGCATAATGCGTTATAATTTGTATAGGAAGTAATTTCTTTAGAAATTATGTAGGAATAAAAAAAACTCGTCTAAAAATGACTTTGCGGAGAAGATAAAGGAATTAAAAAAAAAAATATTAGGTGCCATAAATTTTGCCTTCGATTGGTATCTTTAACTAAATTGTATTTTTTTTTATTTTTACGACTAAGTTAAAAACTGAAAAAAAAAACATGAAATTAAAATAAAATTGCATACTTTTGGGATACTGGAGATTTTGAAGCGTTATAATTTATAAACGGTAAGTGATATAAAAAAATATCTTTATAGAGCGTTTTTTTAGTAAATTCTAAAACCTGCTGTTTTTCTGATATAGGTTTTTTAGACGTTTGACTCCTTTAAAGGGGCCAGTGGACAAAAGATACTTCATTTGTGGCACCATAAAAATGAGATATCGTTGGAAGTGTTTAGCTTATTTACTGTTTATGAAAATATGGACATATTACGGCGTCTAGAATGAAAAGTCAGAAACTA
Source organism: Episyrphus balteatus (assembly GCF_945859705.1). NCBI lineage: Eukaryota > Metazoa > Arthropoda > Insecta > Diptera > Syrphidae > Episyrphus > Episyrphus balteatus. Next base: position 49,997,847 of record NC_079137.1, read on the forward strand.
CAGAACGTTTTTTTTCCTCCAGTGGCTCCTTTATCACGAAATTATAACTTAAAAAATAAGTTCAAAAACTAAAACCCAACCACTATAAAATAACCAAAAGTTGCTTTTTGACACTCCTCATTAGGTTTTTAAGTACTTGACACGGAGAAAAAAAGGAACCTTAAAATAAGATGATGGCCACTTTAAAACAATACAAAGTCCGCTTAAAATAATTGGATTACCCACAAACTCTCTTAAATTTAAGGTTAATTAATTTAAAAAAAAACCGACAAAAAATTAAAATTTTCGAAATTATAGTCAGACTTTAGATTTACTTTCAGTTTATCATAGGTACTTATTTAAAAAAGTGAGATAGCACGATATTAAGGCCTTCGCCTAACAACACTCAAAAGTTGTAGGTTCGATCCCCAGTGGCTGCCAGTTCTTTGTTTTAATTAAAATATTTCCACATAAAAATAAGCTGATCTCCTGGTTAAATTAAGTGGTTTTCATTTAAATTTGCGCATTAAAAAAATTAAGGCTTAATTTAAGACGGAAGTTATTTTAACAAAAACCATGCAGAAATCCGCTTAATTTAATGTGGAATCCGCTTGTTTGTAGGTGGTCTTTTTTCTCCGTGCAGAAATAAAGTAATCCCTGTTTTGTTTTCTATCTGCGTGCGTACCCAACCTAACAAAACCTAATATCCCTCTTATCTGAATACTTCGAGAAAATTCATATACATATACGTACCAACAAAACTGAAATTAGTGGAATTGATTTGTTGTGAGAGCGACAACCAGTAGTCTTCAGCATCATATCTGCTAAAAAATGTTATTCTAAACCGTTTAAAGCAAATAACTTTTATCCTCAGGCCTTTTTGAGTTGGTCAAATTAATTTCTCTAAAATTTTTCAACCAATCACATTAAAGTCGTTTACTTCAAAAAAATCTTTTCAAAACAAATCCAATATTCAAAATTAATAAATCAAAATTTCTCCCATTTTTGTATTTGAACTTTGTTTCTATAAATTTTTGATTGAATAAAACCGCACCAATTTCTAATTCTATCCATAAATTAAATTTGATTTGAATTTTTGGTAAAACAAACCTTATCCCTTTTCGAAGCAACCACCACATCATTACACAATATTTCAGAAAACACAAAAACAAAACTATGTTACATAATATATCCATCCATTTGGCCTAACCTAACATTGAATTAATTTCCAATCAATATTTCCAAGTGCGGTTTTCAGAGAAAAAAAAAGTTAAACCCTATAAAAGTCTGCTTTTTATATTATAGTTGGCCGACAAATTTTCTTGAGTTAGCAGAAAACTACTACAATTTGTGTGGAAGAAAGAGGAAAGAATATTGCAAAGTTATATAATATTTCTCTTGTAAAACTTTTGATCCTAACTAATATGTGTAAGTGCTTTTATATATCACACAAGTGATTTTCTCTCTTCAGTGATTTTTATGGATTAATTTATGATGAATTCGATGTTAGAAATCAATTTCCTATAGAAACAAAAGCTAAAATCAAATAACGTTAATATTTACATTTTTACTAAATTATCCAGAACAAAACACTCTGGGTCATTTGATTAAGGTCAGAAGGATTTTTTTACCATCATATCTTCTTTTTTAATAAAAAAAAAAAAAATGAATATGTAAAAAGCTCTGATAAAATAATAAATGTCAAGAAAAAAAAACACTACTTCCAAAAATTTTCAATTTCGTCCTTTTTCAAACTTTCAAATTCAAAATAAAAAATCTGTATACTAAATCAATCGACACAGAGTGTATGTCCTTGAAGATATTCTGTAAGTTAGTTTAGCCAATGTGGATATTTATAAGACCTCGTTACACTTGATTCACCCCAGAGAAAATACGAAAAAAAAAAACTAAAAACGGATAGGAAAGATTAACTTTAGGTCTATCGGCAGAAATCTTTAAGATTTGTGCTAACCAAACAAGATTCCCTTAAAATGGGTCAAACCACATCAGATTGAGTAGGGGTCTTTTACCCCTGGAGCGGCCTTAGATGAATATGTCATTTGTGTGCTAACAGCAATATCAGGGCGGAATGGTGTTTTTTTTTTCTTCTATTTTTAAAACCCGAAGGTTAAGTTTTCTTTTCTATATGAAAACTATGTATGAACTGCATTGAAATACTCTCGAAGGATATGATTCTATTCATTTTGTTCCGTTTTCTTTTTTTTTTTTTTTGAAAAAAAAAAAAAAAAAATGTCAAACTTATCATTTTAGTGTGTGAAAAGAAGAAGACAAAAAAAAAAAAAACCAAAGGAAAGTAGGTACTATATTGCTATGAACTGGAGGCAGTTCTTTTGATATCAGATAAGAGACTGGACTTTGTGACACCATTTTTTGTTTTTTGTTTTAAAAATAGCTTATGTATATGGGGACAGAGACATAGTTTTGTAGGGCAATTATTGAAAAGATTTGTATGTGTACTTTAGGAATAATATTTATATGAGTGAATAATGTTTTTTCGAAAACATTTTCCCAGAAGAAATGTAAGTTCAGAAAATGCTCTCAAGCAACGTACAGTGCCGTATTTTGACCTAAAACGTGGACATAAATTAATTTTCTCAACTTAAACTTATGTCCCACAATAGGTAAATAACCAGGCTACTCTTAAGGGAAGTCTATATTGGTTATCCTGGTTCGCGACACTATCAGTCGAAACTAGCACTAGTTGAATAAGCACGAATTTTTTTTGCGATTTTTTTGAAAAAAAAAACTGAATTTTCTTAAAGTTTTTTTTTAACTTAAAAGTGATTTGGGTGACAATTTTGCTATGGATATCGAACATTATGGTTTGTATAGTATTTTAAGCTAAAATTTATTTGTACCTATGTGCGACTTTATTTTTTTATACGGAGGAATTGAATTACACACTTAAAAAAATTTACACTTTTTTCGTTGTAACATTAGTGTTCTTAAATATAATATAGTCTAAGGTATATATTATTAAACAACTGGATATGTAGAACAATATTGCATTTCAAGAGTTTACTCGAGTTTGCGAAGTCCCCCCCCTCCCCCCTTCCAAAAAAACCCTTGAAAAAACTCCTCAAGAACGACCCTTACTAATATATTTTTATATTATTCCGTTGAATGTGTTATATTGTTGACAAAATTTCTCCAGGGATACCTTTAAAAAAATTAACAAAAATAGTGTTCCAAATTTCAAAAGAATCTGTGCAGTAGTTTTGAAGTTATAAGGGTCACCGGCTTTGAAAACTTGTTGTGGAGAGAACGATTTAAAGGTGGAATAAAACGTTCGTAAGCGAAGTATTAAAATACTCATAACTTTGTCAATTTGGATCCAATCGCAAAAATGCAAATACAAAATTTTAATGCGAATAAATAAAAAAAAACAGTGTTTCCCGGGAAAAAAGTATGTTTCAGTTTTTTTCTCACTTCTTAAGAACTTTGATATTTATTAGAATGAAGTCTTTAGTATATGACTAAAAACTATCAGGTCATTGTATAATGATAAAAAAATGTCGATAATATTGCAAAAAAAAAAAACAATATAAAGAATAAATTACTAGCTTTAAAAAAAGTTATATCACATGATTGTACGTGAATTTTTTGATTTTTAATAATTTTTTTTTCCCCGGCTAGTCGGGAGAGGTAAGCGGGTAAGCACTAAAGTGGGCTTCAATGTACCGCGAAAATGAAAATTTTTTATTCCAAATAACTTTTTATACATTTGATACCTATTTGATGTGAAAAATGTGCCCAAATATTTTTGGTCAGGTTTTAGATCAAAATACCACACTGTGCATCGACTAAAAGAACTTTTCCCAAACAAGCACTTCGTACAAATCAATTCTTTACATGAGTTCGAGTTGAAAACAGCTTTAACAAAAATTGGTTATAATTATTCGAAATAGGAGCAGCATAGGTGTGGAGTGTGCACTACATCTATTACTTTTTATATTCTTCTAAAAATGCTGCAACTTAAGTGTAAGCTTAATTATCGACTTTTATGAGCGACAATTAAATACCACCTAACAAATTCCATCTACGCAAATAAGACAAAACAAAAAGAGGCAATAAAAGAAGACTTAAGTTTTTTGCGTTAGAAAAACCAAAGTAGGCAAAAAGAGTGATGTAATAATGGAATTCGCATTTCCACAATATTCAAGACCTACATATATGGTTGAGAGCAAGGTTTCTATCGAGCTGGCTGCCGGACGTCGTCGTCATTGTCGGTTGCGAGCGACGCACCAAAATAAGAGATGAAAAAGTATCTAAAACCAAAGATTGCATTTCCTTCAAGTTTATTTCCAATTTTTACGATTTTTTTTTTTGTTTTTGTTCAGTTCCAACTAATTTTTTAATGTTATTTTCCTAACATCTAGAGAAGTGATTTTTTTTTCGTTACAAGTTTTATCGTAGTAAAATGGTATAAAGTTTGCATTTCAAAGATAGCGCGATGCTATCACTTGCATATTGCATAATGGAATGCATAGCATATACACTTTATATTTCGAGAGAGCTGTTTAAGTGAATTGCAGACTTACTTCAATTCTATTTTTTTTTTTGTTTTGTTACATTTTAGTGTGTTGGCGTAGTGATTGCAGGCGTTAGAGAATACTCTAACTTGCATTTATTCATAATATTTTTTTTTCTTCTTATTTTCGTTTACATTTTGTGAAATGTAAAAAGGGTTGCAAGTTTTTTTTTGGTTTGTAATGTGTTACTTGAGACGTTTCACTTACTGCATGCAAAATAAGCTCCATTATACTTATTGTTTGTTAACCTTATGTTTTTTATGTGGGAAAGAGAGAGAGAGAAAAGTGGATGATGAGTGTTAAAGTTTTTAAAGAAGCCAGCACTGATATACCTACTTTGTAACACATCATGATGATGTGTAAGTTGTAAAGGTTATAAAATAATATGTAACCTAAGTTAAATCCTTTTAACTTGGAGGTTTCCTTTTTTAAGCTTATTTCAAATATGAGAAATTGCTGGCAGGAGTCAAGGTTTTGGTAAACACTTCGTCATGTATATGTACTAGAGTGACCGCAACTCCCATAGAAAAAATTTTTTGTCGAATTTTTTTCGGGGGAACCCCATAAAATGTTCCGCCTTTGCAGATTTTTAGATAGCCAAAATTTCAGCTCGATTGGATAACTCTAAATGGTGCCGACACTCGCTCAAAGTATCAAAAATCTCTGTTTTTTCACTGTTTTTCGAAGAAAATTAGCTCTAGCTCCCAAACAGATCGGGTTATTTTCACTTTTTATATATTTAATTAAAGGTAGTGTTGTTACACATAATTCAGATGCTTAATTTGTTTAGTTTTACTAAAAAAGAAAAATATTGTCATCAATTTAAATTTTCAGTACTTACTACAAAAAGAGCTGAAGTGCAAACTCGATTTAAAATTAAACTTTTTTTTAACTGTTTTATTCTGCGGATTGGGATAGAATGGATGTTTCTCTATCTCTGGGCCCTCGGGTAGCAAAAGTATGAGGTATAGTCGTGGGGTGAAAGAGCTATTCACAATGAAACTTTCTTTGTTATTGGATCGATGTAAGGCATCTGATAGAAATGCTTCTCGCATAATTATAGCTACAATAGAAGCACTAGGGCAAAATCCAATTGACTTTGTAGTTTCAAAATCAAACTTACATTCAACAAGAAAAAACTTTTGCTTGGTTTAATGCCCCAAGAGCTTATCTGTCTCCTAAACAAGATCTTGATCTTTTGCGTAATTGCATTGAATACCGCAATATAGACAAAGATATTTCAGAGAAGGCTCTTGCTAAATTCTCAAACCATTTATGGTATTTGAGTTCAGAGCAGGCAGGTCTGGCGTTCTTTGACCTAACTTTACCAGATGGCGAACAAAATTAGAAACGGCCAACATAATTTTGAAAACCAGTGAAACGGAAACCAACAGAATAGTAAATCCAAAGCTACAGACACATGAAGATGAACAATTTGTCACAGCAGGGTTAAAAAATATTGTGAACAAAGAAACATTGAACTTTTTCAGCCGATTGAAAATAGACACAAGTTTTCTCAAAGAACCTCCAAATCTTTGGCCCGAAAACCCGCATTTTAAAGAAGGCTTTAAAAAAGTGCAATCACTTAAAGTCGTAAATGACATGACAGAAAGAGGAGTCAAATTAATAACGGATTTTAATAACCTTTTAACTAAAGATGAGGAACAAAAACAATATGTACTTCAAGTAGTCAGTGAGTGCCGAAAATTGTATCCTGATGCTTCCAAAACTACTTTGTAAATCTGTTGATTAAATTTTTTTAGTATTAACTTCATTAATTATGTATAAGAAATGTAACACGATGTTATTTTTTTTGTTTTTTAGGCCGTGTGTGAATTGCGTAAAATAGTTCACATAGTGTAAAATATTTGACACTGTTGAGGTGAATAAAAAATTTTCAGCTGTTAAAAATTTATTGGGCTCTGGGACCTGGTTAAATTTGAGTTAAATTTTTTTGCAGATGGTTTTGTTTTGTTTTTTTTTTTTTTGTATTAAAAAGAATTTCATAGCAGAAAAGAGGCAGAGAAAAATATTAAACAATAAGCCATACAGCTGAAATTTTTTTGTTCACCTCAATAGTGTCAAAAATTTTACACAGTGTTAACTATTTAACGCAATTCACACACAGCCTTAGAATTCTGTTAAATGTTTCGTTTTTTTTAAATAAAACAGTTTAAAAAAAAAGTTTCATTTTAAATCGAGTTTGCACTTCAGCTCTTTTTGAGGTAAGTACTGAAAATTTAAATTGATGACAAAATTTTTCTTTTTTAGTAAAACTAAACAAATTAAGCATCTGAATTATGTGTAGCAACACTACCTTTAATTAAATATATAAAAAGTGAAAATAACCCGATCTGTTTGGGAGCTAGAGCTAATTTTCTTCGAAAAACAGTGAAAAAACAGAGATTTTTGATACTTTGAGCGAGTGTCGGCACCATTTAGAGTTATCCAATCGAGCTGAAATTTTGGATATCTAAAAATCTGCAAAGGCGGAACATTTTATGGGGTTCCCCCGACCAAATTTCGAAAATCGATTTCTTGCGGTCACTCTAATATGTACATTGTACATGTTTAAGGATATAATAGACTTAAATATGAAGGCTTATGAGTGTACTGAAAATTATTGTGAATTTGAAAACACACATTTATTTTTAGATGTTTTTTTAGAAAGAGGCCTCAAATTCCAGATTTCTTAAAACTTTCGCAATTTTTGTCTATTTTTCTCAATATTAAATTCTTTTCACTATAAAATTTGATTTTTTTTTCTTCGAAACTGAATCCTTAGAATGGTAAGTATGGTTAATCTATTGTACTGACTGGCAGATCAAAAGTGGATAACATTGGATAAAATTTAATTTATTAGTACCAGAATAGTAAGCAGAGGGTTAATTCTGTCGACACACGGGTGCGAATTTGGCAGGACAAAAATGAAAAGTGGTCACAAAAAAGTGTCTTTATAAGGGTGAAAATACATTTTTTTGGAATTATGAAAACAATATTCGAATTCCTTGGAAAATTCTACATCAATTTCATATATGATTCTCTATAAAATAGTGAGACCGAAAAAAGTTCTAGCGGCATGAAAAAGTATAAACCAAATTCGAGGTGTGCCTACAGAGGGTTAATAAAAGAGCTTATTTTCCGGCCCGTTGGGTTTTTAATGTACTATCTACGAAATCACAATTCTATGAATATACTGCATTAAAATAAAATTAAATTCAAAACACAAAAAAGTAATAAGTATACACCACAGTGAACGTGTTAACAACTCTAAACTGAACATTTTTTGTAAACTAAACTGAACAACATTTATGTTTATCAAAATGGAGAAGTACATACTAGGAGTGGGATACGTCAAATAACTTTTATTTGTATGTTATGAATTTCAAGGAACAAAGAAAATTGCAAGGAAAACCCTTTTAATCATTTTTGTGATGCAGCACTGATTTTTTTGTCTAATTTGATCTAGGGTGGACAGAAAAGGTAAATGAGAACATTCATAAAGGCAATACGACATGTTTTCAATGAGAAGATTTTCTTTTCCTAGCTAAAACAGATTGTTGTTAAATCGCATTTTGTATGTTTGTGTTTTTTTTTTATAATGAAAATGCATTTTTACTATGAAATATCATCTCAAAAATTACTAATAAAATGTAATTATTTATTCTCTTTTGGCGCCGATTCAAGAAATTTTTTTCTACTGACAACTCAATAATAACATTAGTATTTAGATAATGGTATACGAACACCAACTAGTTCAAATATATGCTTAGCAAAAGAAAAAAAATGTTACACATACGCCACAGTGAACGTTCAATTTTAAACTTCGACATTTAAAAATATTTGTTTGTTCTATTGACTTCTCACTATTCTTTGAAAACATAAAATTGATGTGTCGACAAGGTATAACAATAAACTAATAAATGCAATTTAAATTTTATAATAAAAAAGACTCGTAGGTAGAATTTATTTTCAGTACTAATTAATCGTTAAAAAAAGCTTCAGGTACAATTTTTGAAAACTAAACTTTTTTTTTACTTTTTTTGTATCTATTTCATCAAGCAGAGTTGTAGATCTCTTATAAAGTACAGAATATGGTGGCAATTATATATAAATAAATTATAACCACCAGAGAATAAAAAATATATAATATTTTTCTTAAAAAAATCTCTGCTTAAAAACATATTAAAATCGATAACGTTGCAAACTGAGTTAGCCTGTCTTAAACAACGGGTGTGATCATAATTCACGTTGTGAAAAGGGATCTTAAATAGAAGATTAAGCTCTGGAGTACCTATACCAAAAAACTTAAGACAGCAAGAAAAGGCATTCTCAAATATGCCATATTGCAAAGGCATGTAATCGAGGAAAAAATTGTTTCATTTTCACAACAATAGTTTGACATGAATAAAAATAAATAAGTTTTTTTTTTAATAGTTCAAAAATGTTTCATGGCACTTTAAGACAAAATCTATCAAAGCCATGGTTTTCTAGTTTCATAAATAAATTGCAAAAAAGTTTATGCAACATGTTTTGTTTTTTTCAGCTGATACCACAAATTTATTAAAAAAAGTCATTCGTGACAGTTGGCTGGTAAAAAACTGCATCTTTTTTTCATCGGTTAATTCAGTTGACCTAAAAAAATATTTTCTTGTAAGTGTTCCACCCGTGACAAAAGAAGTCCAAATAATAATTTTAAGTCATTTTGTATTGGGAACAGAAATAATTTAAAATTTTAAATAAAATCGCAGAGTTTCTGTAAGACCTTATCATACTGGAAAATCATATATTTTTCATTCCCAACCGTGACAGTACAAAAAATCTTGTCTTTTTCAGAAAAATTGCGTAATAAAATGTATTAAAAAGTATTAAAATTAACAAAGTATATGCTAATTTTATTAAATTTTCTATAAAATTTGAAGTGAAAATAATAAATACACTATACAAATGTCACACCCGTGAAAATAAAATTTGCCGAAGCTAAAAACATAAAATTATATATTTTTTTTTTCTTTGAAGTTATTAATGTTTCTTATATATTTTACTTACCTTAAATGCTTAATTATAATGAAAATAAAATTAAAAAATAAATTTTTCAATCTTTTGACAATTTCTATACGTTTTTGATATTTTTTAAATAAAGTGTTGCTAAAAAAATTTGTTGCAAAAATACGATCATGCACACTACAAAACTTCAGAAACATAAAATTTTTAAAAATTCATGCAATACATTTTTTTATTTTACAAAATATACATGCTTCACACACCTTTCATTCATAAAGCACAAAAAAAAATCAATACCATTTCAATAAACACATTTAGAAAAAAAAATTAGAAGAGAAAAAACAAAATTTAAAACGTGATTTGGAGAAAAAATTAAATTGAAAAAAGGTGGAGGGGGTGTTTTTTTTCATATATATTACAAAAAAAAATCATCAAACCAAAAAAAAAGTGTAATCTCTAAAAAAATAAATTTTAGAGAGGAATTATTGTTAGAAAACAAAGACGGCCCCGACCTGAATGATATCGCTTCTCGTTGTGGGTAACTCTTCGTTGTGTCCTTCGTGTTCGATTCTGATGATGACCACCACCACCGCCTCCACTACTGCCACCTCCTCCGCCGCCGCCACCACTTTCTCGGCTACCACCATTATTACCACCGCCACCACCACCTCCACTTCCGGAATGATGATGGGACGATGAGGATTTGTGGTGTGAACTCGAATGTCGATGGTGGGACGATGGCAGGGATGGAACTTCAGTCACATAACTGTATCCTTCGCTAGAAATTTGCACTCCGCCATTGCCACTGCCACCATTTCCGGTCTGTTGTTGCAGATGTTGATCCTTTAGATTGTAGTAGGGTGGCATGTTAACTACTCCACCACCGCCACCACCACCGCCACCAACGCCGCCATTATTACTGCTTCCATTACCGGCATTATTAGCACCACCACCGCCACCTTTATTATGAGTTTTTTTTTTGTTTTTTGTTGGATACAAAATGTTAGTTTTACAGTTAATGAATAAGGACATATACAAATTTCATGCAAACACACACAGATCCAATCCACCCACACATTTATATGAGTTTTTGTCAATTTGACAGAATTCCCAAAATAGCAACACACACACAGAAAGAGTCGACATCTATTTTTACCTGGGCAAAAGTTGTGTTTTGGGATGTCTCCAAGTATTTCCGGTTCCCGGAACAGAAACACAAAACAAAATGGAGGAGATCATTTTAAGGCTCCAACCTAGCTTATGCTAATGAATAAGGACACACGGCTGAGAGGATGTCCTTTTTTTGTTTTTGTTTTTAGGTGAATGTGTGTTTAGAGTCAAAAGTAATTTCAATCATCCTCAACGAGAGTATATAGCTTAACTTGATGTGTCACTCAAAAATGACGTAACAAGTACAGAGGTATACTTTTTTTTTTTGAAGGGGAAGCCGCTTTAGAGTACACAAATCAGGGCGAGTTATCCTTTTTAGGTAGAAAGATGATGATGATGGAATAGGAAAGAAGATTTTCGTTTTTTTTTTTTATAGCAAGTATAAATGAGGAAAGACAGAAACTTAATGGGTGTGAACAATAATTCTTGAGAGTTTATTTTAAGCAACACATGCGGGTTTAATGACATTTCGTGTGTGTCGTGTACTTAACTTTTGTACAAAAGAAGGACTCTTCAGTTTTGTACTTATTTCCCCATATGATGATGATGGTGTGACCTGTATGTGAATTATACTTTTTTATTTTTTTTTAATATCAATTGACATGTCAGTAAGTTGGAAACCAGAACAAGGACATTTGTGTCCTAGGTAGGTGGTATACCGTACCTACAAGTTGTTTAATTGTATGAAGAAAAAAAAGTGAATGAACGTGTGGGTTTATAATATGGTTTTATGGTCATTTGTATGCTTCTCATAGTGAAAGTGTGTATGGAAAGTTTTTCTGTAATTAAATTTTTGTTTTTGTGTGTGTGTGTATTTTTTTAAAGAACTAAATTAGGTACTTGCTGACACGTTAAAAAAATAAAAAGTCACCTTGAAAATTATTCTTTGACACGAAAAAGTGGTTTTTGCAAATTATAATTACTCAACTTAATTTAGATTAAGGTCGTTGGGTTTTTTTTGTTAAGATGGTTTTAGGGTATACTACGTTAACATAAATGTTGAAATTAGGGAGATTTTTGTAGACTTCAAAATTGTCAAACTAGTTATTTATTTAAGATATAAAACGTTATTGTAGGTTTATTAAAACTCTAGAACAATTGGAAAAAGCGAAACAGATCACTTTTTTAAATACTTTTTTTTACACTGATGGTAGCTTTTTACAAATTTAAAAATTTGTTAAAAATAATAAATAAATAAAATGCACGACTGGGTCGCACGTACTTGCTCTTGTAGTTCACAGTATCTTCATCTTAAATGTCTATAGGAAATTTAAGATTTTATTTAGTGTCTAGAAAAAAAAAAATCAAAAAAAAATCGAAAGTTTAAAAATTAAATTACAAATTTTTTTTTTCAAAAATGTTTTTAAAAATATATTTTTTTTTTTAAATTTTATACTTCAAAATGATGTCTGTAAATATTTAATAAAATTGACTTATGCTCTGATGAAATATATGAACTTAAAAAACATGTCAATTTTTGAAAAACCGCAACGCCATATTTCCGTTCTCCGCATTTTTTGAGAAAAACTAAAAACGCAGTTTTGTTAGAATCAATAAGTCTATTACGTATACCAAATTTAATCAAAATCGTTAGAGCCGTTTTCGAGAAAGTTGCAATACCTCGAAAACGTTATATGGGAGATATGTGTTAAAAACGAGATATTAAAAAAATAAAAAAAACGGTCCTAGGGAATAATCTAAAAAGCATCTGTACCAAGTTTCAAGCAATTCCATCCATCCGTTTAGGCCCTAGCTTGATGTACAGATGGACGCACAGACGCACGGACGCACAGACGCACACACGCACAGACCGACGGACGGCATGACGAAAACCACTTTTTTCGTCTTCTCCATTATCGTAATGTTGGTTTTGATTAAAACCTCGAATTTTTTTTTCTACACGAAACCAATACTTGCCCTATAGAACAAGTAAAAAAAACTGGTGTACTATTTTGAATTAATTTTAAATCAATTACAAACAAATCAACAACTTGTATTCGATATATTGATTAAAAATGAAAATCTGAAAATTTGATCTTGGAATACTTAATTGTTTTTTGGCCGCTAATGGATCTTTCACAATTGGTCAGAACGTGAAGAACCTTGAAGAGCAAATTGTATGTCCCTTTTACCTCTATCTTTTAATCCAATTGTAAAAATATCATTTAAAAAATGATGCATTTGAAATAAAAATAAAATTTATTTATTGCAAATAAAAAAAAATGCATTAACAAAAATGTTATTGCAAGTAAAAATTTGTTGAAATTTTTTCTTCTTAAAGTTTTTGCTATTTGACCATATTTAAGCTAAAATATTGAATCAAATTTAAGACCACTCATTTTGCATTTAATTTTTTTTTCAACGCAGAAAATTTTGCATATCAATAGCATTTTTTTTGAATGCTAAATATTTTCAGTTGCAATAAAATTTTATTTTTTAAATGCAAAATAATTTTAGTTGCAATAAGCATTTTTGTATTAAATTTTAAATAGAATCCAAATGCAAACCTAGGCTCTATGAAAAAAATAAATAAATATAATACAATTAGTTGAATGTGTCCAAATTTTTAAAATTCTTTGAAAATCTGATTTGGCTTTTTGGGTAAGTTAATATTTCAAAATTTAATGATTGAAGAAAGTGATATACATAATCTTGTTGGTAAAGAAGTTTAGGAACAAGGCAAAGGAATAGGTACAGTTATTTTAAAGAAGAAAAATAAATAAATAAAATAAATAAAAATAAAATAATAAAAATAAATAAATAAAAGCCGTTTTTTAGCAATTATTATTAATCAACACCTTAAAGCAAAATTAAAAAAAAAAATAAAATAGAATTTCCCGAATTTCCGGTTTTTGAAAATTAGATTTTTTAATTCAAAAACTTTTTTTCTCAAAATGTTGTTTTTTTTTTTTATTATTAAAACTTTGTATAACAAATTTTGCTGAAACCGAATTAGTCTTTTAAATGACATTTGTATTAGAAAAAAAACTTTTTCTCACTAAGAGATAAGCATTGTCTAAAAAACTAAATTTGAAGTTTTTTTTTAACGAAATCGCTAGAACCGCTTTCTAGAAAGTTAAACAGTAATCAATATTTTGAAATTTATAGTAAAATTGTGTTTTTGGTTTTCGTGGTCAACTTTGAGTTTTTAGGGTGCTGACTGCTGAGCACAAATCTGCAGCTGTCCCACACATTGAGAAAATTTTGAAAAAATGCTTTTTATCATGTTTTTGGCTTTTTGAAAAACAAAAGTATTTTTTTTTTTTTTTCAAAAAGTGCTACTATAAGTTTTTTCGATTTTCCAACAGTTTTTAGAGCGAAGTTGATGATTGTCTCTTCTTTCATTCTACACCAATTGTTTATGTAAAAAAATTAAATTTTCAAAATATGAGCAAACAAAAAAAAAAAGATATATAAGATTTTTTTGGGCTTTGACGGAAATTTTTCATGGTTACCGTGAATTTTTACTTGCTCTATAGGGCAAGTATTGGTTTCGTGTCGAAAAAAAAAATTGAGGTTTTAATCAAAACCAACATTACGATGATGGAGAATTCCAAAAAAGTGGGTCTCGCAATTCCGTCCGTGCGTCTGTGCGTCAATCTGTACACATTTCCACAGCCTAAACGGCTGGACGGATTTTATTCAAATTTGGTACAGATGATTTTTATGGAATTCTGAAAGTTGGTTTTTTTTTGTTTTTTTTTTATATCTCGTTTAGAACGTATACCTCCCATACAAAAAAAATACGATATTACGAATTTCTCGAAAACGGCTCTAACGATTTTGATTAAACTTTGTATACGTAATATTTAAAGCAGTGGCAATAAAACTGCATTTTTATTTTTTCTCAAAAAAGTCAAATAACAAAAAAATTTTTTTTTCATTTAACATAATTTTGGCCTAAATGTCGGCTCTTCCCCAATATCAATTTTTTTTTAAATTTAGATCCAGCTTTTAAAATCTACAAGTAGACTAACATAAAAGTGCTTTGAGCTGCAAGAGCAAGTACGTGCGACCCCAGTTGTGCATTTTATTTTTCGTGTTCAGAAACCCAGAAACCATTAAAACATTATTTTCTTTCGAAAATAAACAAAAAACAATTTATAATATGTGCCTTTTTTGATTAAATCTGTATTTTAACATATTTTAAATTCAACCATTTTTATTCATTTTACGTTTCTGAGTAATACTACCGCGAGCTTGAAACGCAAAGAAAAAATCCTTTCCCGCATAAACTTTACACCAAACTGCAAAGCTTGCTTCCGGCATATATGTTGGAAATTTCTCAGGATCTATTCGAAGATTTTTAAATTCCAAATGGCGATCCTTTAAATATATATAAATATGTACGTATAAGAAAAAAAATATGTAAAGGTATAAACTTAACTTACTTTAGCAATTGGACATTTAGGTAGCTCTCCAGCTTCTGCCAATATATCTCTATAGATATTAACAATATTAATTGCATGTTTCCCTTCAAGAAAGACACATCCATCTCCATTTTTTAAATCAAGTAACGGTATACGTTCATTATTTGATCGAATTATTTCAATTTTTAATGAATAAGTCAATATTTTTGCTTCTTGGATCAATTGTATAGTAAAAAATCCTCGAGCTTGTATAAGAGAACAATTAATATGACTCACAATTTTGGGATTGGATGTGCAATTGAAAGCCTCCAAAACAATATCAAAACTACGCTAGAACACAAAAAATAAGACAGAATTATTTGTACTTAAAAAAAAAATTAACTAAACTTTTTGAATAATGTTCATGTTCTTACTTTTCCATGTACACTTTTAGTCAGGAAACACAAAAACAATAGAAAACTTAACAATGCTTTCATTTCGATTCCATTCGAATGAATAAAGAATTGTATGAAATTTTGCAAATAATATATAACTTTTTGTTTTAATTTATATTTAATTGCTTAATTAAATGAAAAATGTAAACAAATAAATATAATTAAAACGTTTAATTAATATTCTTTTAATTGCATGCCGACGTTTAAGTTGATCATTGATCTGCAAATAATTGGGCTTTTGGATAGCAATTTTGATGGAGGTATAAGATCGACAATGATGGCAAAATGCCATCATATTTATATGGCGACCAGGGAACTCGTATTTCTATTGGCAAAAAAACTGCGCTGAGTCTTCTCGGTTGGAAATTTTTTCAGCGCATGTTTCGTCCCAAATTTGTCATATAGAATATAAAAAAATTGTTTTCATATTTTTTGTTTGTTTTCGGTCTAAAAGGGAAATGGAAAGTCGTGGTTTTTTTTTTGTCCGCAAACATCGTGTTAGGTGAAAATGAAATTGCGAGAAAAGAATTGAATCTGAAAAAAGATGATTGAATTCACTAAACTTTCGAAGTGGCTCATTAACATTGTTTTCAAATTGAAGAACAAGTAAAGAATTTTTTTTTTTTGGTTTATAGTTCGAATTTTTAATAAAACTTATTTCATAAATTTTAATAACAAATTTTACAATTTAAAAAAAAATGTTTTTTCTTCAATTACAGATTATATGAAATTCCTAAATTATTAAGCTTGCCTGGATTTTTACTAAAAATTATGATACGATCAAAGTCGTGCGGCCACTCACCTCTATGAATCGTCCAGACAGGGGTGAGATTAAGATCGGAATTTTTTGTTTATTTTTTTTTTGTCATTGACACACTCGAAAGCGCATAAAATAAATTAAATTGGTTTTCAAAAAGTAATTTTTTTTTATTTATTATTTAAGTAATTAGTTTCGTGTTTTAAAATTATTTATTCTAAAATTTATGGCACGGTAGAGTCGCATACACATGCTTTTAAAATTTAATTTTCTTCGAATGTAAAACATTTATTTAAAAAAAAAAATATTTCAACAAAAAAAAATGTTACGCATACACCACGGTGACCACTTAAGATTATAATGTATGCATTATTAGTAACAGCTGTAAACAATGTTAAAATAATTTGTTTATGTATTGATAAACGAAATTGGTCGATTAGGTAAATACTGTACAAATGATTCCTGTTTAAACTCTGTCAAATACGTGACGAAATTTGTATGCACGTGACAGACTAATACAAAATTCCTTAAACTTCAAGGAAGCTTACGAATTGTTATTATAAATAGATTTGCAGAAAAGGACTGCCAACATCATTGTTAAGAAAATATGAGACCTTAAGTTTTTTTTGTATAAGGTTGCTGAAAACCAGGGATTTATATGATTCCGACAAAAGTAGACCTCTCATCGAAAATAGTTATAAATGAAAGTTGTTCACAAATAGATCAAAGATCTACAGTCTTTAATTAACTTCTTTTTTTACATTTCTCCTAAAATATTTATAAAATGTGAGAAACTTGTTTTTGTTTTCATTTATATCTACCGAAAAGGATAGATTTTGGTTAAATTTTTTTAAAGTTAACATTTTTTGTTTTGAGCAAGCTTCAAATTTAGCTTATAGCTTTTGGATTTTTTTTCTCTTGAAAAACTGCCTCAACTATCAATTTCTTTTAAATTTTATACTAATTATTTACTAATTAATTTTTTTTTCATTTTCAAAAAATGGTTTCGAAGAATTGGTACAGAAAGAAATAAATAGTAAAAAAAAACCTTTAAAAATTGGATTTTTTTTTTAATTCAAAATATGTATTAAAACATTTTTAAAAATTAAAAAATAATTAAAAAAATGAAAAAAATTAAAAAAAAAATGGAAAATTATTTTTATAAATATTTTGAAAATTATTAAAAATGTTTACATAGTTTTAAAAAAATTAAAAAAAAACCTCTTTGATGGTGAAATAATTTAAAAAATATTTTAAGGTAAAGCTTATTTTTTAAAACTTATTTGCCGAAAAATCTCAAAAAAGTTTTTTGTTTTGATTTTTTTTTTCACAGCATGTTTCAGAGTAACACTATGGTTTTTCTGTTGCGTCTTAAAGAAGTGATTTATCATTTTAAAAACTGAAACCAACTATTTAGATTGAAAATTGGACAGGTTAAAAAAAAATCGGAAAGAATACAATAGTCGTATTTAGTTTTAAACAAAGTTATAGCTTTAGATAATATCTTATTATTAAGTTTTAATTTATTACAAAATCGACTTTTTTCGTTAGAGATTATAATCAAAAAACCTATTTCTCAATCCTTATTGTCGTAATGCCATTTTTAATATTTATTATGAATTTCATAATTTTATGGATAACGAATTCCCTTTAATTTTGTCCTTTAACAATAAGTCAGTTTTTTGGGCTATGTACGCGTAGGTATTTTTTTTTTCAGTGTAAGCGTTTGATTGATTTTTTTTTGTTTTATTTCTAAAACATTCACTTAACGAAAAAAACAAACATTTTTTTCTCATTCATTTCATGACCAATGATCCACTTAAAAATTATTTCTGCAATAACATCAACAACATTTCATTGTCCTTCAAACGATGCCATTTCTGATGCACAAACGACATGATACCCCATCGTCATCATCATCATCATCGTTGTCGTCGTCATCCATCCTATTGCCAAGACACAAGACACATTATTAAATGCACTCCCTGCAGATATATAAAAAAAAAGAAAAAACTTAAAACCAAACGATTCATCTATTTTCGTCGATTAAAACTGTTTCACCTTGCACAACAAACGCAAGAAAAGGACTATAATTTCTATAAATAGAATTCAATCCTTCTTATAAAAGAATCCTGTTTTTTTTGTATTCTCTTTTTTTTATTTTTATTCTGTTGTTTTTGTCTTTGATTTGTGTTTTCGTATAAAAGACGTTCTCGTGTTTTTTCCCAGAGTAATTTCTTAACGTCAACAACTTGTCAGTTAAATCGCCGATATTTCATTCTCTCTTTAAAGTACAAGACACACACCATTTCTAGGGACCACATTGTATACCATAATTACAAAATAATACAATTTATAATACCTCTAAGGTACACTCAGAAAAAAATGTATATCCAATTATATAGGAACGTAGATTTAAAGAAAAATTGAGCTTGGTTTAAAAAGGAATACATTTTAAGCCAAAATCAAATTTTGCGTACCACAAAAGTTTGTTTGTTCGCCAATATCTCAGCGAATACATGTCCGATATTATTAAAATATGTTTTGAAATCTTCGTAACAATTGGAAGAATTGAATAGAAAAAAAACATTTTAAATATTTTTTTTTCTTCTAGCTGCTTCAAAACTTGATTCAGTAAAAATTCAGGGAAACTTGGTTTAATACTGACTTTAAAATTTGATATTTACAAATTTTGATATTTTCTCCCAGTGTACAAACATCTTATCCCACAAATGTAACACAACACTTAAGAAAAAGAAAAAAAAATTATCTCAGATAATATCAAAGCAACAATTTTGTTCGAATTTTTTTGTTAACAGCAGCAAACAAGCTGTACACATTTTGTGCTACTGCAATTCCCATCGCCATCATCATTATCATCATCAGCATCATAATAATAATCATCATTGAAAAGAAAATTCATTTTTAATTGAAAATTCCACAACGGTTTCGCAAAGATGGCATCCCAACAAACGATTTTAGCAACCTTGAAGCCATCTTTCGCAAAACGAATGACTCCCGCAAGCCACACAAAAAATTTATAAGATTATGGAAACACACACAAGACACTATAGTGTTTGTCTGGTTGCCTGCAAGAATCGTCCAAGTCTAAGCTATTGACAGATGAATATACTCTTTGAATGGCGAGTTAACGAGTGCGTGGCAAAAAGTATGGATACCTACGTTATTCTTTGTTGTTTTTGTACAACCAAAACCAACCATTATCCTAGAATGTGTTGTAGACGCTTAAAATAACAACACATCCTATAAAAGGAGTCTAAATAGCCCCCAGGAATACGGCGAGTACATTCCAACAACAACAACAACAAAAAAAAAAAAAACAAAGAACAAAGTGTACGCGGATTTTACGATTGTGGAAACTAGCAATAAAAATTAAATAAATTGACAAGATGGTGCGCTTGTTTGAAGCCCGCAAGCATTTTATTTTTTGTAAAGAACAGACTTTAACTTAAAAAGAATAGAGAAGGTCTGTTGGGAGATTTTTACTTTGTCTAGGAGGACTAGTTGAATCTAAGTCGATTAATATTTTAACAGTGACCGAGTTAACTTTGATTTATGAGTAAAAAAAGAAGAAGAAGTTGGAGCCCTAAGTCAGATTGCAAAGTCGCTTAATTTATTAAAATACATCAAGCTCATGCATTTCATGTTAAATTGAACAAAGGATATTAAGTCTTTCAATTAACTTTGGACTGAAGATTGATGTGAAAATTATTTATATGAAGTCGAAAGGGTTTTTTTCTACTCCTTGAGGCTGTAAAGTAAAAAAGAAAAGGAATAACACATTTTGTAGTCAGTAAGAGAGGTTTAACCCAACGAGCATAATTGGTCTTTCATATTCAAAGTGTTTCTTTCTTTGATGATTTAGATATGATACCAAATTTTTAAATTTGTCTTTGAATAAAATTAATTCTTTAGTTTAGACAATATAATAAATTTTTGAAAAAAAAAAATATTTTTTAAACAACAAAATTTCATAACTCATGCATAAAGCGTCAAGGCACCTTTTGAAGAGGTGTTTATGAGAGGTCTTTTTAGAAGTCTTGTATAGAAACGATAAATCTGTGAGATTTAAAATTTTATATTTTAAGCAAAATCGGATTTGCAATGATGAGTTTAGTTTTAGTTGATTGTTGATTCACAGTGGGCATGATTTTTATTTTTGCTAACATAAAACATAATGTATTTATCATGTTTTTTTTGTTTATTTTATAAAGATACAAAATTTCATGAGTTTTGTAAAATGAACATTTCAATATTACTAATAGTGAACAAAAACTAAATAATTTTTTTCCCAGCCATTACAAAAAAGTATTATTTTTCAACTCAAATTTTTAGATTTAGATGCAGTAACTCAAAAATTTCCATAAAAAAAAAAAAACATTTTTCTTTGATTTTATAAATAAGGCAACTGTGGCAGCTTGTATCTGTCAAGCCATTTGTACGATTTTAAAAATTTCTTTCAGTTAATGAAGCTTCCAAAAATGACTGATCGATTAAATAAATAAGTATTCGATTTTGAGCACACTAAAAAATGGCTTTTGTGACGGATTCCGAAGAATTGACATACATTTCGGCATTATTATGTCCCCCATGTTAACAGATTGCATCTTTTAGAGCTAATTAAGTTCTTATTAAGTACCTCAAAATTAAATTAAGAGCTCCAATTCTTTTGAAAAAAAAAAAAAATGTTCTGTTAACTTGATTAAAAGTAAACAGGCCAATAACCAGAAAATTTCGAAGACTAGTATAAAAAAAATCAGGTTTGGTTTAATATTTAGGTGTTAATTAAGTGCTCTACAAAAAAAGTTCAAAAATGTTTTTTTTTTTTCAAAAAAAAAATTTTGTCATCTTCAAAAAAAAAATATTTTTTTTTCGAGATTATCTTGGATAATTTATCCTTGACAAATATAAATTAAGTACCATATTTTCCATAGAATTTTTCAAAAAAAAAAGAATATATGTAACTATTTTTTAAAATTTGTTTTATATTGGGAAAATTTCTAAAAATTCTTGGGAAAATCGAGCACTTAATTCAAATAAGTCGAGCACTTACTAAATAACACTGGTCAGCAAGGTTTTTGCCACAAGAACCAAAATATACTTTTCTATAGGTTTTTGATGTGATGAACTCGAATCCGAAGTCAGAATTAATTAACAAAGAAAATAACATTTCTATCTAGGCAATCACTTTAGGTCAAAGACATGCAATTAATATTTACGGAACCAATATTTTTTCTAATGAAATATGTATTTCTATGTATGTATAGCTATGTAACGATAGCTCATTTAAAAAATCGTGTCTTAAGATTTTCCGGAGAAAACAAACTAAAAACTAATTTGAAAATATTTTACGAAAACTTCATTTTGTGGAGTAAAATTAAAAAAAAACTGGAATTTTTGACTTTTTGATAAATGATACAATACTTTTTTGTAGAAAAATTCTATATTAGCTACTTTCTGATAGCTTCTTTGGAATAATTTATTAAATTATGTCTACCATTTGTGTGGGAATATACTTTATGGTTTTCAAAAATCTACACGCAGTATTTCCATCATTTGAAATCCCCTCACCTTGTTTCGGCATCTCAACTATCAGTCCAAGTTTCTTACTATTTCCTATGCGCCATATTTTTAGCTGGTATGCTAAATGAATAAAGAATTTGAAAAATCTAATCCAAAAAAAAAAAACATCATTAGAATTCAATTTTTTTTTTTTTTTCATTACTGAAACAATATTATAATTTTGAAAAGTAGTTTGTTTAAGCTGAATTGAAATTCAGGAATGTCTTCATTTTATTAAGAAACAGATGTGTTCAATCAAGTTGAACAACAAATGCACCATTACCGCCTTTTGTAATAATCTTCTAATCAATCAAATAATCTTTAATTAAAATTTACATAGAAAAAACAAAACCACTTAATTTATTAATATTCCCAACCCCTTCATCTCCCACCTTGACATTGACCAATCTTCTCTTTCCCTTAATCATAGATCATTGATTATGTTTCTATATCCAAAGAAATCCATTTTCATCTTAACAATTTTCTTCACATCACAGAACTTAATCTCCACCAAACCAAAAAAAAAAAAAAAAATAAACTAAAATTAACCTAAACTAAACCACATCCCTTGAAATGAAAATTGAAAATGTGGTCACGTTTACCTTCAGCGACAGAGTCACATGAACCACAGGCAGGCAGGCACATGAGAGGGACACAAAGTCCAAAAAAATATCTATGTTTTTGATTCTCTTAGAAAGACACACAAAGAAAAATAATTACTCGTGCAACTTTTTTGGGCTAAGTTAATTGGTTTGTTGGTAATGGTAACCATGAAAAAGGCCAGAATATACAACCGAACTTGTTTTAGATAGAAGGTATACCTACGTTAGGTATAATAGGTAAAGGCTTTTTTTAAAGGATAGGTTAACTCTAAAAATACAATTTTCTAAAAATAACCACAAACCCTCATCCTCGTTGAAGGAACTATAGGAGTATGTTTGGCGCTGCTGAGCCCTGTTACGACCACGCACATCAGGATAACCACACCACACACATAATAAAACAACCAAAACCAATGGTCATCGAGCGATAGTGGAACAAGAATCTAAAAAGCAAAAATTCATTAGATTGAAAGAAATCCTATAACGAAAGACCGACCGAACGGCGACACGGTAACGCGAAGGACGTAGCAGCGTATGTTGTCCTATTTTTAGAAAATTTTCTATTTTTTTTTTTGTTATTTTTTGTTGGAAACATGGTGAATGCGCACAGCAGGAAGCGCTGTGACAACACCAAGCTGCTTGTAGGATATTCACTTCTAACTCTTTTTTTTAGGCTTTTATTGTATTTTTATTTATTTTTTTCCTCTTTTTTGCTTAAACCAGCTTTTTCCTCTTAAAGGAGGAAAATGCCAATTAATCACGACCATGTTCCATCGTATAGATCGCATAACTGATCTAAGGTAACATATTTCACCGAAGCTGTAGGATGTCTTGAGAATGAGAGAGGATATGGTATTGAGTTGAGTCGTGTTTTGCTTTAGGCAAAGTTAGATAAGAAAATACGTTAAATAACGAGAAAATGAAAAAAAAACTGCATTTTGTGGATATACCCTATTTGATTTCGTTGTTTATTTAGGACAAATTCAACGTAAAACTTAGATTTTATGGTTTATACCAGTTGTATACTAGTCAGGGCTTTGTAGCGAGGATATAACCACTTCAATTTAAAAAATTGCTCTGTTTTAAATTCAAAACATCTAAACGGTTTAAAATTGAACGTATTGTTATTTTAATTGGATCTTTGCATGCATACATACATGATTGCAATATTATACCAATCGATTGGTATAAAATTTAATTGCATGATTGGTATGGAAAACTCGGACTACATGGAATCTTGAGTACATAATGAATGGTATAAACTGGTATAAAATGTTTTTTGCTTTATAATTTTTTTTTTATTTGTTGTTGTTACTATTTTTAATAACTTTTAGACCATTTGGCCTTCCATTTTTTTTTAATAAGAGTCAGTTTTTTTTATCCGTTGATTGGTATAAACTAGTAAATGTTTTTTCTCAATTTTGTATTAGGTGGAATAATGGTGTATATTTTTTTCAATATTTTTATTTCACTTTTTTTTAAATAAAAATTATACCTTTTGATATAGTTTTACCATTTTGTAGGTTCTTAGTTAATACAGGTACAATTTACCCTATTTTTTCGTTTTTAAGAATTGATTCCATTGGACCTAAAGTAGCATGGCAATCAAATGCATGTTGGTGGTCAAGAAGACTGTCTGTGATAGATTGGACTTGATGTTAAGGTCTAAGTTTTGGTTATATAAACTATCTTCATTTCGAATTCTAAAGTTTAATGATATAAAGTTATGCAGCTCTTTGGGTGTGTGTGCGCTTTGGGATAGTAAATGTTTTGTTAGTTGTTAGTTAAATTATTTATCCTAAAAAAATATTTTTACTAAGCTTTATTATTCAGTTAGTATTATAAATATAAACACACATTAAACATTCACACGAATAGATTCACTTCTTTAAAATTGTTTATTATATAAGAATTTCAATGCATACCTTGGTTGCCTTTTGTCATGTATGGCTGTAACAGTCTTGATCGTTTCTTTTCATATCCTTTTTGTGTGATATCACCTGAAAAGAAAAAGGAAATTGTTAAAAAACATTGTAAGGTCTTTGGCTCTTAAAGTTTTAAATATTTAAATTAAATAATATTTATTGCGAATTATTTTCTAGACTTTAGAGGATCATTTCCATATTTTTAAACTTTTTTGAACTTCAATAAGCTTTAAAGTCTTATATTCTTAAAACTTAAATTCAATTTTCTCTGGGATCATTGATTGCTAACATATAGATGATCAAAGAGAAAACAATTATTTTTCATTTGAAATTCGATTAATCAACAGGAAGTGGTAGGATAAAGTTTTGGAGCTTTATAGCAATCAAATTACAAAATTTGTTTTCAAGTCAAAAAGGAACCAGAAAATTTTTTGTTTGTAACAAGGTTACAGCATAGCAGTTTGAAAAATCCATGAAAATTCTTTTTTAAATGCTTTGATTTCTTTTTTACTTGCTCTATAGGGCAAGTATTGGTTTCGTGTCGAAAAAAAAATTTGAGGTTTTAATCAAAACCAACATTACGATGATGGAGAATTCCAAAAAAGTGGGTCCCGCAATTCCATCCGTGCGTCTGTGCGTCTGTGCGTCTGTGCGGTTGTGCGTCCATCTGTACACATTTCCACTGCCTAAACGGGTGGACGGATTTTCTTCAAATTTGGTATAGATGATTTTTATGAAATTTTGAAAGTTGGTTTTTTTTTTGTTTTTTTATATCTCGCTTAGAAAGTGTACCTCCCATACAAATTTTTCAATTCAAACCAAATAACTCAAAAACGGCTCTAACGATTTTGATTAAACTTTGCAGACGTAATATTCGAAGCAATTGCAACAAAACTGCATTTTTAGTTTTTCTCAAAAAAGTAAAAAAAGTGTACCTCCCATACAAATTTTTCAAATTATACCAAATAACCATAAAATGGCTCTAACGATTTTGATTAAACTTTACAAACGTAATCTTCAAAGCAATTACAATAAAACTGCATTCTTATTTTTTTCAAAAAAAGTCAAATAAAAAAACATTTTTTTCTTTTCATTTAACAAAATTTTGCCCTAAATGTCGGCTCTTCCCCAACATACACAAAATTTCTTTAATTGATTTATACAGAGGCAGCTCTTAAAATCTACAAGTAAACTAACATAAAAGTGTTTTAAACTGCAAGAGCAATGGTATTCGAAAATGGTATCAATCAATTTTTGGAATTTTGTTTTACAAAATGGCATATGCTAACTTAAACTTAAAAAAAAGGCACTTTCATTTTTCTTTCAAAAAAATGTACTTTTTTTTTTTTTGGTTGAACTTATTTTAAGAATTGTTTTTTTCCTTTGAAGATGGATTTTCATGCTTTTTTTAAAATTTAATTACCAAATTTAAATTTTTAACTTTGAATTAAAATCTGAAAAAAAAAAATCATGAATTTATTTCGTTTTTTTAGTTCAAAACAAAATTTTGAAATAATTTTTAAAAAATCCACAAACGATTTCTTCGAACATTTTATACTGAATCAGTAAAATGTTCCAAAACAAAAAAAAAACAAAACACAACAATTTTTTTGAGGCATTATTATTAAAATTCTTAAAGTGACAATGGATTATTGAAAAATTTATAGGAAATACTCATTAAGAACAAATTCCTTTTTAAATTAGCTGGTTTTAGTTGTCGTTTTATGTATTCCCCTTTAAAGTTCCAACATTTATAAAAAAAAATACATGCACATTGCACATACGGCTTTTCCTTCATTTCGGAGTTATATTGGAACTGTGACACTTGCGAGATGTCCAATCAGAAGTCACTTTTTCCCTTGAAAATTGGTTGTTACCTTGCTAAAAAAAATATGTAACGTTTGTTTTTTAGGGTGCATTTGACGCTGGCTTATCAGCGGTGTAAACAAATTCAGATATTTTCAAAAATACCAATCGTTGTATGCTATCACTCACACCCAAAAATTGCTGTAGATCTTATCATTTATTATACGTATTCCGAATAATTTAAAATATATAATTCATGAAGTTTTCTACAATCTGTCTTCATTCAGTATAATAAAATTGCAATTTTTCAATTATGAGTGTAGACCATTGCAGTTGTACTTTTTATAAATTCTAGAGGGGATTCCTTTAGGTGGATAAAGAAAACCTCAATAACGCACATTGTTTCTTTGTTTATCTTCTGCTGATTCATTTCATGTGTGCAAAAATTAAAACGGGGATTTTTTTATAAATTTATCAGCACCGATTCAAAAATTGGTATAAAAAGCACACCAAAGCATATTTCCACATCAGTTAGTTTTTGAATTCTGAAAATTAAAGAACTATATATTCATCACAAATAAAAATGGCAGACGTAAGTTAAAAAACATTTATTTTATAAATTTGGTATTTTTTTTTTCATGTTTCATATTTTTAAAATTCTTTTCTTTTTTTTAGCAAGACAAAAGGCAAGAACCAAAGCGCCAAATTGAAGTTCGCGCCGAACACCAAGGACGTCAGGGGGCAAATGCAAGTGTAACTTATACCCATCCAGTTGGAAAAAATGTTGATGTTTATGCTCAAGCTTCAAGAAACTTCAAACATAACGACAATAGTGGACATGTTGGTGTTCAATATAAATTCTAAGAAACAATAATGTTTACAAAAGAATTTTTTTCAAAAAGTGTACTCAAATGAATGTACTCAAATGAACTAATAAAGTTTTAAAACTTTGTACACCGAAAAAAAAAACCAATATCAATTTAACATTTTTTAAATATCAAATTAACATTTCTTAAATATCAGCCAAAAATGCTCTATAAAATGTGTTTAATGATATTTAAAATGTTAAAACAACATTTTTATTATCAGGATGATATTTAAATGTCACATTTTGGAATTTTTTTTTGATATTTTATTATCATTTTTTCATATCAATTTCTCATTCCAAATTATTGAAAAATATTAAATACAAAATTTTTAATGTGTACTAATTTAAAGGCGCGTTGTGTTTTTTCGAAGTAAAATGTATGATTTACTGATAAAATTTGATCGGCACTAAGATTTTACTTCACATAGTTTGGGAGAAAATAACAAAACAATTATATCACCTATAATAGAAAAAATAATATGATCATTATTTTGTAAAGAATATTCCCTTTCAGTAATGTTTTGAAAAAAGAAAGAAAATTCTTTTAATAATAAAAATAATAAAAAAGAAAAAGAAAGAAATAGGTTTCATTATAATAAACTAAAACGTAAAATCTAGTCAACATTGATATTTTAATTGTCAAAGTGAAATTTTCACTGTCCACTTAAACGTAAAAAAATGTCAAAATGATATTTTAATTGTCAAAGTGAAATTTTCACCATCCCATCTGAAATTAAAAAATGTGAAAATGATATGATAAAATATCAAAATTGATATTTTAATTGTTGGACGACTTTTATCACTGAAAAATGTTAATTTGATAGCTGTTATTATCAATTTTTTTTTTCGGTGTATTTTAAATGTCCTATTGTTTTAAGTTTTTGTTTTAGTTTTGTAACTTTCTGTTTTAACTTAACTTCTTCTCAAAAGCCAAGAAGAATTGTTGGTGTAACATCTTTTCGAATACAGTACACAAAGTACGGTACACGTACGGTACAAAACAAACAAAAAAATCTATCAAGTATGTGTAGTTGTGATAACCTTTTAATGCAAACAAACTATAAATAAGACAAAAAAGTCATTAATTTTCTGAACCATGGGCTTAATTTTAGAACTAACTGACCACAAGTCCCAACTTAACTTCTTTACAACAGCAAACAGAGCAAATTCTCAAAAATACATATGCGATGAATAAAACATATAAACAAAGATCAATGGACCGATATTGAACCATGTCCTTGATCAATAAATTCATACAAAAATAAGTTACGAAATCCAACCCTACCTACAAGTTATTTGTTTTTCATAAAGTAGGTAGGTTTTTCGGCATCAAAATCCAGCTGTAACAAATTTACGTTGAACACGAATTTCTATTGAAAAGTCAGTCAAAACACACACAAACAAACAAACACACACAAACAAACAAACACACACAAACATAGATAAAATATGTCGCTCAGTTTGACAGCTCAAAAACTTTACTGCACTACATTTACTTATATGGGTTATATCTTGGACTTTGTTGGTTTGGCACGAGTAGCAACTAACAGCAGCCAGCAGCACACAAAAGGTTCATATTCCTTACCTATAACCTATCCAACATCAACATCATGGAGATCTAATAAATCTTGACACATACCTCCAATGTGTCTATAAAGCTGTAACAGTAAATTGAATTGAAAACAATAGAGCGACACAAAGGTGGTTCGTTCTTTTTGAAGGAGGACGTATGTATGCATGCTTCCAAGATATGCATGCATATTGTATATTATAAAGTGATGGAGAGAATTAAGGATTGGCGCCAGGTGTCACCGGCATTGCGCAAACAAAAAACCCCCCCTCTTTATATCTGACTGCCCTAGTGTACAGTTATCGTCGTTACCGTTAACGTATATGTATATAAAGTTGAAGTTTTTCGCATTATAGAGCAAAATAGTGCGACACCACCCATTCAAAATTTCCATGTCAAATGTCTCAGGTGTGTTTATTTTACTTGTTTTTGTTTGTGTGTGTTTTTTGTGTGTTTCTGGTGCACTATTCTCGAACATTATAAAGATATACAAAAATATTGTATCAGCAAAAGTTTGCTAAAATGTCTGTTAGCTCTGCAACGGGAACTAGTTTTGAATTTAATTTTTGCGAATTTTGTTTAACTACACTGCATGGCCCAAATGCACTTTGAGTAATTTTTAAATCCATACATACAGTGGGGCAGAATTATTTTGAAATTGACCAAAAATATGTGAAAAGATACATTGGAGTACTCATAATATTTTGATGAGTTTTAAGTACAAAATAAAAAAGGTTTAAAAAGAAAACAAAAATTTGGATATTATAAATTTTGGTCTGTTCGAAATTTTTAATTCACTGAACTACTGTGTAGTTAGTCATTGGTCTCGTTACAGAGATATACAATTCGCAGTGTTATTCGTTCTACAGTAGTTTTGGCACTGCAATAATTTTAGTTATGCAGTATTTTTGATAATGCAGCCCAAAATTAATGGTAGAATATATTTTTTATTGCAGTATGTTCGGTACTGCAGTAGTTTTAGTACTGCAGAGCTTTTGGTCCTATAGTCATTTTTGTAATGAAGTACCTACTTTGGTAGTTGAACAGTTTTAAAACGCCTTATTTTTGGTACTGCAATATTTTTAGTAGTAGTATCTATTTTTGGTACAGCATAATTTTTATAAGAGCATAAGTGATTGTTGCTGGCTGTAGCAGTTTTGGTTTAGTATTAGTACTCCAAAAGATTTAGCTATTCAGGAGTTTTAGTATTGTAGGATTTTTAGTATTCCAAAAGTACCTACTCGTATTTTTAGTACAGAAGCCTTCTTGGTATTCGAGTAAATTTGGTGGTTCTTATTTTTAGTACTGCTGTAGTTTCGTTACCACAGTATTTTTAGCACTGCAATATCTTTGAGTCGAATAATCCTCAAGTCCTTTTTTTTATTTTGGTATTTCAATATTTTGGTATTGAAATATTTTATATAATGCAGTATTTTTGTATAGCAGAATATTTGGTACCTATATCATAAATTTTTTGTTACTGCAGTATATTTTTTTGGTACTACAGTGTTTTTAGTACTGCAGTTTTTTTTTTGGTAAATTCGGTATTTTTGCAGTATTTTTGGTAGTCGATCAAAGTAGTTGGAGATTACTTATTTTAAGTATAGCAGTAGTTTTGGTACTTTGGTATTTTTAGCACTGTAATATTTGTGGTAGTCGAGTATTTTTGAAATTATCTTTTTGGCACTGCAATATTTTAGATAGTGCACTTTCAATTCTGCAAACGTCTCTCAACAGTTTTGGTACTGCAATATTTTGGGTACTAAAGTAGTTAGTTATTTTTGATAATACAATCATTTTAAGAGTTCAAAATTTATGGTCAAACATATTTAGTTTAGTTTTGGTATTGCAGATTATTTGGTCAATTTTGTACTGCATTATTTTTGATCGTCGAGTAATATTGAAATTTCATTTTTTGGTACTGCAATTTTTTTGGGTAATGCAGTATTTTTGTATAGCAGAATTGGTAGAGCTTAAATTTTTGTTATTGCAGTATATTTGGTACTACAGAATTTGGTTATTGTTGAATTTCTAGTACTACGGTACTTATAATCCTCCAGTGTTTTTTTACTGCAGTTTTTTGGAACTGCAACATTTTTGGTATTTTTGCATATTTTTTGGTGCTGCAATAAATTGTTTAGGTATTGCAGTAATTTTTGTTTGCTCTCCCGTACAATAGGACATTAAATGTTATACTGTAGGTAATTGACATTAAGAACTTATATATATGTACATAATCTGACTGAAAAGTAACTGCATGTAAAAATTAAGGTTAATTGACTGCAGTACTTTTAAAATAGTTCTTGTTTCTGAGTGAATTTAAAGTTTTTTGTTTAAGGACTTAAAGCTATCAAAAAGTGCTATAGTAAATTTACTTTGAATCAATTAAAAGCTGACTATTTACTGCGTATTTTAGAACAACTTAAGTGAATGGTTTATTTTACGGCACTGCTCCACTGTCGGTGACATCAAATTGCACCCAAGTGTCACTATGCACGAACTGCAAAAAAAGCTACTATACCTCGACGACTGCTGTCGTCTCTGCCCACGTGATTATTGAATTGTGTGATTGAGTAACTAGTTGCGAGTTGGGATTTTCAGGACAAGGGGAACAACATAAATACTTTTATACCTATAGCGCAGCCAAACCACAAACGCATGTCACACCCTTTCAGGTGTCGAACTCTTGGAGCGAGATGAATAAATTTTTGGCGGCTGAAACTGATGGCAAATTGTGGCTTAAGGGAGGCAGCAGTACAGAAACGCATGTTGATGGAATTTGTCCACATTTTTCTTCAGTTTTTATTGTTTTTGTATTTCATTGGCAAAACCGGGCAAAACCATAACCAACCAACGCAATGCCACGAAAGCCTGTTAATTAGGAATTCGGTTGATTGGAAACGAATTGAAAATATGTGGTCCTTAAGTGAACGTGCCAAGTGGATGTAGTTCGTAATTTTTGTTGAGGGTGGTTGCAATTCGGAGATTGGCAATAGCAAAAGTAAAGCCATCGCATTATAGGAGAGTTTTTTTAGAAAAAGAATTAAAATTGAGATTAACTTGACAAAAAAAAAAATGTGTGTCACCAAAAAGTCGAGGTGTGTTCATTTTGTATTTCCCACAGTCAATTGTTTAATGCTGCTGCATGTTAATTAGAAAACACGCCTTTCATTAGACTAAATTGCAATCTACGGCAGTAGTTGGTAGGTTTTCTGTGTTTTTTTTTTCTATTTTAGTTCAAAGTGGGTGTTTTTTTAGGTGTTGTCGTCAAATAACAGAACGCCTATATACTTTATGCAAGTTGTTTAATTAGAGTTCTACATCAAAGAGTTTAGAAGTGTCTATATACCGTTTCAGTGTAATGCAAATGAACTGGAAATTTGTTTGTGAAGAGACAGATATCTATTATATAGTGGAATGACAAACCCGTCATTATCACCTTCAACTGAATTGGGAGCCTTTAAAAGTTTGAAATTTAATCGTTTTTGGACAACATTTATGGATATAGATAGGTACGTTCAAGGCAATAGTTTTTAATTTTCAGTACGTACCTAAATCAGTTACAAATAATTTTGAGATTGGGGAACATGTTTTAGTTTTCTTGTTAAAATGACTTTAATTTTGTAATAATATACCGTTGTAAGGTACTTATAAAAGAAATTGAGATTTTTTATTACCTAACCCCAATTTTTCGGTGCAGGCAGAGTTAAGTTTTTATAATTTTGAATTCCTTAGTTCTGCGGAAGAAATTGCACTGAATTTACTTTGGGAATATACCTAAGTGATTGAAATTGAAAGACAACAATGATCTCGCACTAAGAAACTAAGATTACGAAATTTGGTATGAAATTGGAAAATGTAGGCAATAGTGTTTCATATTAATCTGAAGAAATTGACTCCAAGCATTGATTAAAAATTGATTTAAAAAAACGCTTTTTATATTTTTTTCAGTCGAAACTGTTTGACAAGAAAGTTTTGTCTCAAAAACGTTGAAGTGGAATGAAAAAAGGGTTTTTCTGTGTTGATGAGTCAGAAGTTACTAAAAATGTCTACACTGCATCAACGGTTTCTGCATCCACTCTATTTTTATAACTTTTTCTGCGGTTTGCAATGATATTTGAACTAGAGAAATATATTGCTCTGATATATCGTGGCACAACGCCAAAACCACGAATCTGCAAAATTGTAGTTTTGAGAAAAACGGCTTCAAAGTTTTGGAAATTCATGCAAGCTTATGGGAACTCGTGCTACGGAAATTGAAATTTTAGGCTTTTAGGCAACAGAAGGATGATTGGGGTCGAAGTAGTGGAAAGAGGGACCGATAACAAGTTAAATGACGCATTAAAGTGAAAATGTCCGAAAATGCAGATTCGCGGTTTTGGCTTTGTACCGACGATATGTAGCTATGTAAGTGTCAGTCAATTTTCCATTTTGTATTATTTGGATATTAGATTTACTTGAACACCCACGTTTTTTTTTTTATGCAGCCACTTAACAAATATAAAATTTATGACTGGGTCGAATGAACTTTCTCTATAATTCATGATATTTAGATTTAAAAAACTAATTTTTAAAAAATTATGTAACTATTACCGGATAAATGATAAAAACTTAAAAAAATTAAAACAACATAACCTCAAGACTATTGCCCGCTCAGAAAAATAGTGTATTACAAAGAAAAAGATAATTAAATTTCCAAGAACCATTATTCTAGGACAAATAGTTTTGGAGATATAGAGCAATTTACGTTTTCCAAAATGGCGGATTTCGCCAGGGGGTGGCATGGCGTCCTGAAAACCAGGACTTAAGCTTTTCTAATACCCCTCTTTCAGATTTGAAAAATTCAGCCGTAATATATTTCGTTCCACGAAAAAGTCTATCTTTCCTGTACAATCAAACAAATTTTAAATTTTTGAATAGCATTTAATGCTCTAAATTGAGCTCGGGTTATTTTTAAAAATCTCAAAAATGTAAAATAAATTCGAATTTAAGCTGTACTTCATTTTTTGTTTTTTGTTTAAAAAAATTGAAATATTAAAGTTTTGAATCGAAGTCAAGAATTGTAAAAAAAAACTGCACCAACCATAACTCAATCATTTTTGTACATTTTCACTTGAAATTTGGTGCTTTAGGTGCTTTTCACATTAGATTTTTCTCAAAGAATCGATGTAATTTAAGCTTAACATAAAACCAAATTTTCGCATTTACATTTAAAATACATAATTTATTTAGAAATGGTGTAAAAATTTTGTTTTTAAACGTGGTAGAAGTGAAACCTTAAAAAAAACATGTCTAAGATTACGGTACTTCCTACACTGGTCATCGTCAACAAGATCTCCACAGGTGTTTTGAGGTATTTTTCAAGTTTTTCAATTTAAGATTGTGTAACTTGTAGAGCTCGTACAGTTAATTGTGATATATCAAATGAAAAGATATGTTATCAGCACGCGTATTAAAGTTAAATCAAATTTGTATGTGCATTAGATCAAAAGATATAATGATGTAGAAAAAGAACATCTTTTTACCGTTATCTCAGAATTTTTAATGTGAAATTAATTGATATTTTGTACATTTATAGTTTATTTAATTACCTATCTACAGTACAAATTTCATTCATCTATCTATTAAAACAAAAAAGTTATAACAAGTTGAATGTTCGTGTGTCGCGTTGAAGTTTTCACTTCAAAAAATATCGATTTTCATCGTATCCTTCGAGTCATTTTTGTAATTATTTCTCTTTAATATGTCGTTCATAATGTTTCTAGAAGTCCTTCTTCATATTATTAGTTTAATTTTAGAATTTAATTTATGTAAACTTTATTTGATTTGATATTGAACTATACGCAAAACACACTGAATCTCAAAACCAGCTATAAAATATTTAGTAAATATCTCGTAAGGAACAAAAAAATAAGTATCTCTAAAAATGCCATAACTAAGTCACGACAAACCACTCTCATCTCCTCTTATTGTCATTAATTTTGCATCAACAAAATTCTTTAAAACTTTCAATTGTATTACAACCCCTTAAATGCACCAATATCGTATTTATGAGTCGTCGTTACTTCCAAAGCACCCACACACTTTCAAACGACGAACGATATTTTTTTTTAAATTTATATTAAAAGTCATTTAAATTTCCTTGAAACTTACCAGTCTACATCTATCTATTCCTATACATACACTTTCGAACTTCAAAGATTTTTCAAAGCACGAAAAAAAAAACAAAAAAAAACTTTCGCGTTCTACTTAAAAATTTTCTTTCATTTAACCACTATCCACGAACTAAAACAAACAAAAAAATAATAAAACAAAAAAAAAATCAACTGTTATTGACTTAAGGAAATGACGAAAGTATCCTCCCCCCCTTCCTACTTTTCTTCTAAACTCTCAATTATTCTTCTTCTCTTAGTCGTCCCTAAGATTGTTACCTCTTCCTTCTTGCTCATTCTTGAAGAAATAAATTTTCAAAAATGTTGTAAGAATTCATAGCAAAAATTTATGAAAAGGACTTCTTCAGCATCCTAGACAAAATAAAAAAAAAAAAAAAATAAAGAGAATAGAAAATGAAGAGACAAAAATAAAAAATAAAGTAATTGTTTGCTACTAGTTTTTCCAACTCCACTCTTGTTCATTGAAAATTCACTTGGAAATGTGCAAAACTTTGTCCACATTCTGCCATCATCGAAGAGAAAAATGAAGAAGAAACTCCTAACAGAAGAGCTCGATGGAGGTGTCACTTTTCTAAGCATTTGCAAGTGCATCCACTTTATCCAGAAATCTATCCAAAAGTTTTACTTCCTAATTCACCACCCTTCCACCCTTTTTCCCTCTTTTTCACCCTTAAAGAATATATAATTAAATTTTTGCGAAACTTACTTCCTGTGCAGCGTCGTCTCAATGTTGAATGATTCTTGCCAACTTTTCGCTTCGATTTTTTCCGTCGAATTTTCTTCCGACCACACGGACTTTCCGAATTCGCCGCCGCCAACAAAGCATGCCGACAGGAACAGTAATCAGTACTCGGAGTCGGTGCACAAATACAATCTGCCAAATGGTTATCACAATTCCAGCAAACATCACAATTCGATAGAAACTCCTGCTCGCTAAACTCATCGCTCGCAATTGACGAACACCGCCGCGATGCATCTCGCATTCTCTTGAAGCAATACGAACACGTTCCATCGGGATTTGTCGGTGGGACTTGCTTTGACTGTCTTCTACTCCGTCCACCATGATGGACAGACGAAGCTATGGCATCTGAATCGTACACAGACGGGAACACACTGGCCAAAGAGATTTCCTTCCTGGATTTATAAGCATCGGATTTCTTATACCGCCGACCAGTATTTCGACCTCGCCCTAAAGTCCGTTTTCGCGGCGAAGTCATTCGCCAATGTTTCGGATAGTGAAACAAATCTTCAGTATCTCGATGATTTCCTATACTAGCATAGGCATCTTCTTCATGATGATGATCTTCATCGTTAAAAGTTCGAACCTCTTGAAACAGACATTTCGACTTTTTCTTATTGTTCGTCACTCTCTTGTCGGGATGAGGGAATTCAAAAGTTTGCTCGGTGGGTGACATATCGGCATAGATTTCACTAAGAGTGGCATCATTGATCTTCTTCCGTTGAAGATAGTATTCTTTAAGACGTTTCAAATGTTCCTCAAAAAATGCCTCGAGATCATTGATTTCCTGATTGAACGTATCATCAGCGTACTCTTTTCGAGCTTTCATCCGTCTTCGACGAGCCATGCAGAATTCTTCAAACTCTTTGACAAAATGATCTTGAGTTGGATTCAGCTCGAGGGGAGAAGCTATTGGAGCTAGATGTCTTCGGGACTTTCGTTTTCTCGATGAATTCCGCTGAAATCGAAAGTCTTTATTCCCCTCGGGAGCATGTCGCCTACGGAAGATATTCTTCGGTTTTGTCAAAGTCAAACTGAAGCCAGAATCTCGTGAAGACATTGACTTGAAAGATTCATTCTTCTTTTTGAAATTTCCCCGCATATCAAGATCATCTCCCTGACCTAGATTCAACTGTTTCCAAATCCGTCCTAAGTTTACCGCATAGAGTTCTTTCTGTCTGGTAAATGGATTGATCTTCACTCTTAACGGATAGGGTATTGAACTGTCCGGAGAGATCATATCAGCATCGTCGTACATTTCGACTTCAGGATCGAAAGAAAACGATTGATATTTGTTGTATTCCGGAGACTGATCAGGATCTTCACAGATCGTACTGATCCCGTAGTGAACTTCAGAAAATGAAGAACTTCTTGAAATAGTTTTTTTAACAGGACTTGTTGGTTCGTTCTTGGACATTTGTAGTTCTTTGAAGATTTCATAAGTACACTTGGCATTTCCTAAAGGTTCTTTCTGATAATGATCAATGATTTCTTCAGCTGCTTCAACTCTTACTGAGGGCTCTTGTTTCGGTGGGTAACCAACTGATCGATCAGAAATGTTAGAATTATCAGTTCCTGAGATGTGAATAACAATACTCTCGCCGGAGAAATTCTTTGTTTGTTTTCGGTGGATATGATCGAAGGGATCTTCATAGATCAGTGTGGTCTTCGAAATGTTCTGCTGACTGGAAAAATCGCTGGATTTTTTCGACGAACTAGCGGTGGGAAAATCATCGAGCAGTTCCTCCTGAGAAGTATCGAAATTTGTTTCGAGATAATTCTTTGCAGGTGTAAATGTCTTGAAAGTGATTCCCTTCGATTCTGATTGATCTAATCGAACTGAATCGGCTTTTTCGTAGATATTCTCTTCAGATATCACAGAACGATCGTCGTCTTGTAAGCTTCCGACGGAAACATTTGATACATTAGCACCAGCACAGCCAGTATAGTCGCCCTCTTCCAAGACATCATTGTAGATTGTTTCGGAACTATTGGAATTTTGAAAATCTACCGAAACCACTTGGATTTCAGTTTCTTGCTTCGACGAAGACGATGAAGATAATGGCTTTCTGCTGGGATCTAGCCAACTTTGTGAATGTGAATTAGCACCATTATAAACATCTTCATCATCGTCTTCTTCGTCATTGTATTCATCTTCATTTTCAGCGACGGAATTTCTTCGTAACGATCCAATGAATATGCCATTCTTCACTTCGGGCACAGTCATCATGGCCGCTGGTAGATTATTGGCTTTAGCTTGTGCTATCGATGATGTAGTTGCTGGCCGATGATTATGATGATGACGATTATGATGATGATGATGATAATAGTCATCATTTTTTCGATCTAATTTGAAAATTGGATTTGCTTCAAGCTCTTCAACAATTGTTCCACTACTTGTTGTTGGCGAACAATGTTGATGATGATGATGATGATTGCTACTACTACTACCACCACTGCCACTTAAACTACTGCCTGTATTAGCGCCAATTGCTTTGGCGCGTAACGCAGCTCTTTTTCGACCCCGATCTAAATAACTCTTTCGGATGCTGATGCGCTTGAATGAATCGCTACGCTTGAAACTTGCATCCATAATTCCGCCACCGATGCCATCTTTATCCTTGCCTTTCTTTTTTGTACGAAGAAAGTTTCGTATTGACTCGAATGTCAGTGGTTTCATTATAATTTTTTTTTTTTATGTGAAAAA
This sequence comes from Episyrphus balteatus, assembly GCF_945859705.1. Taxonomy (NCBI): domain Eukaryota; kingdom Metazoa; phylum Arthropoda; class Insecta; order Diptera; family Syrphidae; genus Episyrphus; species Episyrphus balteatus. Next base: position 50,036,087 of record NC_079137.1, read on the forward strand.
TAAACTAATCACTGTTATTATTATTAATTTTTGTTTGTTTTGCTTAAACACTTTTTTTTTTTATCTTAAATCACTTTTATGTAAAATTGTTATTTTAATTAAATTTTTTACATTGTATAGTTTAAGTCTTTTTTTGTTCGACATTTTTAATGTTTTTTTCTGTAAATTGATTTATTATTAAATTAGATTTTATATTTTATTTATTTATTTTATTTTTTTTTTGTACTGCAAAAAGGAAAACATAAGAAATATAAAAATGGGGTAATACAAAAAAAGAATCAACAAAATTGTTTGGCCTCTACTATCAATTTTTTTTTTTTAATTTCAAAAATGTAAGTATATTGGGGCTTAATATTTTTGAGGAAGTTAGATCAAAGTTACTCATTTAAAATATATTTGGCTTTAAAATCTCGGAATATAATTTTTTATCTATAGTTTCAATAACCAATTTCAAAACACTGGGTGGATAAAAAAAAAATTAAACTATAAACACGGGTGGAGATCTATTACGTTTTGTAGACTTTGTTGCACTGATTACACAACGGTATGTAAAAATTCGTATCATCCCTAAAATTTGGACTAGCTTAAAAAAATAAGACTTCATCAAATTTAGATAAATTTTTTGAAATGTTTAGTGTTTTGGAAAGATTCTGAATAATTTAAAAAAAATCCATATTTTTCGTCATTTACTCATAGTCCGGTCAATTTAGACATCCGAGGTTACATTAATTCCCAGCAAGCTGAAAATTGGTAGGATTGTTGGAAACACCATCATAAATTAAATTTAAAAAGTCCTCATCGATCCGAGGTGTGGAAAAAAATTTACGGGGGGTCAAAGGTCACAAAAACTGGTTTTTCACGATTTTCAGCAAAACGGTAAGTCTCATCAAAAAATTTGCAATGCAAGAATTGTAGACCAGATTATTATATATAAAAAGTGTCATGACACTTTTTTTCCTAAGACCCACCGTTTCTTAGGTATAACGATTCAAAAAGTTGAAGTTGAGTTATAATCGTCATAATCAGGCCTATTTTGAAAAAAAAACTTTTAACTGAAAAGTACCTGAAATTTCATTATTTTTTAAGCTTGAATTTCGTTCTTCAACGGTTAAGAATATGGGAAAGCAAAAAAAAAATGGAATTTTTCGCCATTTTTCCGATTGGGGCCCTTCTCCCGAAACCATTTCCCTGTGAATTTTTGTTTATAATTTGTCTGAATATATACAGGGTATGCAATAGAGAATGGACAACCCTAAAACGGCTGATAGCTACACTTATGACTGTTCTAAAAACAGATAGAAAAAAGTTCTATCGCAACCAGTTCATAAAATATTGGCTTTTTTTCGTTCAGTGTATTTTAAATTTTATCATCTTATATTTTCGTTCACTACAACCACGAATGAATGAATTTTATTTATTTCTTTTTTTTTATAATTTTCTACAATAATTGTATGAGTACATAAATGCTTAAAAAACTGCATTGCTATTGCACATTTTTGTAAAAAAAATTTTGAAATCTGTTTTTTGATGCAAAATGTAAAAAAAGTATTTTATGAAAAATTTTAAACACCTGTGGTATAAAATAAATATATAGAAACCTGGGTGGCCAACTTTCTTAAAAATATTCCCCTTAAACGAGAATATTTTTAAGAAAGTTGGCCACCCAGGTTTCTATATATTTATTTTATACCACAGGTGTTTAAAATTTTTCATAAAATACTTTTTTTACATTTTGCATCAAAAAACAGATTTCAAAATTTTTTTTACAAAAATGTGCAATAGCAATGCAGTTTTTTAAGCATTTATGTACTCATACAATTATTGTAGAAAATTATAAAAAAAAAGAAATAAATAAAATTCATTCATTCGTGGTTGTAGTGAACGAAAATATAAGATGATAAAATTTAAAATACACTGAACGAAAAAAAGCCAATATTTTATGAACTGGTTGCGATAGAACTTTTTTCTATCTGTTTTTAGAACAGTCATAAGTGTAGCTATCAGCCGTTTTAGGGTTGTCCATTCTCTATTGCATACCCTGTATATATTCAGACAAATTATAAACAAAAATTCACAGGGAAATGGTTTCGGGAGAAGGGCCCCAATCGGAAAAATGGCGAAAAATTCCATTTTTTTTTTGCTTTCCCATATTCTTAACCGTTGAAGAACGAAATTCAAGCTTAAAAAATAATGAAATTTCAGGTACTTTTCAGTTAAAAGTTTTTTTTTTCAAAATAGGCCTGATTATGACGATTATAACTCAACTTCAACTTTTTGAATCGTTATACCTAAGAAACGGTGGGTCTTAGGAAAAAAAGTGTCATGACACTTTTTATATATAATAATCTGGTCTACAATTCTTGCATTGAAAATTTTTTGATGAGACTTACCGTTTTGCTAAAAATCGTGAAAAACCAGTTTTTGTGACCTTTGACCCCCCGTAAATTTTTTTCCACACCTCGGATCGATGAGGACTTTTTAAATTTAATTTATGATGGTGTTTCCAACAATCCTACCAATTTTCAGCTTGCTGGGAATTAATGTAACCTCACCCCCTTATTTTAGTCTAATTTGACCGGACTATCAACTTCGAAATCGATTTAAAGCATATCGATCACTAATAATAATCTAGTTTACAAAAAAAACTTTATTAAATTGAAATCGCTTAGAGCCCCCGCACACTACAAACTTTCTATCGGCCGACAGTTAAGTCGGTCTCTTAATCAGTATCAAAATGTATGAAAGTGCGCACACTACAACGATTAAGTATCGGCCGATCAAAAAGTTTGTTTGATCGAAAAAAAAGTTTGGTTTGCTACACAATTGCCTTCAAACTAAAATGTTTCCTAGCGACCCGACTGTTTAGTCGGTTGCCTGTGCGCACACTAGGAGCCCAACCCGACTAAACTATCGGCCGATAGAAAGTCTGTAGTGTGCGGGGGCTCTTAAAGTTTTTTCGCCATTTTCTTCCATTCCACTTGAAATTTTTCGCAGTGTGGCAAAAATTTCAATTAAAAATAAACTATTTGAGAAAAAATATCTTTTATAGCTTATTTGAAAGATAATAACTTAAAGCTTAATACAATTTTTAAAAATTCCATCATTTAATAGGGTAAATAGGGGTAAAACAAAATTGGAAAAAATTGGCTTTTTTCTAAACTTGACAATGTAAAGAGTTTTTTTAAATCGATAGATAAATTTATTGCAAGACTGAAAATGGTATTGAAAAAAATTCTAAAAAACTTCAAAACCAAGTAATAAATAGTTTTCTAAAAACTAAAACATGAGGTAGACTTTTGACAAAATAGTGATTATAGGTAGGGGAAATTTTTTTTTTGACAAATTTAAAAACGTCATTCAAAAGATAATAAAAAAAAAAGTTAGGGGTCTCATACGGATTTTTTTAAGTCTCTGCGTTTCGAAATATGAATTTTTGTTGTATTTTTATTTTTTTAAATTTTTCGTAACGTTCAAAAAATTTCAAACTTATAGAACAAGTAGGTAGTCTATAATTGTGCGCTTTGTGGTCTTTTAAAATGATTTTTGACCGAATAACGGGAAAAACAAGTTTTTTGTCCCAAGTTTTTTCACCGTTTTTAAGCGTTTTTTATTTGTGGTTATAATATTACCTTTCATTTAATATATTTTACATAACGGTACGTTAACTAGAAGCTACACAATGTTAAATTAAAAAACTTCAGAAATACCTCAAAACACCTGTGGAGATTGTAAAAATTTAAAAATGCTTTAATCTTTTAGAAGAAATACATATTTGGTTTTTTAATGGTATAATATTTTTTATAAGCTTTTTAAATAAAAAATTCATATAGTGAGAAAAGAAAAAAAAGAGGTAATTTTGTTTAGCTTTTTCTTGTAAATTATGATTGTTTGAAATAAATAAACGCTTCAATTGACTCATTTTAAACAAAAGTACACAACCTGTTTTTTTTACGACATTATCACTTAAAATCATCATCCGTAAACCGGCTTTACAGACAACCACTTTTTCCGTTAAGTCTCTTGGTTCAACTTTAAAATCGATTCAATCATTTTACGAAAAATTTTTCATATATTTTTTTTTAAATGAAGTCAAATTTTCAAAAATAACAATTACCATTTTTTTATTTTAATAAATATAAATAAAGAAAAATAAATATTTTTAGAACGGATCAATGAATTTTTTTGAAATTTTGAATTAATGTGTTTTTGCTTTTCACGCCATATTTTTACTTGCGATATAGGTACTATAGGGCAAGTTTAGGATTCGTAAAAAAAATCGAACTCGAGATAACAATTTTACATGACATTACGATGATGGAGAATGCCAAAAAAGTGGGTCCGGCAATTCTGTCTGTCTGTCTGTTTGTCTGTCTGTCTGTCTGTCTGTCTGTGTGTCTGTCTCTATCTGAAGCTGCAGCCTAAACGAGTGAAGTGATTTTCTTCAAACTTGGTAGTTAGCAGTTTTTGGTGATTCCCTAGAGGGGAAATTGAATTTTTTTTTTTATGACCAAAACTAACGGTACCTGCCATATAACGGAAATAGAAAAGTTAATTTTTTTCAAAAACGGCTCTAACGATTTTGATTAAAATGTTTGTGTGTAGTACTACATATAAGAGCCAACTTTTTAAATAAAAAAAATATTTTTTGTACCGTTATTAACGGTACCTGTCATAGAACGGTTTTTTTTCGTTTCTGAATATCTCGTACAACATTAACCCGATTTAAATGAAATTTTTTATACAAAAGTGTGTAAGTAAAGATAATATTAAAGTTTTAGAAAATTTTCAAAAAACTCATTTTTGGTTTTTTAAAAAATATTTCAAAATTTTTTTTTGAAAAATCAATTTTTTGAAAACGGATCCATGAAAAATTTTGAAATCTAGTTTTTGTGTGTAAATTAATTATTTCTTCAAAATGGCATACCAACTTTTTTTTTGAAAAATGCTAAAACATTTTTATATATAAAAAATTATTTTTTTAAAAAACGGCTCCTACAATTTTCGAAATTTTTTTTCTAAAAATACCTTTTTATACAAGAAATAAAATGGCATATTTGTTTTTTTTTTTAAGATAATTTAAAACGGAGTTTAATTAATTATAAAAACAGATTTAATTTTTTTATACTACTTATGAAATTTCTTCAAAATATCAAATTTTAAATTTCTTGGATAAAAAGCTTTAACATTATAGTTACTTTAAGCATAAGGGCAAGTACGTGCGACCCCAGTCGTGCAATTTATTTTTTTTCTTTTGAAGAATTTGAAAGTTTTGAATGAAAACATTTTTTTTTTATAAAAACTGCTCCAACAACTTAAAAAAAATTTAACAAAATTTTGATTTAAAAAATGAAATTGCATTCTTCGTTTGGAAAAAAAAATATTAATATTAAACAAATATTAATACTTTTTGTGCATTAAAAACAAAATTGATGATAAAACAAAATTAAAATTATTCTTTTATGAACGATTAAAAGTTTTAACATTAAACTTTTATCATAATAGCAAGTACGTGCGACTCAATCCTGGATTTTATTTAAGGTAGGTATTGCTTTTGAATTCTAAATGCTAAACAAATATAAAAAGGGACATTCCATCGTAACGGGTGGGACACTTCTGTTCTTTTTTATAATTTCTCATAATTATACAAAATATATTTGTATTTTTAAATAAATTGTGGGAAGAAAAGTATGAAAATTAAATTATTTTTAAATTATACCATTTTTTTTTACTGTCACGGGTGAAATTTTAAAATGAAAATATATTAAGGTAGCAATATTTATTATTCGCATTGAAAACAAAATTTGTATTGCAAATAAAAATATTTTGCATTAAAAAAAAATGTCTGCATTAAATAATTTTATTTTAATATTCGTCGAATTTCTTACAATTATTTTGACTAATTTATTATAGTTCAAATAGCTAATGTATGGTAAAATAGCCATAAATAGTGAGAAACATTTTTGCATTGAATTTTTTATTCAAATGCAGAAAATTTACCTAAAATTTTATTTTAATGCAAATTTTTTTCAGTCGCAATAAATATTTTTTTTAATGCAAAAACTTTGTGTTTGCAGTAAATATTTTTTTTTTTTTAGTTTTTAATGGAAAACAAATGCATTAAAAAAATTTATTTTTAACAACCCTGCTTTGAATATACTTGAAGGATTTTGAATTTTCTAAGGTTAACATTTTTGGAATTATCGTATTTCAAATTTAACAATTGTTATGTATTATGATATCAAAAAGTTGCTTAACAAATTTGAGCGAGATTGAAGATTTAAAGAACTTTAAATAAATTATTACTATGTTGTTCATTTTTCTCATTTTCAACATTACATTCAAGCCTGTAATGTACAAATTTATTTACTTGTGAAAAAATTTCACTTAAACTAAAATATGTTTATCTGTAAATCAATTTCGTCATGGTAAAAGCTTACTTAAAAAAAAATTTATTGTCTTATGGGACAGGCAAAGTCAGATGTTTTTCTTCATTTTTTTCCATCATCATCTATCTATCTTACACGTTTTAAAATAGATTGAGTCGTAAGTTAATTACTATTTGTCGGCTACTGGTATGTTGCTTTGAGATACTTGATGCAGATACTTATGACATGAGCTTGCGAATTTATGAATAAGCTGCCATATGCAGTCAATGTAGGTACTATAAAATTGCATGAAGCATGATACAAATAACGAAAGACATAAAACATAACTCAAACTATTTTATGTGTTGAACCAGATTTTATTAGAGAGAGATGGTAATGAACTCTATTTTCTGATAAATCAAAGTAAAACTGAAAAAAAAAAAAAATATATATAATTAAAGCAATTAATGATTTAGCCTCCGGGTATAACGTTATATTGATTGGTATACACAGACTTACAAGGCCGTAGATAGGAAAATGTTTTTTTTGAGAGAGAATGGGAATGTAGTAGGTAAATGGAATTTTATTCGATCTTTTTTACAATTTTTTTTTGTAATTATGCAAATGTCTAGACAATGATTAAGTTATCATTTAAGAAAAGTGTCTTTAATTTTTGTTTAAATTCTAACAAAATATCATAATTTTATGAAGTGCCTTCACAAATAATTTTTTTTTCAGAAACGGGCCTGAAACCAAGGTTATTCTTCATCACTATAGTTTTATTTATTGATAAAAGGAAGTAGAGTGTATACCAACTTGATGATGCCTAATTAAAATTCTATATGTTTTGAGTAAATTGAACTTTAAATAAAGTGAATGCTCAAAGTTTTGTGGAAAAGTTAATTTTGTACGAACAATTGTTTTAATGAGTTCATAAGAGAAACAAGAGGCCATACAATAAGAGAATATAAGAGAATTGAGATTTAATTAACCAATAAATTTTTGTTAATTGGATTATTTCGCAGAAGTAAAATGTTTTCATTTTCAAGCTCTTGTGTTCATCAGCAAACGTTGTTTTCTTTTTAAAATTTATGTACTTGTATATTTTAATGTAGGATTGAATAGGAATATTTTTTTTTTTTTTTCATTGGAAGCCAATTTTTGTTGAATTTGATTTGTTGATTTGTTCATTTATTTTATAATTTTTCTGTAACGTAGGGTAGACAAACGACGATTTTTTGGTATACCTACGTAAAAAACTTAAGGTGAACAAATGACAGAAATTTGAATTTTTGAAAAATGTGATTTTTAGGGATTTTATGGGACTTTGAATTTTTCGGTATAAATTTTGTTTTTTTCAAAGATCTCCTGTAACGTAGGGTGGACAAACGATGAATTTTTGTTTTTATTCATTACTTGAGGTGGACAAACGATTTTCCTTTGATTTTTTGAAAAAAAAGTAATTTTTTGGGGATTTTAAAATTTACAGTAGGTACACGGTGGTGTATGCTTAACTTTTGTTGCGAGTTTTTTGTTTTTTAACCATTTCTCGAGGTGGACAAACGATGGCCGTTTGAGTTTTTGAAAAAAAAAAGTAATTTTTGGGCATTCTAGAAAAAAAAAATGATTTTTATATGAGAGCTGCTTTAAAAAAAATTCTTTTTTGAATATCTCCTAAACGGAGGGTGGACAAACGATGATTTTTGGTTTACATAAAGAACTCGAGGTGGACAAACGACAGCAATTTGAATTTTAAAACAAATTGATTGTTGGGGATTTAAGGGGAATTTCAATTTTTCAGTGTAAAATTTGTTTTTTTTTTCTGTTTTCAATATCTCTTAAACGGAGCGTGGAAAAACGATAATATTTGGTATGTATATAAAAGTCGATGTGAACAAACGATTGCAGTTAGTTTTATACGTTTATCTCAAAATTTGAGCGTTTTAGACGATTTTCAGACTTCTTATAAAAAAAAAACAATGTGCTCTAAAATTTTTTTGAAGGGTGAACAAAGGAAAATTTTGCTTGGACAAACATGGACAAACGAATTAGACAAGTTTGGTTCAATTTTGAGGTCGCAGTTCTGCCTTCACGAAGCTCTAAAATGGCCTGAGTTGTTTTCTGTGGGTTGGGGTCAAAATTCTGCCGGGGTCAAAATTCTTTTATCAAAATTCTGCTTTCAAAATTCTGCTTTTCAAAATTCTGTTTTTCAAAATTCTGTTTTTCAAAATTCTGCTTTTCATAATTCTGCTTTTCAAAATTCTGCAATAAATTAAAAAAGGGTTTGAAAAATGTTGAAAAGCGCGCATTTTCCAAACCCTTTTTTAATTTATTGCAGAATTCTGTAAAATCATCTTTTTGAAAATTTGTCATTTTTTAAATGCGTATTAGCTAATTTTTGTTTTATGAATGATTAAATTTGAAAATTTTAAGAAAAGGTTTAATATAAAACATTTCCGAAAATAGTAAAAAATTTATTAATTTATCAAATAAAGATGAATGTTCAAAAATTTGAATAAGAAAAGGAATATTTTGTATCAAACAACATCTATTCCAATTAGTTTACATATATATTATTTGAAAGAAAGTCAGTATATGGAATTCAAAAAATATTTGCGACACTTAAATAAAAAAAAAATTAGGAAAGTACCAATGTTGAATTACATTAATGAGGTGTATTTTTCTTTAGCCAGTGCATATGCTATAAAAAAAAAACAGAACTGGTAGAATTTTTTTGTTCAAATATAATGCTGGCAGAATTTTGAAAAGCAGAATTTTAAAAAGCAGAATTTTGATAAACAGAGTAGAAAAAAAGCAGAATTTTGAAAAGGCAGAATTTTGAAAAGCAGAATTGAATCATTTATTTGCAAAACATGATAAGTCCACTTTTTTTCAAAATTCGTTTTTTTGACTAAATTTGTACTCCAGGGTTAACCACGTCTGTCTTTAAAATATGAAGTATCTACTCCATCTATATCCGATTTTACAGCTACGCGAAATATTTTTTTAGTATCAAAAACAGAATAAGTCCCGGACTTATCATCTTTTGAAAATAAACAACAGCTTCTTTTTGTGTAAATGGTATATTAGATTAATGGCTGAAAATCTTAAGTTTAAAGCTACTTTAAAGTTAAATAAGCAGTCCGGACATTGTATTTTATTCTCAAATACAATTGTTTGATAGACTGGGGCTAAAAGCAAAATTGCATATCCATTTAAAAACTAATTTCACATCCGTTTATTTTCAAAGTATGATAAGTCCAAAAGCGTTTTTATTTTTTATCTTTTGAGCTATCGCTCCAAAAATTAAAAACGAAAAGGTATTTTGTAGCTAGGCAAGAGTTCTACAGAATATATTTTGTATAAATTTTTCTACGCATATCAAAAGAAAATAGAACGTTTTTTTCTTCTCCTGAAAAATTTAAAATCATGGACTTATCATGTTTTGCAAATAAATGATTCAATTTTGAAGCCAGAATTTTGACCCGATCCCGTTTTCTGTAAATAAGGGTGTAGTGGAAAAGTAACTAGAGCACTTGGCTGGGTAGGGGTACTACCGTGTCCCTTGATAAAAATTTTACTAACTTAAAAATTAAGAAGTAGATACTAAAATATTATCAAGTATTTTCAAATAAAATAAAATAAAATGCACTTCTAATTAAAGTCTTCAAGAAATAAAAAAAAAGTATAAAATTGGTTTTTAATATCACAAACATCTCGCCGTTCTTTTTACAATACAAAACCGCAATTTAGTTTCCATAAAGTTCAAAGTACATATTTTAATTACCAACTCTACTACTCGGTTCCAAGATAATACCATTTTTTTTAATTTAAGTTACTCTACTATTACTATTGAAAACTGTGACTTCCATATTATGTTTTAAATTGTTTCGTGAGAAAAGAAATACCTTGACAATAGTTTTAACTTTTTTTTTTTTGATCTGATCAAAAAATTGTTGTAAAACAAGTGAATGTCCGGAAAACATTTTTCTGTTCAGAAAAGTTAGTACTATCTTCTTTAATTGCCTTAGGCATTTACTTCCTTTGCATAATTAATATTCATAATTGCCATTTGTCTTACATATTTTATTTTAACAACTCAATTAAAAAAAATTCTTTTTTTTTTTTTGTAAGAAATTTAATATCAATTAATTCAAGGCGCCATAAACAGCTACTATTATAATTAATTTAAATGAAGCAGATGACATTTCAAAAGTCAAAATAAACACAAAAAAAAAAAATAAAAACAAAAATTAACACATTCTCATTCTCACATCAAAATCATTTTGAAACGAAACGCCCGCTTTCATTTAACCTCGAATCAACTTAAACAATAATAAAATCGACAAAAATAAAAAAAATTTATATCTATTTAACCGCACTGATTAATTAAGATTCAATTTAAATTTAAATGGCTGGTTTGCGGATATAAGTGGATAAATATATATCGCCTGTCCCAATTCACAAGCCAACAACAATTAAAGTTCCCAATCATAGTTTATCTGACAGAAAGAAAAACAAACTCTCCTCAAATACCTACAACCACCATCTAGAGACTCATAGAGCCACCAATTTCACACCGTAATTTGCAATTTCCCAGAATTGTGAATCGACAGCACAAGCTATGAGTTTGAGCAGCGGGCATCCCCATCCCAATTCAATTCATGTCATTATCAATGCCAAACTGAATGTTTTTGTGTCTGCGCGAATCCAAATAGATAATCAACATAAATTACAGTCGTCGTTGTAGTTCGTCTGTCTGTCCGTTGCGTCCGTTCAAACATTTGTTCGTTTGTTCATTTGGTCAAAAAGAAAACTCCAAGAGAAAACAACAACAACAAAAATTATATAATTAACCGGTGAATGTCAGCGAAACGCTTCATCGCGTTTCAACTGTATCTATAACTAGGTATTATATTCAACTTCGAGAACAACAACTGACCACCATCACCAACAGATGCACACTTTAAGATACACATTCGACATGCCAAAGCTGAACCATCATCAATCGAGGGGGCAATCTATTCCAAAGTAGGTGAAATTCAAACATACAATGTTTTATCGCATTGTAATTCTCTTTACCTATATGCGGAAAGGATTTTTGTTTTGATGGAATTTTCATAGAATTTTCTTTACTTCTCTGAAAGTCAATAGTAATAAATACACTGAGAAAAACAATTGTGTAAGATCAAAAATTATTTCTTTTGTTTCTATTTGAAGAAATTGACTTCATTTGAAATCATCGAAATCGTTTTCATTGGAACTAATCGAAGCTTTTTGAAGTTAATGGCTTCAATTTGAGTCATTGACTTCAATTGAAGTCATTTTCTTATTTCAAGTGGTTGACTTAAATTGTTTTTTTTTTACCCATTTGAGTCTTTGATTCCAGGGAAATTTTTTACTTAAGTATTAACTTCATTTTAAATCATTGGCATCATTTACCTCAATTGAAATCATAGAATTTGTAGAAGTATTTACTTTGTTTGAAGTCATAGAACATTTTTTGAAGTCATTTTCTTTTTTTGAAGTTGTTGACTTAAATTAATTTTTTTTAATCCATTTAAAGCCATTGTCTCTATCAAATAGCAATTGAATCACTTAGGTATTTAAATTTTCATTTTAAATCATTGGCTTCTATTGAAGTCATTTGAAGTCGTTGACACCAATTGAAATCATCTGACTTCATTTGAAGTCATTGAATTCTTTTAAAAAAATTGAACTATTTAGAAATTTGTTGACTTCATTAGAAGTCATTGCTTCATTTGAAGTCATTGGTCTTTATTAGCAGTCTTCAATTTCTTTGTTTTCTATGAAGCCATCGAATTTTTTGAAGTCATTTTCTTTATTTGAAGTAATTAACTTAATTTAAATTCCTTGAAGTCATTCTTTCATTTGATCTCACCGAAGTCATTTACTTAAGCATTGACTTAATTTGAAGTCATTGGCATGATACGTAGTTAATTGAATTCATTTAACTTTATTTGAAATCATTGCATTTTTGTTGGCTTCATTTGAAGCCCTTAAATCAATTTGATTTAATTTGAAGTCATGGAAATATTTTTTTATGATTTGAGGACTTTGAATTAATTTACTTGTTTCGAAGTCATTAACTTCATTCATCTTCAACTTCAATTTTGTTGGCTACATTTTAAGCTTTTGAATCAATTTGACTTCATTTGAAGTCATTTAAATTCATTTGACTAGATTTGAAGTTTCTTCATTTAAAGCCATTGACTTCATTAAAAGACTTAATTTGAAGTCATTGAATTTAATGGAAATGCTGACTTCTATTAAAATTATTAAGTTAATTAGAATTATTGATTTTAAATCTTTGAAGCTCTTGTGCTTCTTACTTCTTTTGAAGTTTGGAATGTTATTTGAAGTCATTTTCTTTTCTTGACGCCACTGAGTAGAAATATTTTAGCAGAAAATATTTCTCTAAGTGCATCAAGAATACTAGAAATTAAAGATACAAAAAACTTGCCATAACGGCGCGTGTTCGTTATGACCATCAATTCCACTTGAGTTTCGTGTTCGTGAGGTAAAAGTGGTGAGTCAAGTTCGAATATATTCTATCTATCTATCTTGCTATATATACATCACTTCCCAAGCAAAGATGATGGACATAATTATTCTGGTTTCAGCGTCTGATAGAATATCTAACTTTACTTGTCTGTAGTCTGTACCAACTATGTAGCCAATTCGAATATTATCATAACACACAATTCACTTGTTGTGTAGAGCGTGCTTGATTCTTTTAAATTTAATTATATTTTGCAGTTGTATGGAATTGCTTTTGTTTTTAAATATTGATCGAGCTGAAGTTTTTTTTAAAGCTTTTTTTAATGTTGATGAGACTTGAAGTTCTATTTGAATGTTTATAAGGAAAAAAAGGCCAAGTTCTATATCATTGGATTAGTTAAAAAAAAATCTATTTATAATTATTACTATAAGCGACTTTCTGAATGGTATAAAATATGGTATAAATGTACAAACTGTTATAAACATCTTGCGTTAGAAGAGCATTTTGAAGTAATTTTTTGTTTTACTCTGAAAATAATTGGTCGAATTTTTAATATTCAATTTTTTAAGTCTATGAACCTTCTTTTTATGTCAGAAATTGTACACTTTTTATCTATACTTAAACTGAAAAAAAAATCATTTTTAAAGATAAATAGTTACTTGTATCTTTTTTGGTATAAAATTGGTATAAAAAGCAAAACCTTACTTTATGATAGAAAGAAAATCTTTTGCAATTGATACTTTCTTCATTATTGTCAAGCACTTCTTCGAGAATACATTTTCATACAATTTTAATTAGTATAAAACGTAAAAATGTTTTGAATAATTTTTTAAGTATTCCATAGAAGATATTCCATGATAACAGATGACTGATAATGATTTATCTTTTTAAAGATAAAAAATACTTTTTTGCTATAAAAATTGAACAATAGACAAACTAATTTCTATTCTGCTTAACTGGTATAAACTAAAAAGTCTAAGTCTAGGTTTTTAATACCATAAAAAAAGGAAAGAAAAATTTTTCTCTCGATTGGTATAGGCAGATCTTAAGCTTTGAAAAAAAAAATATTGGTATGAAGAATTTTAATTTTGAATATTTTTTTTTGTATTCAATTTTTTTTAGAGAAAATGCAAATATGTAGGTACATTTTAGGAAGGAGTTCTAAAGTACTAAAACAATAGGCATGTATTTAAGTGTAAATAAGTAATCACATTTTTTTAGCACTGTTTAATGTTAATTACATCTTAATTTACTGCTCAATCAAACAAGGAATATGATGCTCAAAAAAGTAGGTACCTAACTATCACCGTCTTCATTAAGAGTCCCTTCATTTGTCACGTCTTAATCCTTGGTGAGAAAATTTTGTGTTGTTAAAGTTGACGTGCAATGGTCAACTTTGTCCAAAACGTGCTTAACAAACTTCTCAAACAAAGAAGAAAAAAAATAAAGTCACTTTTCTTGTAGACAGGCAGACCATTACAATGACATGACTACGATACGAAAAGAATATTCACTTTATTGCCTTCCAAAAAAGAAAAAAAAAAAAAACAGAAAAATAAAGAAAAAAACAAAACATTGTTTGAAAAGCTTCAACTTCACTCATCCGATAAAATAGACAAAAAAAAACCAAGAATTCAGGAAAAAAAATCCTTTAAAATAATGGATCAGAATTTCATCGTCTTAAGAATGTTTTTTTTTTTGTATTCTTATATTTTTTTTGTTGAAAATCGATTAGTTACGTGCTAGGTTAACTCTTTTAAAGATTATATAAGAAATCAATGCAAGGTATGTTATGAAAGTGCATTTACGATATCAATAGGGTAAGATGTTAAAACTGCACTATATGGAAGCTATTGCCTGCTTCCAATTCAAAGGATCTATTATAAAAGTCAGTTGAAAATGAAAAAAAAAAAAAAAAAAAAAATAGAAAAATAGAAAAGTCTGACAGGACAAGGGTTGAAAAAATATCAATTAAAAAAAAAAAAATTAATTTGAAATAAAAAAAAATATTTATTGCAAATGAAAAAAAGTTTTATTGCAACTGAAAAATAATTTGCATGAAAAAAAAAATGTTGTTACAAATAAAAAATTGTCTGCATTGGAAAAAAAAAAACAAATCAATGCTAAATATGTGCGTTATATATCGTGGGTACAAAGCCAAAACCACGAATCTGCAAAATCGTAGTTTTGAGAAAAACGGCTTCAAAGTTTTGGAAACTCATGCATTCTTATGGAAACTCGTGCAACGGAAATTAATATTTAGGCTCTTATGCAACAGATGAAGGATTGGAAACGAGGCAGTGAATAGAGGGACCGATAACAAGTAAAATGACGCATTAAAGTGAAAATGTCCAAAAATGCAGATTCGCGGTTTTGGCGTTTTGCCGACGATATATGTTTTTGAAGTTATACTTCTTATGGGACGGTGGGTATGAAAAATTATTTTTTGACAGGAATGTCAAACGGATTATGACGCGATCGCCATCTCCGAGACAATTAAGCAGCAGGGCTGTCGTTTCACATTTAGAGTTGGTAGTAGGTACAAGTTGCATGCGACAAGTTGCATGCTACAAGTTGCATGTGGCAAGTTGCATGAGGCAAGTTGCATGTTGTAAGTTGCATGTGGCAAGTTGCATGTGGCAAATTGCATGTGGCAAGCTGCATGTGGCAAATTGCATGTGGCAAGTTGCATGTGGCAAGTTGCATGTGGCAATTTGCATGTGGCAAGTTGCCACAAAAAACAAAAACAAAAACGTAAATACTCATAAATAAAAGGAAAAGAAAACAACATAGATTTAAACTAAACTTGTATTGATATAAAGGCAATCGTAGATAAAATTTTTTCTCAAAAATTTAGCCCCGGAAATTGGTATGAAGATTCTTAATTTCCAATTACATATAAAAATTTTTTCATGCATAACTATATTCAGGGAAGTCAGATTGTCTTGGGTTAAGGTATGGAGATAGCATCAAAAAACTTCCTAAGAATACCCTTACCTGAGATTGTTAAAATTTTAATAATAATATAAAACAAAAATAATAAAAATAAAAAAAATGAAATTCATTTAATATATTGAGTGAGAAGTATAACTTCAATCGCATTGTACACACACTATTTTTTTTATATTCGTCGAATTGCTTCCAATTTTGACTATTTGGTCTTAAGGTTCAATATTATAGTTGAAATAGCTAGTTTAGGCCAAACAGTCAAAATTGTAAGAATATTAAAAAAAAAAAAAAATTTAATGCACTTTAGTATTGAATTTCTTTTAATGCAAAAATTTTTTTATTTTTAAGCAAAATATTTTTATTTGCAATAAAAATTTTATTTTCAAAGCAAATAGTTTTTTATTTGCAATAACATTTTTTAATGGAAAATATTTGTACTTGCTATTAATTTTTTATTTTTTTTTTTCAAAGCAAATATTTTTTAGTTGCAATACAAATTATTGGCAACATAATAAAATGATACGTATACGGCACATTGTCTTCATTGGTAGGAAACCATATCCCTATATAGCCAAACAATGATAGCAAAATGACATTTGTTGTATATTCCGTGAATTTAATTTATAAGTTTAAAGTCCAAAAAGAAATGTTGAACAAGAGGAATTGGTAAATCCATCCATTTCAGAAACGATACAGAAACAAAACAAAAAACAAAATAAAATGCATAACAAAAACCTCCAAGTTTCTTAGAAAGCACTACCACAACTGACCTAATTAAACAATTAATTTTGGAATAACAACTTTTACTGCACAAGGAAGTTAAATAAAAACATTTGCAATTTTTCACTTAACATAGGTAAACAAAAAATTAAACATTCTAAAAAAGTGGAAATTGAAAAATACCACTTGTCTGTATTTCAACCGAAAACCATATTAATTTGTTTGTAAATAAATTTGTATGATGCTCATGCGCATTTATCTTTCCGTCTTGAAAATACCTCTTAAACGATTTAGCATTTAGTTTTGTCTATTTTTAATGACTTTGCAACTATTTATCAAAAAAAGTGAACCGAAAAAACCTGAAATCCCGCTCACCGCAATGAAAAAAGATCATCAAACCTCTAACGCATATGTAGCTTAAAGATACTGAGATGCGGTGGTGTTGGAAGCGGCAAAATACTCTAAGGCTTGTGAAACGCAAAAATGCCGCTGCCTTTCTGGTTTCGAACCACTTGGGATTTTTTTTTTATTTTTGTATCTCTTCTTAATGCCAGGTGATGATTTGTTGTGATTGAGCCGCGTCTGGAGAGTCTCGCTAACTCGATTCGACTTGTGTTCGTATAGTTTTTCTTGCGGTTTCCCAGATAATTATCTGTGCGATCCGGGAGAAGAGCAAACCTAACCAACCACCTGTCGATCGGTCGGTTGTATATGTGTCTTCACAGATCGGGTTTCCTCCATTTTTGTATCTATTGACAGTGAGCGAGTGAATCTTGCCTTATATTGGAAAATTAATTGATTAAAGAAGCTGATGTCATCGTTATCACTGTTATGCAATTAAACGGAGTGTTCGATGTTTTGTATGTGAGAGAGTGGACGACACTCTCTTCTTCATACAAGATTCTTTTTTTTTCAATAGCACCGTTAAACGGAAGCTAAATTACAGTTTAGAATTGATCATTCTTTGTATAAGAATTGGTACTTATAAGAAAATTGTACTAGAGGGCAAAAGAAATTGTTCAAGTTTTGAAAAGCTATATGACAAACGGATGCGAGTTATAATAATTATAACTTGTTTAAAGACCTGGAGGCATCAAGTCGGTTTGTAATAGACTATAACAACTGTATACAAGACCACAACATAACTTAATTACTTTCTTTTCTATACTTTTTTTTTTCAGAGTATATCTTTGAAGATGGGCGGTGTTGGTGCCAAGTCAATGTTAATCTTGAGATACATTTGATTATTCTTTCACTTTTTTATTCATTTGTTTACAGTGAGGGGTAGAAATAAGTGAACACAGGAGATCAAAATCTGTGTTTAGTACAATTTTTTTTATAGATTTTATAACAGTTTGCAGTTTTAAGATAAAGAAAGTTTTTTCATCAGGTTACTCAGTTTTTACCTTTTTTTTTAACTTTGTAGTAGTTCAAATAAGAGTGTTCACTTATTTCTGACCACTACTGTTATCAACTGGGAACTATGTAGTGTTGTACTATATGCCACTGCTGTTGTTACTTTGACAGCTGCATTTTATTTCCACAGTTTTTTACTTGCAGTTGTTTTTTTTTTTTTTTGTTATTGTTATGATTGTCAGAGAGCAAGATACAAATGAAAGAGATTAGTGCATTATGTAAGATGCGGGCATTTGCTTTTATAGAGTGTTGTAATTAAAAAGGCATTAAACTGGGAGAAAATCATAAATAACAAAAAAAAAATGTGTGTTTCAAATCCCACCATTTCTAATGTGTACCATACCATCATGAGGTTTAAAAGTTTTAACTTTCAACTTACTTTATTATTTGAAGTGGCTTAGTAAATTCTTTCTTTTGGTATCATAAAGGTGTTGTAATGTCTTAATTAAGAAATAAAGCGGACTATGGATGCTGCAGTGAGTATATTTTGGTACTGTTTTTTTATTTCTAGCTGTACACTTTAATAGAGTATACGTTTATATTTTAATTTAGTTTTATATTAATTTCAGTGATGTGCTTAAAGTGGAGCTTAGTAGACAAAGTCCTTTAGAACCATATATAAATAGCTATCAGTTTGATGTTCCTTGGTTTTTTTTTCAAAATCTACCATAACGTGTACTATTTCATATCCTGATAAGAAAGTGCTTGAAATATTTTATCCTGGGACTCAACAAATAAGAACTTAAAATATGTTCAACTCTAAATAAATTGTATAAGACTACTTTGTGATATGCTATGAGTACATAGAACATAACGAAACAACCTTTTCATTGCCAAGTTGTGTACTCATTTGTTATTAATATACAGCACAGCATTATGTACCAAATGTACAGTTTAATATTAAAGTACAGTGCGAAATTTTTGTGCAAGCTATAGATTTAAATGTACTCAATACTTATTATTATATACTGAGTACACACTTTTAAAGTTACAGAGTAGAGATTTCTATGTATTGCAGAATTTTTTGTACTCTATGTGTATAGCTAACGTGTACTGATTAAATTTTAATTAAGAAAACAAAACAAATGAAGAGTGCTACATGTATAACTAAGTACAGTAAAGTATTAATCACACCAAATAATTCAATAAATACAAGAAATGTACATAATCTATTCAATATATTAGGTACTGAATATTTGTTCTTAGTACATTAAAACCTGAAGTTACTACATAAAAAAGCCTACCTATACCCTTCTAAGAACAGAGGGCGTATATCAATTTTTGAAGATAAATGCATTTTACTGACAAGGGAAAGAGTTGATATTTGTATATGGATTCAATTTCAAAAGTAATTTTAAGCAACTTGAAACAGGAAACTTATAGTTTAAAAAAAAAAAAAAATATTTTTTTAAAATATTTGTCGAATTTCTTACAATTGTGGCATATGAATTTTTTTTAATGCAGAAAATTTTTTATTTGCAATAATTCTTTTTTAATGCAATAAATTTTACAGTCAAAAAAAAAAAATTTTTGAATGCAAAATATTTTAATTTGAAGTATTGGGGACAAAATCCCGAAAACCGAAATCCCGAAAACCCAAAATCCCGAAAACCCAAAATCCCGAAAACCCAAAATCCCGAAAACCCAAAATTACGAAAACCCAGAATCCCGAAAACCCAAAATCCCGAAAACCCAAAATCCCGAAAACCCAGAATCCTGAAAACCCAAAATCCCGAATGGGATCCCGAAATCCCGAAAAATTATATAAAATGAAAAATTTGCGCAAATTTTTCATTTTATATAATTTTTCGGGATTTCGGTTTCGAAAACAATCCTAAATGTGAAATTGAGTTGTTAATACGTAAAAAACAATATAAGTGTATGATTCCGTTAGTATGTATCTCTTTTTTACATGATTTCATATTCTTATTGTTCTCTCAGCAGTGTTTTGTTATGATTGAGTAAAGTTGGAAAAATCGTTGAACTAAAATCAAAAGAATTATGAGTTTTAATATTTAACTTATAATAATTGTATGGTTAAAATGCTTTATAATTGGTTTTCATTTTATGTTTCAGTTAAAATTTCAGTGAAACACAAGTTTTTTTATTTTTACTGTTTCGGGATTTTGGCCTTTCTGGATTTTGGGTTTTCGGGATTTTGGTTTTTCGGGATTCTGGGTTTTCGAGATTTTGGGTTTTCGGGATTCTAGGTTTTCGGGATTTTGGATTTTCGGGATTTTGGGTTTTCGGGATTCTGGGTTTTCGGGATTTTAGGTTTTCGGGATTGAGGGTTTTCTAAATTTTGGTCTTTCTGGATTTTGGATTTCGGGATTCTGTCCGTCTCCATAATTTGAAATTAATATTTTTTTCAGTTTCAATAAATACGTTTTTTTTTTAAATACAATAGTTTTATTTTTGCAAAAAAAGGTTTTATTTTTTTAATTTATTAATGGAAAACAAATGCATTTTTACAACATTGGTTCTGACTAGAGCAAATGAGTTAATTTTTCGTATAAATTTTCAATTTGAAATGTAATAATTTTTACCACATTTGCACTTTTGCACTGGTTTATTTTTGAAAACATAAATAAAACAAAATCAAGAATGTTAATCATAAAATACAGTTTCAGTTGCAAAAATATAAGCAACTCTATTATCATAATAATAAAACCGCGAAAAATTAATATAAGTACATGTGCACCAATCATCACATTTTTCTAAAATCCCACACTCGCAAGTTAATTTTTTACAACAACTTTTCTTGTTTGACATAATTCATCTACAAAGTGTTTTAATTAATTCCAAAATAATGATACTAATAAAATATGTAATTTGTATTTTTTTTTTTTCTAATATCGACTGATGTGACGATTGGCTGCTGCTGCAAAAAATCAAAACAGCTTAAAGTAGGCGTCGAAAGGGCATTAAATTCATATTTATAAGTTTAATTTACGTATCTATTCCGGTTTGAATCATCAGTCTTTCCAATGGCGTTTTGAGTCTTATTTATCTTTTTTTTTTTAAATAAATTCAATATGATAATTAAATCTTTTTTTTTTTTTTTTTTGCTCTCACTCTTTAAATATTAATGAAGGTTAAGTTAAGAAAAAAAAAAATAATAAAACTCGAACAGTTTATCTTTAGAAATGTCATTCAATATGTTTGAGACTTTGTTGTGATCTTTATTTTCAAAGTTGATGATAGATTTACTTTTTTTTTTTTATTTTTTTGCAAATAGAAATTTGATCTGATTTTAGTTTTATATTTTCATTTAAATAAAATACATATCTACCAAAATTTATTTAAAGCCAAATATTTGTTTAATAAGCCTCAAAACGGACCTTGCTCTGTTTTTGTTTCAAAGCAAAAAAAAATAATGTTTAAAATTTCCTCAAATTAATTCGAAACTTAAAGACAATTCCCGCTAAGCCAAAAAAAAAAAAAAAAACTAATATCCTGTAAAAAAAGACAAATGAAATAAAAAATCACTATTAAATACATTATAACAGTCTGTTGCTCAAATTACAATTTTCTTTTTTTCGTTTATAAAGACAAACTTTTTTCCAACAAAACATGAAGGATAAACAGACACCTTGTTAGGTTTATGGTTTTAAGGTTTTACACTCGTTTGATATGATCCAATACACCAACAAAAAAAAAATCATTCTCATGTCAGAAGTAGCATGACAGACACATATGGTGGCAGCATATAACTGAAGATATAAACTTGGAGCTGAGAAATTCAATTTCCCGCATCCTTACCATGCAACTTTAGAAAATATGGTTTTATGGTGTTAAGGATGCTTCTGCTGCTACTGCTTCTGCTGCACACCTTCAGATTTAATCTTTTTCATTCTTTTTTACTTTTTTGTTTCAACCTGAGACAAGGTGAAATGGATGAATCGTATTAAGATGATGTCTGTCTATGTCTACGACTTTTTTTTTTAAGGATTTTTGAGTTAGATTGAGAGACTTTGTGGCAGCGTATATTTGTAAAAATGTATCTTGTTTTTCATTTAAATTGTATTTTTAGAGATATTTATGATTTTGTTCGACATACAAATTTATTGTAAATTAATTTTGAACATGCATGAGTTCAAAAAAGTTCACACACAAAGCTAGACATCCTCAAACGACGAAAAAAAAAAATTATAATTGATTCAAAACTTTTCTTACGTAAAAAAGTTTATTGGCTAGACACGAAACCAAAATAACGATAGAAAAAAAAGTAGAAAAAAAAACCATCTCAACAAATTTAAAACATCTTTTAAGAAAATACCATCAACTTATTCCAGTAAACTTAACAAAAAAAAAATAAAAATATATTCATGAAAAGAAGAAGAAGCTATAGCTGATGGCTATACATAGTAAGTTGGAAAAAAAAATATATATATAATAAACCGCATCGACTAACATGAATAGCTAAATGCCACATTTGAAAGTAAAAACCTACTGCAAAGACCGGTTAAGGTTAGTTGAAGTTTTATGTTTTGTACATCTATTTTTTTTTTTTTTATTTTTGGTTTTGTTGCAAGTCTCTCTCTCTAAAAAGTTATCTTCTGTACCATTATCCACTAATCCAATTGGAACGTAACCGAAAAATATTCACTCGTACATGCAGCAAAGAAGCATGCAAATAGTTTTATATTCTTCTCTGGGTATTGCGCTTAAATGTTTACAGTGGGGTAGTTTTAACAAAAAAAAAAAATTATAAAATTCTGACAGACAACAAAAATTAAGTTAGTTCTCAACAACATAGAAATAATGATATACCAGACTTGTGTATCATTTTCCATGAAGTCACTTAGTGACTTAGAAAATGGGATAATCTTTACCAAGCGATAACAGCCTTTCATTTAAACATAATTGGCAAATGAATTTGGTAAAAATATGATGACTTGTCAAGTTTGAGCTTCGTTAAAGTTTCAGATGGATAATTTTATAGCAGTTGTCACTTATTTTAAAGAAGTTGTCAGTTAATTTTTAAAAACATTTTTTTAACGAAATTTAGTTTTTGAGAAAAATTTCTGGAATATTACACCAGAAATGTAAATGTAAATGTTTTTCAACATTGAATCAATGTTGAATGCATTCAATTTTACTATGCGTTTTCTAGATATGGTAGAAAAATTGTAAAAAATGAGTTATCAAAGTAGAAAATTTAGGCTTCGGAGCGGTAATCCAGTTACCGAAACATTTTCTACGCACGTCAATTATGCTTATTTTACTTCCTGTCCGCGCACTGGGTTCATCAAATCGAACTGAGATTCCTGAACTTATAAGTGGCAGTTTTGAAAGAAGCAAAAGAAGAACACTACAATCATTTTCCGCCAGATTGAAGTTTGCACCGGACGTCGAGTTGGTGCGAGCAACTTCGAAAAAAGCATCTGGATTCACCCGACTTGCAACTGAATTCAGAAATAAGACTTCTGGACTTCCATCTCAAGAAGATTGAAAAGCCACTGGTTAATTGTTTGGGTGTTCAAAGGAATTTCTCTCAACAAATCATTCTACAGCTAATCATAGGATAAGTCATCATGGACAACCCATCACAAAGAACATTTCAACAAGAGAAACAAAATTTTTTCCCGAAAGGAATCAATAATGATTATATGTGCTGTGATATGTTGGTGAATTTATTAAATAAGTATTCAAGGCGAACTTCTATAAGCAGCTTGAAATTATTTGGAGAAGGAGATAGGGCTAGAAAAGAAACCAACTTCGAAGAGGTTAAGGAGGCTAAAGTAAAGCTGAAGGTTGAAAAAAAGCCACCGCTTCCAATGATCAAGCACCTGTGTGATAGTCTTGTAGAGTAAATTCACCAAATAATAAACAAACTATGAATGAATGTTATCATATTCGGTGAACCAAAAATTTCCTAAACACAGAAAGCACTATTTTCACCAAATCAATATAAAACTTTTTGGCTTTCGGATAAAATTCACAATTGAATTATTTTACGAAACAGCTATAAAGACTTCTAACATATCAACTGAAATGTCAGTATAGTAACATGTTCAAATTCTATTTTTTTGTACTTAATTTTTGTCCGGAAAATGCCAATAATTTTTCAATTTGGAATATTGCTAGCTATATTTATTTAGCCTCATCATGGTAAACGCTAGAAAACTTAAAAAATAAGAACAGACAGAGGGACAAGTTGAAAAAAAAATACAAAAATGGAAAATTAACTGATTCAAAAGAATGGAAAAAAAATCAGTTTTAGTACAGTGACTTAAACTTTCAACTTGATGATTTTGTTAAACATTAAATATATTTTTTTAAATGACAACCTATAGTAAATTTTATATCATCTGAAAGGTTATTTCACCTTTTATATGACGTATGAATACGGTGACCATATTTCTAGGAGCGAAACCCGGGACCATTAAAAATTCGTTGGATTGTTTTGAAAATCTCGATTTTTCAACAAAAAAAAATTTTTTTAAAATGACTTTTCATAATTTTTCCTTTTTTGAGGTCTAGATTTCTTTAACGATTTTTTATAAAAAAATTTCGTTGAAATCATTTAAACTTTTACAAGGAAGTCAGAAATGAAGAAAACGGTTTTATAATAGGTTCTGTTAATAACTTCTAAAAAATATTTTTAATGCTTTTATAATAAGAAAAACATTTATTTTCCAACCACTGTTTTCTTGTACAAAGTAATTAAAATTTTTGAATAAAAAAATCAGGCAATTTGCAAATACGAATCAATCACAGGACAAATTTCAAAATACGGGACACTTATACGTCCCGGGTTTCTTAAATACAAAACCCGGGACAAGCTATAGAAATACGGGACAGTCCCGGGTAAACCGGGACGGATAGTCACCGTACGTATGAATCATATTTCTACCATGCCTTGAAAAAACATAAGAGTTTTTTAAAGCCAACTATGTCGAAATTTCAAACTGAGATTACGGTACTTCCTACACTGGTCATCGTCAACAGATATCCACAGCTGGTTTTAGGTATTTTTCAAGTTTTTCAATTTAAGATTGTGTAACTTGTAGAGCTCGCACTGTTGATTGTGGTATATCAAATGAAAGGTTATGTTATCAGCATGCGTATTAAAGTTAAATCAAATTTGTATGTGCACTAGATCAAAAGATATAACGTGTGTAGAAAAAGAACATCTTTTTACCGTTATCTCAGAATTTTGAATATGAAATTAATTGAAATTTATCATTTATCTATCTATTAAAACAAAAAAGTTATAACAAGTTGAATGTTCGTGTCGCGTTTTCATTTCATCTTGTTTCAAATCACTACGATACTAAAGATGTTTTCACTTCAAAAATAGACATGGTAATGTAATTTTATTTTTGTTTTTTTTTCTATGACTCCTGTTTTCAATATTAAAAATTTTAATAATACATTCAAGATTTCAGTAAAGTTTTCTGCCCAACTATTATCCTACTGTATGTTGATTGCATCCGTAAAAGATATTCGAACTTAAACATTTAGATAAAATTCTTCTGCTGTTGTTGTTTTTGTTTTTTTTTTTTTTCTTCTCATTTTTTTGTGTAAAATGTAAAAATGCTTTATTAGGCGAAAATACCATCGGTTTCAACAGCACAACTTCAAACCATAACTAACTATGTCTTCTCTCTCTCTCTCTGGTCTCTATGAGACGATACGATAAATATAATACCAAGTCGGCAATAAGCTTCAAGCTTCTTTTGCTCGAAAAAAGTAGGAATTTTTTCTTGTTCATGCGAAAAGCAAAAAAAAAAAAATAAAGTGACCGAGAAGTAGTCGTTTACACGGATACTATGCTGGGGAACTAATACTTTGCTGGAGCACCTCCGAGCTATATGAAATAAATTCTGCATATTCATTGAGCTGATAGGTTATTGTTTTAAACATTTTTTTTTTTTTTTTCGTTTTTGTTGTTGTAACTGTTTTAGAGTTACCTACTTCCTCATTTCTGATTTGATGATGATTATGGCAATAAGAGAGATGGTTGCTGCTTGTGCTCGCAGGTTGAATGTAGTTTAGTTTATTATAACATTTTTTTTTTCGTTTGGTCTTATTGTTGCATTTCTTTGCAACTAATCGGGTAATGGTCGAGTGGAGATGATGCTTTGTCGGTTTTTTTTTTAGAATTATTATTGGCAATGATTTCAACAAGACGAGACTTTTTTTATTTTTTTTTTTGTGCGGAAAGAAGGAAAAAGATTAGAATCTAGAATGATGAAGAAGTTATATTTCTTTAGAGCGTGATAGTTCCTTGTTTCCTTATTAACTTCCGGATAAGAAGATCTAAATGTTTGGAAAAAAAAAATAAGAAACCGTTAACTCTGATTATATTGTTCAAACATTTCTTTCGTTTTGTTTAAGACAGAATAAGTCTAAAGCTGTTTTGCATGGCTTATAACTTAGTTTTCAAACTTGTGTTTAGTAAAAGTGTGCTAAGCCTAAATTGAAATATGGTTTCATATTTGTTTAATCTGTTTTTAATTGTTTCTAAAACTATTCCTCCACACAAACGAATTATTCAATATAATTGAAAACAGTTGTCGAATTTCAATGCCTATCTCAAAAACATCCTCAATCATATTGGCTACGCTAATTTGTTGCAGCACACACTGTTTTCAATTGATTAAATGAAAACCACAGCCCCGTCTTTACCACACCTTAATTCTAATTTTATTCAATATAAGTACCTTTATAAATGTGTTTTCATGTTCATGCTTCATAATACACATTCATATGCACACAATATTCAAAGGCATGGCAAAATGAGTCAGTCAGTAAATTAAATTCTCTCCTTTATAAGCACATTTGAATTTGATTCATTTTACTTAAACCAATCGATCAATATGCGAGACTGCTTGCTGGTTGCTGCAGAAAGAGAGAAGATTTGATTAGGAGAACACTCTTGTATAGAAGATAATTATTGTTAGCCAATTTATTGTGTATATTGCGGATTTGAATTGCAGATTTCGAAGATATTCAATGATGATGATGATTGTATATCAGTAAAAAGAGAGAAGCTGTTTTTGTTGTGCTTGAACAATTTTAGTGCTTTAAATAAAATTTTTTAGCACACATCAAAATTATTTAAATAGAGTTTTTTTCATTAGAGTTTTTGTATTCACAATTTAATTGCAATTGTAATTTTTACTTGCGATATAGGTACTATAGGGCACGTTTAGGATTCGTAAAAAAAATCGAACTCGAGATAATAATTTTACATGATATTACGATGATGGAAAATGCCAAAAAAGTGGGTCCGGTAAAGTGGGTAAATTTTTTCAAAAACGACTCTAACGATTTTGTTTAAAATTTTTGTGTATAGTATTACACATAAGAGCCAACTTCTGAATGGAAAAAAATATTGTTTGTACCGTTATAAACGGTACCTGCCATAGAACGGTTTTTTTGATTTTTAAATATCTCGTATAAGACTAACCCAATTTCAACGAAAAGTTTTATACAAGTAAAAGTAATATTAAAATTTTAGAAAATTTTCAAAAAACACATTTTTGGATTTTTAAAAAATATTTCAAATTTTTTTTTTTTTAAATCAATTCTTTGAAAACGGGTTTATGAAAAATTTTTAAATTTCGTATTTATGTGTAAATTAATTATTCCTTCAAAATGGCATACCAAAATTTAAAAAAAAAAAATAAAAGAAAATTTGTATATATAAAAAATTATTTTTTTAAAAAACGGCTGTAACGATTTCGGAATTTTTTTTTCTAAATATTCCTTGTAATACAAGAAATAAAATGGCATACTTGGTTTTTTGTAAAAGATCATTTAAAACGGTGTTTATTTAATTATAAAAACAGATTTTATTTTTTTTTTTAATTTTCCCTAATTTTCTTGAATGAAAAGCTGTAACATTGAAGTGACTTTAAGCATAAGAGCAAGTACGTGCGACCCCAGTCGTGCATTTTATTTAATTAAGCTTTTTTATTGGGGGAGTTATATCGGTTTAGAGGTTAATCTATAGTTAACTCTTACATTTTGTTTTATCGGTGACTTTTGATCCCGGTGTTAATGCGGATTCAAAATTAACTGCAGATTAGAAGTTTTGCTTGTAAGGAATTTTAACCAAAAAAATTGAAAAAGTGTAGGTACTTGAGCTAAATCTCAAAAAGTGCTTAGAAGATACAGCTCCTAAAAGAATGCAAATGTTTTTTTGTTTTTAATAATGTAAATATGTTATCATAAAACGTGTTGAAAACTGGGATGATATCAACTCTTGCTTTTCTGTAGCAGCGATAAGAATCAAAACATTTACGAAAGTTAGTTAAAATTTTAATAATTTTTTTTTTGGGGGGCGGGTGAACTAATGGCCGTTTTTATTGCAAATGATTAATTAAATTCCATGTCCTTTAGTCTCTTAAATTGAAATAAACAGTCAAAGAATCAAAGGTGACCATCATAAATTTTGTAAGTACCTACTCGTTCCAATTCCAATAAGCGTGGAATATTATAGCATTCTTATATCTTATATGATAATGGTAATAAAGTAGCATTTTTTTTAATTGCATACTTTTGGGATACTTTTAAAATTGAGTTTAAATTCACAACATCCACTAAAAAATATAAACGGAAAATAATGTAAATTATTCTTTGCTTTATTTAAATTGTAAAAATGGTGAAAAATATTCGTAAATCGTCAAGGCCTATGAAATAAAAAATGGTTTACAGAAAACTTTTTGGTCCAAAATTCTTGGTTTTTAGTTTGAAATTAAATTTTAACCATAAAGCGGACCTAGTGGGAAATAAAAAAATGGGGACTTTGTTCAGATTATAAATCACCTTAAATTCAAGGGACAGGCAAACTCTCTAGTAACTTTGCTACTACATCATTTTTTTACACGATTCATTTTCTTGAAATTTTGTTAAATGGTTAAACTGGTTTGAACATTTTAAATTTAAGATTTTTGCAAGTTGCAAAAAAGAACTGAAATCTCAAGAAAAAAAATTGTTAAAAAAGTAGCCTCGTTCTCCGATGTTAGAATTAGGTGTAGCTACAATTTAGTATATATCTCGGAATTTTTTTTTAAGCGAGCCTTAATTCCAACAAAGAAGTACTTGGTTCCTTTTTTTTACAAACATTTCAAAATTTCAGTAGTATCTCAGATTTTGAACATTTTTTATTGCTAAAAACTGCTCAACCAATAAAGAGAATGTATAAAAAGTAAAAAAAAAATTAAAAATAGGTTGCGTATACACCACAGTGAACTTTTTTTAACACGAATTAAGAAACTTAATTAACAATCGAATATGACACTTCTATTTTTCAAAACTTTTAAACTTTTGCTAGTTGATAAAAATTAAAAATCACAAATCAATTAGTTTAAAAACGTTGGACTAAAGTGAACAAATTATTTTGAACAGTTTAAAAACTATTTTTTTTTTCTAAAAATTTAACATTTATTCAATTCAATTTGTGGTTTTATTGAAAACCACAAGTGTCATATAAAAAAAAAAACTCGAAGCCTGGACCAAAATTCTAAATCTCCGACTCAAAAAACCTTCAAATATTTTTTTTATGCAAGTGATAGTTTGTCATAAATTTGTAGGTGTATAAAGAAAAAGATTGTGATCACAAGCAGCTTGTTCCTTGAGTTTTATTATACAACTGTAATCCAAATTTTAATTTGTTAAACAAAAAAAGATACATTTTGTTTTATCTTAATTCAATCAGTTGATAAACAATAAATTTTATTTTGGTCTCACGAAGTTGTAAATGTTTATCTAACCAAGGTAGCACATTTGTTTAATCAAAAGTTTTTGTAACACTTACAGCTTACTTCTTGAAGGTTATCTTAGCAAGATCACACACCCAATTTTGTTTAGTTAATGTCAATATAATCACGAAATACGTTAATAAATTTAATTGACACAATGTCAAATCGTTGATTTATCTGATTTTAAATAGAATTGTATACCTATACGCAAACAAAAAAATGGTAAGCAAATGAGCTGCTATTGACAAACAAAAGAGTTCAAAAGTCAGACAATTTTATTTTAAGACAGTTTGACTTGTTATTGCTGATGCTTGTCTATGATTACAATGTACTTGTAGAAGATCATTACCTTAAAGCAGTAACAGACCTTCACTCGTATTACATACAATTGCAGTCAAATTTTGTTTCTTCCATAATCTTAATGGGCACCTTACAGTTTTACTTTTTTTTTTGTTTAAAATTATCTAACCACTATGAGGAGATGTACTTAATGCATAATTTGGGTATAAATTTTCAAATTAGTTAAAGTTATATATTACAACAATTTTTGTTGCACAATATGGAAATTGTTGTTAAAGAAGAAAAGGTTAATGTGAATGTAACAGCTTTGGAATGAGTTAAGTGAATTTTCCAACAAAGCATAAATGATTGATGAGTGAAATTTGGTAAGCTACCTAATGTGTTGCAACTTTTATTTGACGTATTGACAGTGTGAGTTGTTATATTTATATTCTAGAAAATGGTGAATGAATATTGGAATTGTTTTTAGTCAAAATAGCGTTAAAGGGTTGTCTAGAATTATTTTATTTGTTTTTATGGCCTTGCAAGGCCTTGGTTAAAAAACTTCTGAAAAATTAATTAAACCCTAAATTCGAAATTTGAAGTAATTTTTTTTTGCAGATTTGCCAAATCTTCCTACTAAATCTTCCTTAAACTCTTGAAAAAAAAATCCTTTCACATACCAAGTCTCCTAATTTTTGTTTTCGTTTATTTGTGTTATAATTTTAAAAAACACAACTTCCCTGACTATCATATTTATTTTTACATTTTTAAGAAGTTGTTTTTTTTTTCAGGTCAACAGTTTTTTATTGGATCGCATTTTGTTATGAAATTGATGCTAATTTTTTCTAGAGGGTGTTATTTTATTTGTCAGATTATCATGGTCCATCAATTCAATATTTTTTTTTTTTCTGACTAATAAATGGAACTTTTTTTAAACAGGTTAGGGACTATGAATTCTTAATGAAGACACAAAAAAAAAAAAAATAAGAAAATTAGTAAACATAAATACAACAAGAATATGTTTGGACTTCTGTATCATGGGGGCTTTTTAATGGTCCATGAAGAGACAGATTTCTCAGAATATAATTCATTCTTTTGCCATTATGGTGATGAACTTGATTTGTATTTCAATTTTTAAGACCAGAGAATGAGGTGAAGATCGATCAAAATAAACTTGTAATTTTACTTTTGATTGTTTTTAAATAAATCATTCACAGTTTGTATCTTGTAACAAAAATATTATTTAAATGGTTTCGGAGATGTATCTCAGAACCAAGTAAAAGTGTGATTTGCAAAATATGAGACCTAAGTTTTTACTACACTCAGAGGAAAAATAAATAGTTAATATCGGGATAACTGTTTTAAATAGTCAAAAATCGTTATTTGTGACTATTTCAATAATCAAGTAAAATATTCTCAAAATAAGCTATTTTAACAAAAATAACTATTTTAATAGTTAAAATTGACTACTACATAGTCAATTTAACTATTAAATAGTCAATTTTAACAAAATAATAATTAAAATTTACTATTTAATAGTTAACTTTGACAATAATTACAAATAATCTTTTAACTATTTAAAATAGGTACCTAGTTATCCTGATTTTAATTATTTTTTTCTCTGAGTGAATAACGCAAATCAATAAATTCTCAAACGATTAAGCTTCTTAAAGATCTCTTTAAAGATTTCCTCAAAATAAATTTTGTTATTAGACTAATAACTTCTTTATAAAATTTGCTTACACTTTTGTAAGACTTCAGTTAGCTACCTTATAAAAGAGCTTCGAAAAGACCTTAAGAAGCTTCGTAGCTGCTTTATAGTATATGGCCTGATAGTATATTTCATAGAAGCTTTACCAATATCAATTTTTTAATGTTGTAATATTGAAATAGTTTATGAGTGATTTTAAAAAGGATTTAGAGCTGAGTTTTTACTAAAACAACAGACAGTTATCGCATGCTTCTATAAAGTTTCTCTTAAGGTTTCCCTCAGAAGCATATTTCTTATAAAAGTTATAACTTCGTTTACAACTTCTTTAAAAGTACCTACTCTACATCAAAATTAAGTGCCCTTTTGCAAGTGAGTTTATAAAACCTAGATAGAACTACGAAAATACTTTTGAAGATGCTCCGTAGAAGCTTTATACAGGAAATTGGTATAGTTTGATAGTAATTGTTAACGAAACTTTATAGATTTTCAATTTTTCTATGTATGAACAAAATGAGCAGGTCAGGTCATGTGCTAAAAGTCATAGCTTCCGTTAAGCTTCTTTTAAGTTGCTTTACACCATATAACGTGATTTTATAAAGAACTTTTAGATACTTGTAAAACGTTCTCATTTTTTACTGCCAAAAACGCTAACAAAATTAAAGCTTCTATAATGCTTTACAGAAACTAAAAAAATTATTAAGAAGTTATAAACTTCTCAAGCATAATTGTCCACTGAGGTTCCCTTTTACTTTCAATACAAATCTTATTCTATAAAGTATTTAAATAATATAATTGTAATTGTTTAAATAATTTTATGTTTTTAACACAGGTCACTAGGTCATAAAATTCGTTGAATATAATTTTGTCCTATTACCTGATTCAATGACCGCAAAACTTATTGATTCAAATTTATATTTCCCCAGAGCTTTTGCAAAATTGCACACTGCATTTCCCCCAAGAGAGAGAAATTTAAAACCACTTGATATCGGAGCAATTTCTCAATTTCGCTTTCCATTTCAATGCCAATTCAAAAAATCAGTGAACAATAAAGGAACAAAAAATAAAAAAAAAAAATAAATAAGAAAAACAAGTTGACATCGATATTGAAATTTGTGAAATCCCTCAGCTCTCAATGACATACTTTTCTTTCCCATTGGCATTGTCGTCATTACTGGCAAGAATAACTTTAGTACAAAAAAAAAAAATACAATAAAAACATCTGTAAATAGAGCGATAACAATTGAGATATAAATAAAAAAAAAAATGATTGTTGGTTAAGAATAAATCGCATCAATCTTCAAACCCAACCATCATCATCATCATCATAATTATCATCATCAACGTCATCATCAATCTCTTCTTCGTTTAACCTACTTGAACTTTTTTTCTTTAAGCGTGTCATTTGAGAGCGAATTCACATTCCTCAATTACCAATAACTCGATAAAAAATTGTTCGCCTCATTTTAATGTTTAAACAATTACATAAAATAAATAAATACAAAAAAAAAACTAAATACAAACAAACGAGTTCTTACGAAAAACAACTCAAATGGCCATTGAACCAATCTTTAAGAGATACCAGTTTGAATTCAACGACGATGCTGGGGGTTTGAGAGTCTGTCTTGACTTGGCTTTAACTGCTTCTGATTATGCTGCTGCTGCGGCTGCTATTTCTTTGGACCGATTCAACGACGACAATGACGACGGACAAACGGACAGATCGCCGAACAAAACCAAACCACCACCAACGGTGCCGGCTGCGACTTCTCATAGAAGGCGTATAGGTAACCGCATTCATTGATTTGATTTTCCGGTTTTATAGATCCACAAGATATACAACAAACCGCAATAACCGCGCGCACACCAAAAAAACCGCATCTCATAGAATTATTGTAATAATTTTTATTAATCCAAAAATATGTTCATACATAATAATGTAATGTTTTTTATATTTTTTATTTATTTTTTTTTTTTTTGTCGGTTTATTTTAAATCAATTCCTCTCCATTTTATATGGACTTGTAATAATTTTTATTCAGCAAAAAAAAAAAAAAAAATCAAAGAAAATTCAAATATGACGATGAAACGTTGCAATGCATATGAATGAGAAGAATTCATGTCTGTAGGCGATCCATGTCCAACGATGTGCGTGGCATCGCGTTCCGTTTCAGCCGCATAGATTGAAAATTTGAAATATAAATTTTATGTAGGTTTTTCTTAGTAGTCTGAGATTTTGAGTTGACTTGTTTTAAATTTTTGTTCTACGTAGCTTAAAACCAATTTGAAACTAATTTGCAACTGATATAAAACTCAAATAAATCTAAAAAAAAAATGTAACTATTCACAAACATAATTTATTTTCCATCATTAATTCCTTTGTAATCTTAATTTGTTTCCAAGAAACTATAAAATAACTTGCAACTGATTTGAAACCAATTTGCAATCGTTTAAAAACTTTTTGCTACCGATTTTAAACGCGAAATTAAGCAATTTTTTTGACATAATTTTTAGTTATAAGGATTTTTAATAACTAAGTTGTTAATTTTTTATCATTTATCAACTGATGATTGATAATCGTGATAATTGACCTTCTTGTTAAAAAAGAAAGCTCGTTTGTCTATTAATTTTACATTATTTCTAATTTGAGTTAATGATTTTATCACGTACAACATCACCTCTCGAACCATTGTAAAGGTATTGTATATAGCGCAAGAGGTCTTACATTTGTCGAAATCCGATATGACAAACGCCCCCGGAAAACTTTATGTTATGTTAACGTTAAGAGTTTTGTCTACAAACATACAAATAAAATCCACTCTGAAGGACGTTTGATATCACGAAGGAGGAAAAAAAAACAAGTTCGAATGTACCAAAACAAAAAATACAACAAAATTGAAGATTAATAAAAATAATTGTTTCGAAATGGTCATTTTTGAGTTTGACATAATCCTGTAATAATTGGCAGATTATTATCAAAAACTTAACAAAATTCGAATTCAAAAATAAAAAAAAAAGCAAATAAAATGTCACATTTTTTATAAACGAAAACGAATAAAGAAAAATTATGTAGGTAATGGAGGTCTCTTTGAAAAGGTGGGTTTTAAGAGGCAAGTCAAAATGGACAGACACTTGTTTAAGTTAGCAATAAATACGATTACGATAGCTTTAGGCTATTAAAATGGTTTGCCAGCAGCACTGTCGACGACGACGTTCGATTTAGTTTGTTTACGGAAATCAAGTTTGGTGACTTTTTTTCTCTTGTTGTTATTGTTAAGAAAAAAAATATTTATATTGAAAGTTTAAACAGTTTTATTGGGGTTGGGCTTTGCATCAAATTGTAGTTAAATCTGTTAAATTTAATGTAATTGATATTTGATTGCTTAATTTTAAGTGGGTTTAACTATGAGATAGAGTGGAATGGAACGTGTTACCAACTTTTTTTGATGCATTTGCTTTTTTCATTTTTTAAAAAAGTTTATAGTTTTATTGTTTTTGATTTTAGTTTGAATTTTTGACATTTTTACAGATTTTTTCGATGAATAGAAATTTAAAACAAGTTGGGGTCATACCTAATTATAAAAATAAAATTGTTTTATCTCCGAACTGAGCGTGTCATTAATTTATTGTACAACAAAGAATTTTTGGATTTGTTTTTTTCGAAAATTGTGGGAACCGTATCTTTAACCTAAATAAGAAATTTCAAAAACAAATTTATAAGATAGATTTTCGAAAGAAATTATTGTTCGATATATAAAAACAAAATTTGAAAAGTTTTTTAACCCTCGGTCGGCACACGGTTGCGAATTTGGCGGGACAAAAATTAAAAGTGGTCAAGTGAATTGTGAATATTTGAATTCTTCGGAATATTCTACATCAAATTCATATATGATTCTCTATAAAATACTGAGACCGAAAAAAGTTAAAATAAAAATAATTTTAATAATTTTTTATTATTTTTGTTATTTTTTTCTTCGTTATTATGAAAAAGTATAAACCAAATTCGCAAAAAAGAGGGTTAAAAATCCAAAACTGAGGATTATGAAATTTCTTGGACAATATTTAGACTACTCAGACACTTATGTTTCGTTGTAATCGGCTGTGTGGTTTATGAGAATGTCAGAAATCAAGAAAACGGTTCCATGGCTGGTGCCGTTAATTACGGTAAGTTTTGGACCAAATTCTTCATAAATTAAGCAAATGTTCATTCATTCACTAAATTTGTTCTTGAAGTTCTTTTAACTCTTCAATAAAGCATGAAAAATTCTAAAAAGTATATAATTCATAGTCTATCGGGAGACACCAGAAAAAAACATCGCTTGTTCGCTTTGACAAAATGAAGTTGAGAAATTAAGTAACTCCATCCTGAAAAACCTTACACAATGCATGAAGGAATTTTTCTAAATTTATACCATAACGATGATAAAAAATCAAAACATATTTTACAAAATTTATCTTATTAACATGTCCAGACATATCATTTAATAGCTGTCTCTTCTAGTCACCGACTTTCTGACACATCAAATCAAAATTTCTATGCTATGATTCATCAGTGCATAGACCACTCACTGTTAATAGTAATAACTCCGAAGTACACCAAACAACATCCAACAAATCAATTCGATTTCTCACATGATTCCCCTTCAAAAACCTATTAGCTCTTTTAGACAATGAAAGAACAACAAACAAAAAACCCAAACACATTTTGAACCTCCTATTTTGTACGCACAACCCTCCAAGGCATTTACCCTTACCACAAATCTTTATATTCAATCTTCTCTTTCAGCATATTTTAGTACCAGAACGTTCAACAGCACCAAAACAAAGAACATCAAAACAATAACAAAAAACGACTACAAGATAAAAAATAAAATAACAACCAACAAGGTGAAATTCTTAAAATCCATTGACCCTCAGATGCGTGTATCTTTTCATCTCTTTACTCTTCGTCGACACAGTATATAATAGAAAATTATTATTATTAGCTATCGATTGCTTAAAATCTTTTTGAGTACCAATTTTTTTTACCAGGTGACTAAACGTGTGTATAAATAAACAAAAAAAAAAAACAAAAAATAAAGAAAGAACACAAAATTGTTTTTTTTTTTTATTTTCTGAAAACATTTCTATCTCTACTCGACAAAAGAGATTCCATTTTTGGAGAAGAAAGAAACCTTGAATTGAATGAAATGACATTTACACATTGAATGCATAATTGATTTTTCAATTTTGTATTTGGATCTTAGAGCAAAGGTTTCTAGATACAGTAGATACTCTGTATTAATTAGTTTTCCAGGACCAAATCAACAAAATGAAAAAAGTGGAAATAAGGCTTTTAAGGATTAATTCAACTTCTCTTTGAAGTTCTGTCATGTTCTGCTGACAAATATTTTGACGTAAAAATAAAACAAAGACTCCTTTATGTCACGATAAAACCTAAGTAATTCATGATTCATTTGGGATAGAAAGCAAAAATAAAGAGTTTTCTTAAAATTATTTTGATTAAAAGGGTGTTTTTTTTCGAAGAGATAGTAAATTCTGCAATTGGTCCAAAAAACCTAACGACTCTTGTATAACGTCTAAGTACTTAAGTACAAACGTTTAATTTGTTATCGGACACAAACGAATGAATAGCTTCATAGGACCAATTGCAGAATTTACAGTCTCTTTGGAAAAAACACCCCTTCACACAAAATTATTTCATGAAAACTCTTCATTCTTGCTTTCTTTTTCAAATGCAAAGTTTTAACCAAATTTCATTAAGGTGACACATAATTTTTTTTTTTTTTTTTTTCAATAAAAAAAAAAACACCCTTTTAACCATTATATTTTCAGAGATATTTAAGATTCTTGATTTCACTCTCAAAAGTAACGTAATTGCTGAATTTCAACAGGGTAATATTATATTAACTTAGTTTTTTTTAAATAGTCCAATATTTTCAATGCACCTAAAAAAACACCCTTTTGCATGAAATTATGTATTTACTTATTTTATTCGTATTTCTCATGGCAAAGACTACATTTTTAATAAAGTTCGTAAGGGTACCATATACCTATACCACTGAATTTATTGGACTTGTCGGTAAGTTTCCTTTCTTCCAATAAAAAAAAACACCCTTTCACCTAAAATATTTGTATAGACTGCTTAGATTCTTGGTTTCTGTTATAAATGAATAGTTTCTAACAATTTTCTTATGGGTACCATTTCTGTCTAAGTTTTTGTGGTGCTTATTTTGAATTTTAACATTTCTAAAGAAACACCCTTTTATTCCAGATAATTTTTAAGACTCTTTAAATTCTTAGTTTTTATAGCAAACGAAACTTTTTCACCAATTTTAGAAAATAAACAAATTTTATTTCAGCTGTTGTTATCTTTCTCACACATAACTTAACCCCTCAAAAAAACACCCTTTCACTATTTTGATCCTTGGTTCTTCTCCCAAAAGCAATTCAGTTTTAGGAGAGTACTGATTTTTTTTTTTTTTTAATTTTTTGTACTATTTTATCAATACTATAAATTGAGGAATGAGGTTATCGAAATACCGAGATTGTACTGTGGTCTTAAATAATTTTATGACTTGTCAACAGGAAATGATCTCAGCACTCAACACACTTCTCAGCCTATATAGTACTTAAAGTTCAATTTGAATACAAAATTGGCATACAAAAAAAACTATATCTACAAAAGGAATGTAAGAGTATCTTTAAGTATAAAATACTTCAATTTTAGCCCAAATTTGGTTCGATGAATTGGGAAATTATTTACCTTTTTACAACACTAATCAGCATATTTTATTGATAAAATTATATTAAGACTGTTGGTTATTATATCAAGGTTTAAAAGTTTGTTTTCATGTCCATGTGTGGGAATAGGTTGTTATACTCATCACACTTATCAATCTTGAACTATAAATATTGGTTTAGATTTGTTTTTTTTTTTTTATTGGAGTGAATGAAAGTGAATTTTTATTTACTTTTTTGTCTGTTTGTTACACATACTCTAACTTAAAAGGCCAAAAGTCAACAATTATTGAACTTCTATTGAGACTGATCTAGTAAAAAAAGTTGAAGTTCTTAAGAGACGGTCTTGTTCAGGCGCTAAAGCGTAGGTACAATAAAAACACTCTAGTAAAAAGTTTTTCTTTTTTTTTAATTTTTCCAGTTGTAACAATTGTTTTTTTTTTAATATTCACATGGAAAGTACTCTCAATGCCATAAAACTCATTAATTTTATCTCACGAATTTCAATAAAAACAACGATAATATTTAACAATAATTACTCATTGTCTCGATGCTGTGATCACCTTGTTCAGTTCAGGTTGTTGCTATTATTATTCGATATTATTATTATTATTTTTTTGCACTTTCAAACACGAAAGCAATTTTTTGTTTTTTGAAATTGATACTATTATTTGTTATTATTTCAATATTCATAAAGCACTGATATTATATTCAATTATGTATTTGCAAATAGTACTAACATTCATTAAAAAGAGATGGGTTATTATTATTAGCCATATACAAAAATTGCAAAGAATACGAAGAATTATTTAGATTGCTTTCTTTAGATATAGCATTTCCCACACTAAAATACCTTTTTTTATGAAGAAGAAAAAAGAAAAATAAAGAAAGTGTGACACTTAATCTAATTTGTTTCTTGCAAATTGTCACAAATTAAAGTAAAATTTAAGGAAAAAAAAAAAAAAGATGAATAATAAATGATAGCGGCACACAAAATTGTTGTGCAACTAAAAAAGGTAGGTTTAATAACAAGGCCGAAACATTTAATGGTACATTTAATGTAAATTTAAATAGCTGCTAGATGGTAAAAAAAAAAACAACAACAAAAAATGTGCAAAACTGTTTTGGCATAATGAGCTCTCTATTATATTATGAGGCATCAAATTTCGACTTTTTTATTTTTGCAAAGAAAAAAAAAAGTATGTAAAGAAATCATTTGGGGAAATTTGGCTTAAAAGTTGTGGAGCAGGAACTGTATTTTTTAATTTTTAAGGGCGTGAAAAGGAATGAAAGTGCATATTGCACTTGAAGTTTATTTAACTGAGACTATGTGGATTTTTTTAAATTTTAAAATACATGAAGTTTTTTCTATTTTCACATTTTGAGCTTTCATGGTTTACACATAATAACACTGGTCTGCAAGGAAATCCTCCTTCTAAATAGAAAAATAGTATGTACCTATATAAAATTACAAAACATGTAAAAATTTTGTTTAATGTATTTTATTTTGGTTTTCTTTACATATTTGGCTTTTTAAATATAATGGGCATTGATATTTTACATTTTCCTTAATAAAGGTGTTTTTGTTCATGAAGGATTTACTAAAAAGTGAAGGATTTCGATATTTCTGCTTTTTTTGTAAATCAGTATTTTAAAATATGAGAAAAAATTAATGTAAAAGGACATATTTGGTGTCAATCGATAGGCCATATTATGAGAAATAAGTCCTCCAAATTTGAGCTTAATGCTACAAATAGTTTTAATTTTGCAAGAGTTCAAATGAATCTTAAAGGTTGATTTTTTAGAAACTACAAACATTTTTCAAAAATCATTTTTACAAAAATGGTACCTGATAGAATTTTTCTGAAACCAGATTTAGATTCAGGAAAGTCTAATCTTTCATAATATCAAAAAATTGTTTTAAGGAGAAAAAAAAAGTTAAATTTTGCAGACCAGTGTAATCAGACTTTTATGAATTTTTTTTTTGCAAGGAAATCATTTAAAAAACTATTTGCTTTAAGATTATATTATAATAAAATGTACACAAAACTGCTTCTAAGTTTTGTTAGTCAATTCAAATTACTGGAGACCGCGTTCACAATTCTTTAAAAAAAATTGATTTTAAAAATGCTGATTTTGAAAATTCTGTTTCCGCAATTTTATTTCACAAATATTAATTGGTCGCAAAAAGCTAAATATTCAAAAAATTGCAAAAAAAAAAGAACAGAAAAGTAATATGAAGACTTAAGGGAAATAATGGGTGGGCCACAAAAAGTAGTCTTCTAGGTCCAATTTTATACCCTTTGTTTACATGCAATAGGTACACCTCAAGCCAGAAAACACGATTGTAGCTACTTTTACTGACGAACCAGCAGTAGACAAAACGATTAACGAATCGAAGAGAAATTTGTAAAATGCTCTTAATACCTAATATCAATAAAAAAAATAAAAACATGGTGAATAGCGCTTAACTAATTTAAGTCAGTTAAAAATAAATACGACCAATTAAATATTAAGTAAATTAAAAGAAATTTACTGGTTACTCGGACAACATTCTTAGCTTGGTGTCGAAAACTAATAAATTAGTTTACAAGCAGGTACTTAACCCGGTCTGGACACATAGTATTCAACTCTCGAGTTATACACGCCATAGAAATTTAAATATTTTACAAGCTTTTGAAAATAAATTATTAAGAAAATTTTAACATCGTTACATACATATTAATGACTTCTCGGTGAAATAGAAAATTTTGAAAAAGTAGAAAATAATCTTATAATTTTTTTTTTACTTTGACTTCGGATATCTTTCAAACGGTTGGATTAATGAAAAAAGTTTTCTTCGTTTTTTTTTGTGGGGCAATTTGTTTCAAAGAAGATTATGTCTTGCCCGTTTAATAACTATAATTTTTTTCAATTTTTTTAGAAAATTAAAAATTAAAAACGAATTTTTAATGATTTTCTCAAACTTTAGATATCGAATATCTTTTAAACGATTAGATACACGAAAAAGGCCTACAACAAGAATATGTAAAGAAATTTGCTAAAAAGTCGATTGATAAAAAAAATGGTTACTTTTTAATGAGATTGATGTAAAAATGGAAAACTGCGAATCGGAGGATCTTCCCATTGATATTAAAACTCATGTTTGGTGATTGATAAATGATAATGTTCTAGGTGTCTAGCAATCGATTTTTCGGAGTATAAAATCGAAAAAAAAAAATATATTCGATTTTTTGACCCACCCTATTATAAATATTTTTATTTGTCACTAAAAGTGCCAATTTATTAATATTCAAAGCAGTTAAAAAAAAAACTCTGATTTGATAAAAAATATATCAGGAACATAGTTTAAAGTACATATGTTGTTTTGAAACAAAAATATTAAATTTTGTATAATAATAATACATAATATGTATCATATTATGATAAATAATTTTGGCTTCCACTCAAAAAACCGTTGAAAAATTCATACTTTTTCATGCTTTTTGAAGAACAAAAGAAAATATTTTTTTCCAGTTTTTTTTTTTCATTCAAAAACTATGAACTTAACTCCAATACTTTTAAAAGCCCTAATTGACAATGACCGGATTCTAGGTCAGAACAAACATTTTTTAGATTCCACTGTCCCTAAAATCGGATCCAAAAATTGTTGTTAAATAACAATAAAAGTCCTAACGGTCTTGAAATAGTTTTTTTTTTATAGATATTTTAATAGTTTACCAATTTCTATATTTTTTGTCTCCTACTTGTTTACCTCTTTTGCAGTACAAAAAAAATTAATAATACAAAATAAATAAATAAAAAAAAATAATTTTAGTTACGCTATCTGGCAATGAATAATATTAATAAATCCAATAAAATGTGCCGCCAATTAAAAGAAGCATACATAATCCGAGTGTGTATACTTCTTCTTCGTCTTCAAGTCCTCTCCTCGTTCTTAATGTTGATTCGTGGCTTTGTCATAGTTTTCAATCAAAATTATTTCTATTTTTTCTTTCGATTCTTTCTAATTTCCATCTCTTCGACGGATTAAAGACACATAGATATTTTATTAGCACTCAAGATACAAGACAAAAAAAAATAAATAAACCCAAACAACACACGATAGATGTAAACGGATTTCTTGGCTTTAACCAAAGTGGTAGAACCACTTTGTCAGTTATATCAAAAAAATGAAGAAAAAATATACACCATTTGGTCCAGAATAGACCAAACAAACTAAACGAACAACTATTCAACTAGCCGCACTTTTTTTTCTTATTTATAAACTATGCACACTGGCAAACTAACTTCAAGTTAACACCAACGCATTAATTTAAACTTCAAAGATACTTTTTTATTGTAATTAGAATTACAGGTTTCTTTGTATCTTTTTTTTTCAAAGATTCAACACATATTTTGCATCTTCAATAAGTTTCTAAAACCTTTTTAAAGATCTGGCAAACTTTAAAGAAGAAGAAAAAAGTAGTAAAAAATCTTCATCCAAATCGCCCGACTAACCGTAACCGAAATGTTTTCAAAACGGCCTTGCGCACGAATGCGTATTTGGGAAGCAAGTTGTTGTATGAGCATCCGTCGAGTCGAGTCGAAGGCTTGCACATCGAGAGTATAACTTTTGCAAAAGCAACAAACTAGCGCAATAAGATTGAACCACGCACAACCCAACACCGGGGAATTATCTCATCGTCAAGAAGTATCTTTTTTTCAAGAAAAATACTTTTTTCTTTGCTTTCGTCTATGTTTTGTTGAAGAAGAAAGATACTTCTACGAGCTATTAGTTTGGATGCACCCAAGTCAACAACAACAACAACAACAACTTTTGTTGTTGTGATAAAAATTCATGATAGAAAAACGAGTTATTTGCCGATTTGATGCGACGTTGTTGGTGCGGTAAGAAAGGCAGCATCAACAAACAAACGACGACGATCGACGAGGCAACTGGACGCGGTTTTATGTGCGCACGGCTTGAAAGATTCAATTCAACTGAAAAGTCATGAGATACTATTGGCAATGTGGAGCCATCGAGCTCTAAGCTTTGAATTTGAGGTTGTTGTAGGTATATTATAAACAACATATAAAACAACTTAAATAAATCGCATGAGAGTTGTATATTTTATTTCTTTTTGTTTTGTTTCAACTTCGGATTGGAATCACTGTTTGAGACTGGCGAGAGAGACTCTTTTGGAGTGGTGAAAAACTATAAGATCAATCCTGGGATGGAAAGATATTGAAAGAATGTTTAAGTTCAAAAGAGGTGAATTTGAGAGAGGTTTTTTTTTTTTTTTAAGGGGTTTTATATTAACTTTGGTTAAGTGGAGCTATTTTTGGACTCATTGAAGTGCATTTTAAATGATTTTTTTTTATGATGTTTTGGTGTTTTATTTTTGGAAGAATTTTATTGGTTATCGAATGAGAATGAAAAAAAAAACTTATTGGTAATAGAGAGCATCAGATTTCTTGATTAAAAAAAAAAAAAAAACAAGTTTGAAGGGAAATATATTAGATTTATTCGTGCAGACTTAAAGATTTAAGAGCTTATAGACGATGGTAATTTAAATTGATCACGATATTTCTAACGGTGAACCGGTCTTGTTTCAAATATCGGGAATTGAAGTTTTCAAGTGGCCTTGAAGAAAGGTTCTATTTTTTTTTATTTAGAAAAAATAATTGAGATATACCAGAATGGAGCCAAAACGATAGCAAAGGGCGATATTTTACGATTTTTTTTTTTTGTTTGAAGACAGTTGCTAACATGAACAAATGTCATCAAAATCATAATAAGCAAAATTATGAATGTTGATTGGTGAAAGGTAAGAAAAATCGGCCATTAGTTGTGGTCCAAACTTCCTTTATTGATAAATTGTTTCTTCTAGGTTAACTCGTAGAATTGCCTTACTTAG
The DNA here is from genome assembly GCF_945859705.1 of Episyrphus balteatus. Classification (NCBI taxonomy): domain Eukaryota; kingdom Metazoa; phylum Arthropoda; class Insecta; order Diptera; family Syrphidae; genus Episyrphus; species Episyrphus balteatus. Next base: position 50,080,407 of record NC_079137.1, read on the forward strand.
AGTTAACAAAGCGATGTACTTGCGAATTTAAATATATTTCGGCTTAGATTTAACAAATTCCAATTAATTTTGGCTGAATTCTATGACAGTTATTCTAAAAAAAATCGGAGAAGATTTACCAGTTCCGGCTGAAATTCTTCGATACTTAGGTCTGACAATTCTGCTTAGAAATCAACAGAACTTTAAAAGTTTCTACCAAAATTTGATTAAAATAAAACAGTTCTGACTAAAAATTGATCAGTTTCAGTTGAAATTTAAAAGTTTTAGCAAACATTTCGCAAAGTTTCGACTGAAGTTCGTCCGAAATTTTCCAATTCTGACTAAAATCTGAATGGGATGTACCAGTAAATACTATAATTTGGGTGAAATTAAACATTTCTGACTAAAAAACCGGCGGAGATTGAACTGGTCAACTGGAATTCGACTTAAATTTACCATTTCTTACTTAAATCTGTGTTAGATTAAAAAAATATCAGCAAAAATCTAAAAGTTTTGACTAAAATTTGATTAAAATAATGACATTTCTGACTTATAATTGGTAGTTTCTACAGAAATTAAACAGTTCTGACTAAAAAACCGGCGAAGATTTACCATTTCAACTAGAATTCGACTTAAATTTATTATTTCTTACTTAAATAAATATCAGCAAAAATCTAAAAGTTTCGACTAAAATTTGATTAAAATAATGACATTTCTGAATTATATTTGGTAGTTTCTACAGAAATTAAACATTTCTGACTAAAAAACCGGCGGAGATTTACCAGTTCAACTGGAATTCGATTTTAATTTACCATCTCTTACTTAAATCTGTGTTAGATTTGATTAAATATCAGCAAAAATCTAAAAAATTCGACTAAAATTCGATTTAAATAATGACATTTCTGACTTATAATTGGTAGTTTCTACACAGATTAAGCAAAGAATAGGTCCCTTACAGTTGAAATGTACTAGTTTCAATTTGCCAAATATTTACCAGTCTCGACTAAAATTCATCCGAAATCTACCAGTTCTGACTAAAATCTGTCTAAGAAAATTCAGCTGATACTAACCAGTTAACCTGACAATTAGAAGAAATTTATCACTTTTGATTAAATTTTTGGCTGAGATTTGCCAGTAGCCAAAATTTCACAATTCTGACCGAAAATTGAAGGAAATTTATAAATTTGGACTTAAATTTGGCTAAAATGTATAAGGTTTCATTGAAATTAAACTCTAAGGGAAGCTTGATGCTAAACTATAGTAAAAAATCATCGGAATGATAAATACATGGAAATTAAATTTAAGGAAAAAAACATGAAAATTGTTTAAATGGAAGAAGTTATTAAGCAAGGAGAAAAATTTAGACTACGCAAAAAAAAAATGGATACAAAAAAAAACTAGCAGTTAACCACAGAATTTAGCTCACTAACAAGCATCAACTCTGCAACGAAACTATCCAGCAATTAAACAGCCACTAACCAGCTAACGCCAACGACTCATCGACACAAATCCTGGAAGTAGTTTAGCCCAAACGTGAGCAGGAGCATCCCATAAGAATAAGTCAAAATTTTCGGCTACTCCAAGCTAAAGAAATCGTATGTACCGAAAGGTACCTAGGTACTATGAACTTGATCTCTAACATTTTCTTCAAATTTCTCTTCTCAAAAAGCCAAGTAAGTTTGTGGAACATCTAATGCATCAGGAAGCTCAGGAAGTTTAGCAGCATAAAATAACATCACTCGAACCACGCAGCTCGGATTTCGTAAAAAAATCATTCCATACCTACTTTCAACAAGTATCAAAGTCACCGTGCCCCAAGCTTGCCGAGAAACCATTCGGCAAGTCAATGAAAAGCTGTTGTAAAGGCAAATCTTGAGGATTCACACAGATCGACCCGAACCTCAATTTCAATCTAAATTAAGACCATAAATAAAAATTGCTTTGGCAGTATTTTGACATTGTTTCAGTTTAAAATTTTAAAGAAAATATATCTGCATTATTTCTTCTTTCTATCACATCATCAAGAGAAATGGTTGAAGAAAATATATATATGTAATTCCTCCGAAAACCATAACTCATATATTGTTGTCGAACATAATAGTAGCAACAATTCTTTAACCTCCTTCGCCAAAAAAAAAAATCAAAACCAACTATTAATTCGGTTTACCCTCTCATACGAATAAAATATCTTCATATTCATATGTTCATTAATTTAATTTATTCTTTCACGACAACGACAACAACAACGAATGAGAGACATAATTTCAAAACCAAACAAACGAACAAACTAAAACAGTAGCAACATATGCATATTGTTAATTTACTGCAGTTTTCACTTTCTTGTCGTAGTTATTAACTTTCCTCATTTATAACTTGCATGTGACATGTAGCACATGAATCAGAATTCATAATCTGTCACAAACACAATGTTCTCTCATTTGTTACCCAGTACACCAGCACAGTACAAACGCTTCCAAGAACTAGAAAAAGTCTGCTAACTCAAATTTCACGAATTATACTTCTATTTCGTTTCAAGGAATAAAGTTAATTTTTTTAACGATGACTCCTTCAAAATTGTGTATGTAAATATAAATAATAATAATAACAACGCAACAAGATTCTAATCCTGTCGAAGGGAAATTCCACTCAAATTGTATCCCGAATTAAGGTTTTATGCCACTTAAAGGAATCTCCCTTGAGGCTTAGAGTAGAGGCCATTTGGTGTTTTCCTTGGGTTTTTTTCTTCTCATTTCTTCACTTACTTCTAAGTGCATATTGTTCGCGCAAAAAAAAAAAACAGATACTAAAAAAACCACGGCATACCTTAGGTACATACAAAAGCACACGAATAGTTCGTTCCATGATGATGATGGCCATAACATTTGCCTCCTTCGACTTTTCTGCACCCATTCTTGGAGATCGTTCTTTTGGTATTAACCAAAAAAGAATAACAACGAAAAAAAAAATGGAAGAATCAAATACAAAAATCCTCTAACCTGACCGCCTAACTTGAGTGTGTCTACAGCAAAGGTACCTACCATAGAACCTGTTCCTTTACCACTTCGATATACATAGATATAAAGTATAGCTCTCAAGTCCGCACCACAAGGGATCCACTCTATACCTACCTACCAAAATAAAAATCTTTAAAAAAATATAAAAAGAATAACCAGGCCTAACACAACGAACGTGCATTCAAGCATCCGTACAATGTGAACCAATGAACCTAGACTAATAGTAGAGTTTCCAGGTTAGGTTTTTTTTTTTTCTTCATTTATTATGTGTTTAAAAAACCGTTTTGAAGGAAAAATTTTATGAGATAAGAAATAAGTCAGGAATAATGTTGATGTCGAACTTTTTATTTAGCTACTAGAATTGGAAACTGGGGATCAAGAATATCCGTTGGCGATTGACTAGGCATTTATTTGACCGAGTTCATCATTAATGGAAATAAAGAGAGTTCCTGCCTTTACAGATAATGTTATAGACCGTTAGCATATAAATTTAAAAGAGTATTGGTTCGAGAATGGATCCCTGTGGGACTCCTAGCAGGTTTTGAAACTCTATTCTCACCTAAAGATTTAGACTTTATATCCATCACATTTTTATGGCATTATTTTCATTGACTACTTCAATGTTACGGAACTTGATGAATATTAATATCTTCAAAATGACCAACAGATATAGAGTCAACACGAAAAAAATAAATATTAACCCCATCAAAAAAACCGTTGAGAAAGGTTGGATTTGAAAATTTCTTAGAAATTTAATTTAAAATACTTCCAAAAACTTTTATATTGTTAAAAGGTAATGAACCCTGAATGAACTTAGCGAAGCACTTTTCGCAAATCAAATTGGGAGTTTATTTTTTTTTTTTTTTTGATAAATTAATTACAACCATATTGACTTTCTTGCTCCGGTTTTGGTTTTTTGGGTGTTTCGCTCAGTTTACATGAACTTAGCGAATCCAAAATGTGTTTTTATTTTGCTGCTGGATAGTAAAATCAATTTTGATTTGGTTGCTGTAGTAAATTTTTGAATTTTTGGGTTTTTCGCTAAGTCCATATGAACTTAGCGAAGCACTGCCCACAAATCGAATTCAAACTAGGTTTATATTTTGTTGCTTTAAAGATACGGTAGTTTTGATTCTGTTGCTCAGGCTTTGTTTTTTGGAGGTTTTCGCTAAGTTTATATGAACTAAGCGAATCAAAAATATGTTTATATTTTGTTGCAATTTTATTGCTAATTAGGTGCCGCAACATTGATTTTGTTGCTCGTCTTTTTTTCGATTTGGCTGGTTTCGCTAAGTTGTTATGAACTTAGCGAATCGAAAATATTTTCAAAAATTAAATGAAACAAATCTTCAGTGCCTCTTTCAAATATAAATTATCTTTAAAAAAATGTTTCTGTTTCGTTATAGTCTGTGAGATTATTTAGAGTTATTTTATGCTGTATGCATGTTTTGCCGATTTCTGAAATTTTACTTTTTTTCTTATAATATTCTTCGTATAAAGTCATAATAACGGTGTCTTGCATATAAATAAATTTGCGTTTTCTCAAGAAACTCAATGGACAATTTTTTTAACAATTTTCGAAGTGGTTTTGATTAAAAAAAAAAAAACTACGCCTTGGGTTTTTATTTGAAAATTCATCAACTCTTTTTTTTTTTATTTGTGCAAAGTAAAATAAGGTCAAGGTCGATATTTAAGGAAAAATAATTTCACGAATATATGTATACGTTCACTCATTTTTAACGACGATTTCGCATTCGAGAGATTTCAAAACATGTATTAGTTCGAAACTTTCTATTCCATCGGATGTTAATTAACAAATTTTTTGTTTCACATCTTCATTTTAACACAGTTCAAAATTCTATTGTAGTTTTTAAAGACGAATTTTGAAATTAAAACCTTTTCAATACAAAAAAAAATTGCTTTTAATATTGCGATCTACATAAATACAAAGTTTTTAAAAATTTTAAATATTTATGAAATATTTTTTTTTATTTTAAAATATAAATAAATAAAATTTAATTTGTATGGTTCCGGGAATATCGTTATTTAAAAAGTAAAGCACGATATTTTAATTCGTTTTCCATTGCGACCAATGAAAAGTAGGGACTTTTCTAAGAAATAGAAAGTATTTTTGAAAAGGAAATGTTAGTTTTTTTTAAGAAAATAAGCCTTTGGTAACATTTTTTTGTGATAACAAAAATTTTAAAAAATAATCTTATCTAAAAATGTGGACACTCCAAAACAACAAATGGAGAAAATAGCTCATTTTTGGTGGATTTAAAAAATGGTTTAAAAAAATTGATTGAATTTTCATTTTTCACAAAGTTGTGAAGAATAAAAATACCCAACGAAATTCTACATAAGTAGGTAATGAACTTAAAATTACCAAGCTTTTGATTTTTACATTTGGGTAATTTTTACACATCTGGCAATCTTGCTAGACTATGAGTATCGCATAGCCAGCAGCAGACACAAAATACCAAAGCAAAAATCGCACACAAAAATCGGAGAAAAACGAAAAAAGAAGAAGGCGAAGAAGATGCTAGGATGGTGATGCAGTAGTTGGTAGTTAAACGGCAGACAATCTTGCAGAGGATGAGAATGAGGATGATGATGGAGAGATGAAGCTAAAACCTGGATATCTTTGAGGTTTGGTTGTAAGGTTTTTATTTTTGTTTTTTGTTAATGCGCCCAATATGCCCCCACGAAAAAAACTGGTATTTTGATTTTGGTCGCAAAGGGGCAGTAGATATCATTTTTCTTATTTCTTAGTTTTTTTTTTGGTAATATTTTTTTGTTGTTGTAAGAATATTTTTTTAGATAAAAATGTATCTTCAGTTTGTGTTTTGGTGTATTTTATGGATAGTATAAAGAATTTGATGTGCATTTACGTAGGTAATAAAGTGAGGTGAATTTTAAGTATAGAGTTATACGAACTCTATAAAAATTTTGTATTTCAGAAAAAAACGATTTTATGTTTAGTAAAATGAATTGGTTTGTTTTTCAAACAGAGTGTTTTACTTGAATGTTAACTGGAAGAACAACCTGTGTTCTTTTTTATGTTTCTCACAGAATTATGGATTTTTTGCATTTTAATTATTATTTTTTTTATTAAAATTCTGGAATTTTCTTACGACTGCGAACAAATGTTTTAAATACAAAATACCTAATGGGTTTTTAATGACTAATATTGTTTTGTTTTACAAACATATTTCAATATTTAAATTTTTTTAAGAGAGCATTTACCTTTTATTTTTCTGTTAATTAATTAATTTCATACAAAAAACACAAACATGGAAAACATTTATGGAAAAATTATAATTAATGATAAAATTAACCCTGAAAAGCTTTACATTGCTTTAGGTTTTCTTTCACTTACAGATTAAAATAAATGAAATAGGAGTCGTTAGTTTTTTTCTTTGTTGTATTTTTTGTTTTTGTTTTTTTTTTTTTTATTTTTAAGACTCTAACACGATATGTGTACTATTTTTCAAAGTCACGCAACTAGTAACCAATTATAATAGGTAAACTTGTGTGCTTAACTCATTTAACATCATGAAATACATTTTTGTTTGTGAATTGATAACACACGCAAGATTATAAACGATATGAATAAAAAGATAAAGAACTTTTTTCGTTATATTTATGAGCATCTTTTTTTTATACAAAACAATCACTAGGTAAGATTCTATTACCATACATTTTCTTCAATTTGAACGAATTCCTTTTTTTAAATCTTACCTTCCTTAAAAGTTTTGAAATGCAAATAATAGGATACATACCTGAAATATAAGAAAAAAAAAATAATAAATTAATAATCAATTCATTAAATTAAATAAATTTATTTTTAAAAAATGCAGAAATGTAATTTTCGAAACAGAATGTAAAAATATTTTTTTGTTTCAACAGGTAGGTAATATTAAACAAGAAGAGATTTTTTTTTTGGATGAACAAAATGAAGAAAAGTGTTCTAGCGTAAAATCATCACAAATAGAGCCTAAAAGTTTGAATATCCTACATTTTGTTTGCTTACAAAAAGCTTATTAAAATGAAACCAATGTGACTTAGTTTATCCAGATTATTATTAACGTTAATATAAAGTTTTAAGCAACTTTTTGTGAATTAGGGTATTTATATTTCTTTTAAAATTTTGGGCAAAAAGGGAATTACTGAAAATTGAAAACAATATTGGACCGAATACAGAACCTTGTGGAACTCCTACATTTGTACGTGTCACATCCACAATGACCATTTAAGTATTTATTCTTCAATTTTAAATTGCAATTTCCGGACAAAAACAGACTCATGCGGTCTTTTCTATTATAATTTTAAAGCTTTTTTCTTAAACTTTTAACCTTTTTTGGTTTATAATAAAAGTCTTTAAGAAACACTTGCTTTTAGACTGAGGGAAAAGCCACCATGAAAACGACATTGACTTATCTATTATTCGGAATGGTTTTGCGTTGAAGATGAACATTTTTAAATCAACGTGGGAAAAGGGTTAATTTTTGATGGTTTCGTATCTTTCTTTTAAACAAAGACGTTTCAACTTCAATTTATTTTTTCCCTCAGTGTACCTACTGGTAAGACCAACAATGTTCTAAAAGGAATTGAACTTTTTTTTAGTCTCGTTAAATTGTTTAGTAAGAAAAATCATTTCTAATAATTTTTTTTTTAATTTTTCTAATTCAATATGGTGTTTCTTATTGTTGCTGAACAATTTTTTGAGTAACTTTATACATTTTTTTTTTTTTTGAAATTTTATATAATAATGGAAAACCACAATTTTATGTTATTACAAATAAATTTAGGTTAACTTCATCTGCCTGAAGTATCTAATTCGCATTTATACTAAATTATATAGAACCGGACCTTAAACACTCCTTTGTGGTACCCCAGCCAATCAATTTACTCTTATTTCGTGTCTTCAAAACTTATGTATGTCTTTGAGACAAGACTTGTTTCAATTTGGATTTTAGGCCTTTTTTATTCAAAAACTTGCAACACATCCAAAATGACAACTAAACAAAATTTTCTTTACTTTTGAGGTTGAATATACCTAATAAAGCTATGATTACACGGTCAACGAAATCGGTCAACGCGTTGACTCTCTGACGTAAAAATGACGTCACAATCTGTCCCAATAGTGTCACGTCGTGTGATCGTCAACGAATCTCCTGTCATTGCGTTGACGGGTACGATGACTCTCGCGTTGACACACATTTTTGGGTCATCGCATTGACTATTTTCGATGACCGTGTAATCTCTCTGTCAATGCTATTGGGACGCGTTGACAGGATTTTAGGACTGGGTGTCATCGCAATGACCCTGTCCGAGCGTTGACGGGGCAGAATTTAATACCGTGTCATCGTTTCAGAATGACATTGTTTTTTTTTGTATAGAAATGTGATGAAAGTTGGATTGGGAACATTTTTTGAATGATGTACCGTTTTAGAGGGAGGGGGTTCTCATGTCATCATTTCATCATTTCACCTTTTTGTTTTTTTTTTTTTTACAAGAAAACTTTTCGGTATGGCCATGGCATCCATGCATCCATGTTGGATGCAAAAAATTTTTTTTTTACAAAAAACCAAAAACCATTTGTATATTCTAAGCTACATTTTAAGACCATTAACATTGGGTGCCGCGTTCCTTGCTATAAGCGTTTGAAGGTGGCCATATTGATTTTTTTTCGATTTTTTTAAAATCAAATGTCGAAACTTTTTTATTTTTTTTTCTAATTTTTAGACAAAACTTTAATAATTTTACATTTATATTTGTTCAACAATCTTATTAGAACTCATTTAAGACTTTTATCTTAAAAATGCATTGCGTATATCACGAAATATTTCAATTTCAATGCGACCATGTCAAACAAATTTTCGTTTAATTTTTCTATGAGAGCTTTTTTCAAATCTCATTTTCTCCGCTTTTTTTGTTTACAAAATATTTTTAGAAAATTTAAATTTTTGCTTTGTGTCAAACCGTGTGATCAAACACCATATTTCTGCAGGTCTAAATGACTTACTTCTTGTAACTTTTTTATGAGCAAAATCAAATTCTTTTGAGTTTATTTGATAATTTTATTGAAAAATATCGTTTAAATTTAAGATAAGCCAAGGAAAAACAAAAAAATTTTCAAAATTAGGAAAAGTATCCACAAATGGTATAAAAAGCTTTTTTTTTCAAAATTTAAATTTTTTTTAACATTTAATTTTTTCTTGGTTTTTGAACATTTCCAACAGTTTAGCTATTTTACCGTTGGAAAGAAAATATTTTAACATTTAATCCTAAAACTAGAAGAATAGAGCTTTCACATGCTTTTTATTGTGTCATGATGCGATCATTTTTTACTGAGATACAGCCTATCGAAAATCACTAAAAAAATGACGATTTTTTTTTTGTTCCCTTAATTTTTTGGGCTAGTGTATTTGGAAATTCTTAAATAAAGCCTTTAACTTTAGCCTTAATTCACTATGTTAGCATCCATTATATCATGCCAAAGACGACTGCTCTACATACTGCCCTTATTAAACTTGCCGATATACATACTTGTCAATAAAGCCAGCTGTCTCCATAAAACTTAATGTTTATGTTTACATTATATCAATCTGCATATTATTGACCGCAACTTCGAGTGAACAATGAACTATCTCGACCTATTTATTTTTTTTTTTTATTTTGCAAGTGCAGAGACGCAAGCTTACAAAAACTAAAAAAACCTAGAAAGACCATCATCATCATCATCATCATAAGAATCTCGTGAGTGGACCATGAAAAAAGAAATGGATTTCAATTCTTCATTCTGTCTGCTTTTTTTACATTTTCATGTGCAAATTCCTCTTTAAACTCTTTAAAGATTTTTATATTCAACGACCTTTTGCTAGATTTGTTAATTCTGCAACGCGACCTTAGAACGAAAAATGTTTTTAGTGTTTCGGTATGGTGTATAGCTGATGGGCTTCTTAAAAAACCTATTGGTATTTATTTTTTTGTGCCCAACAGCAGCTCAGCAGCAGCGTGTCTGTATATAAAGTTCTTACACGAAAAGCTATAAATCAAAATTCCAATTGAAATTAAAATGGAAGCGAACGGTTATACAGCTGCAGCAGCAGTCAGTAGCAGCCAGCGGCAACCATCAACATTGCGCTGTTGCATATAGGCTGTTTTTGCAAAAATAAAAAAATAAAAAGCAGAAAATTACTGGTAGTAGCCATAGCCGCCGCCACGATTTGAACCAGTTAAAGAACTAAGACTTCTTGGAGGTACCTTACCTACCACCATACAGCAGTGAGACGTGTTGGCTTGATGGCGCAGTTAGCCATGATTTTATGCAACAAATGGAAATATGAAAATCTTTTGTACTCGCTGCTCGTTCGCGTTGGAAAGTGTGTTGAGTTCTTTTGACCGTATTGTCAGTCTTTTTTTGCATATAAAATTCCCTCTTTCCTCTACCAACAAACCTATTTGCAATTGGTTCTCCTAATGAGAGTTGACACGAACCAGCAGCTTACCGTTTTTATATGTTCCCGCTGGATGATTAGCGCTCTACAAAAAAGTTAACCAGTCCACAGTCCTTGGCTTTCATATCGAATAATAACGATCTATGAGGAATTTATGTTTATTTAAATTTTTGGATTTAGTTTTTTTTTTTTTTTTTTAATTCAGATTGACACGTGTGGGTACATTATGGTTCTGGAATCTGACGACGAACGGTATTGAATTGAATTTAACGGTGCTTTGCATTGATTGTGGTAGGTATTAGGTAAATTAGAAAGTACACAAGTCGACAAAAATTAAAACCAGGTCATATTAGTTGTGGTTTAGCCTGTAGCATTGCTGGACAAACAGGAATTTTCAGGTGAATAGTTTTGGAATTTAGCAAGTTTTAAACCTTGTGCGAGCTTATTTGCACCTACAACTTGCCTTAATCAGGTTTTCTACTTCTCAAAGTTAAATTTTCAAATCTGATATTTTCTTTAAAGTTCATTTTTGGCAGCATTAAAAGTCAATTATTATGTATTTTATTAGTTTTTAGGCATATGTGCATGTATATTCCCTCATAACTTCTAAATAAATGATCACAATTTGACAAATGAGATATCGTTGAAAGCTTTTTGCTCATTCACTGGTTATAGGCTATGTAACGTTTTCTAATATAGCGGCCTATAGATGCAAAAGCCATGAACTCACAGGGCAATATTTTTTAACTTTTTTACTTGTATTCAAATGAAACTATGATATATTAAACTTTATGCAAAGCCACAACAAAAAAAAAACTTTAAGCTCATAACTTTTGCCTCTAGGGGGCGCTATATTAGTGAACTTTTTATATCCTATAATCAGAGGACAAGCAAGACTCTTTCAATGATAGCTCTTTTTTCAAATTATTACAAGTATTTCTTAAGTTATGAGAGAACATACAAACAAATTTACATGCTTACATGCCTGCAAACTGGCTAAAGCTAGTTTTTTTTCTTCTATATATACGCGATTGATGATGATTGTATTGGAAAAGTCCAACAGCTGTTAGCAAGAAATTTGATATAGAAAAAAATTGAAAAAGGGTTAACTAAGGGAAATCAATAGTAATAAATCTCGTATCTTTTTCCCCAAACTCAACTCAGTCATACATAATAAAATGTTATCAGATACAAGTTTTGCCACTTGTCTTACAACAACTTTACAATAGGTCAAACAAAGTTCTTCCTAATTTGATGTTCGTCTTGGTGGAGAAATGTATGTAGGTATCGTTCAACTTAAAAACATTGCATGTCCTTATTCAACACTCACTTGACTCTTGCAGAGAATAAATTATCTGTCGTAATAAATCTTAGAAAAAAAAGTTCTATGCAACAGTTCCAGATACACCATCTCAGAGGAACACACACAAGTTTTCTTCGCAGCAAAACACACACGCACACACAAACTCGTAGAAGAAAAAAGTGTTAGTTCTGAATTTATCAAGTTAAATTCTATCTGTGAATAAAATTTTTCGTCTGGTATTTTCTATAAGATTTATTGCCAACGGAAGAAAGAAAAATGATTAAAATAAAAAAAAATAACAAGGAAGTAAAGAAGTTCATTCGTATTTTTATATTCGTATCGTATATTTATTTCTTAGCACTTTGCGCAAATGCGCGCATTGGAATCACTACTCCTTTCAGTATTAGAAGAAAATGTTAAAGCTCTTGGAGATACATTTGTATAGCGAAAGCAGAAAACCTAAGTTTAATTAATTGAATCGTAAAATGTTAATAAATCAGCAAGTAATTTGTTCTCTGGCTAGCTTTGCTATAGTAATATATATTGACAGAGGGCAGATGTGTATTTAGTTAAAAGTTTAATAAATATTCAGGGAAAATATTGCAGCAAAGTCGAAATTTATCGGTCAATTTGTTAGATGCTAAATTTAAGCATTGAATTTTATTATGTAAAACTTCATGTACCTACTCTGCTGTATTTGGATTGATGGATTACTTTTTAATTGATTGTTTTGGTGATCTCAAATAACTTATAATTTAAAGGTCAGAAATATATTAAATAAGTAAGTTTTAGGGTTAAAACTGAATTGGTTTTATTTTAAGAAAAATGACTTAAACGATTTTATCAAGTCTTATTAAGATAAAACGATTTTGAATTTGATTTGGCCAAGTACTGAAAATAGATTCCAGTTTTATAATCTTTTTGTTTTTATTTTATTTTTTTGGTGATAACGTCTTATAAATCAATGAACTCCGGTTGCATCCACGAAAAAAGGTGACCATTTTCTCCCGATCCGCAACTTAATGTTAAAATTAATCTATTGGAAATAAAAAAAATTTCAAAAGCTTCTTTGAAAGGTTATACTCTAAACGTGAGCACGAAGGAGTTTTAAAAATTCCAACATTAAATAGGGTAAATAGGGGTAAAATGAGATGGTAAGAAAAATTTGTTTTCTAAACGAAAAGTCATTGAGAGTTGATTTTTTTTTATACATAGATAAATTTGTTTCATAAATGGCATAGGTGTTGAAAAAATTCTTAAAAATTTAAAAACTGAGTTATGAACGGTTTAAAAGGAATGCATGAGGTAGGTACATAATGTAGGTACCTAAGCTTTCGAAAAAGTGGTTACTATGCATAGAGGATATTGTTTACAACAATTTCAGTTACACCAATGGAAAGTTAATAAAAACAAATATTAGACGTCTAATACGCATTTTTTTTTAAGGCACGAGATTTCGAAATATGAATTTTTGAGTATTTTTTAGAGTATTTTGGAGCGGTTTATAGTTTTTAAGAATTTTTGAAAGACTTACAGGTCTTTAAATGCATACGTTGCGTGTGCAAAAAATTGATATTTGAGCGAATAAATGTAAAAATAATTTTGTTTGTTCCAAATGTTTTTACCGTTCGCAACTGGTTTTTATTAAAATCCTTTTAGCTCCGTGAAGCCAGAACTGCGACCTCAAAATTTTTGAACCAAATTTGTCTAATTCGTTTGTCCACCGTTTGTCCATGTTTGTCCACCCAACATTTTCGTTTGTCCACCCTTCAAAAAAATTTTAGAGCAAATTCTTTTTTTTATAGGAAGTCTGAAAAATGAAAAATTGTCTAAAACGCTCAAATTTTGAGATAGAAAAATAAAACCAACTGCTGTCGTTTGTCCACCTTGAGTTCTTTACGTATACCAAAAATCATCGTTTGCCCACCCTCTGTTTAGGAGATATTTTAAAAAGAATTTTTTTATAGCAACTCTCAAAAAAGTACGCATACACCACAGTGTACCTCTATTGAAAATTAAAAAATCCTCAAAAATTATTATTTTTCAAAAATTCAAACGGCAATCGTTTGTCCACCTCGAGAAATTTTTGGAGATTTTATGGGAGTTTGAAATTTTCAGTAAAAGTTTTGTTTTTTGAATATCTCTTAAACGTATGGTAGACAAACGACGATTTTTGGCATACGTGAAAAACTCGAGTTGGACAAACGACAGCAGTTTGAATTTTTGATAAAAATTGATTTTTGGGGATTTTAGGGGAATTTCAATTTTTTAGTGCAAAATTTGTTTTTGGAATTGCTCCTAAACGGGGGGTGGAAAAACGATAATATTTGGTATGTATATAGAACTCGAGGTGGACAAACGATTGCAGTTGTTTTCATTCTTCTATCTCAAAATTTGACAACATTTTAGACAATTTTTCATTTTCAGACTTCCTATAAAAAAAAAGAATTTGCTCTAAAATTTTTTTGAAGGGTGGACAAACGAAAATTTTGGGTGGACAAACATGGACAAACGGTGGACAAACGAATTAGACAAATTTGGTTCAAAAATTTTGAGGTCGCAGTTCTGGCTTCACGGAGCTCTTTTTAATTTGATAAATAGATAAAATAATTTAAAGTTTTTGCTTTTTTTTATGAAAAATTAGTGATTTTCAGTATACAGAACATTTATTTCGATTTTAAGATGGTATAATTTTTTGTAAACTTTTCATATAACATACCTATTTGGCAAAATAATAAAGAAAAAAAAGTAATTTTTTTTTACTTTTTTTGTAAATTATGATTCGCTTCAAAAAATAATCCTTTTTTTTTACAAAACATAAAGATATAAATAATATCTTAATATTTAGCACAAATATTATATTCTTATACCTAATTTTTTTTAACAGCGAATTGGCAAAAAAAAATAGTTTTTAAATCATTTTTTTTTTATTTATGATGTTACATTATATAATATATAATGCGAATATCTTCTAAACGGTAAAAGCAACCGATTTGATGCCAAGGACTTTTTTGTAAAACATTTAAGCCCTTACAATAATCCATCTAACTAATTTAATAATAATGACTTTTCAGTGAAGTAGAAAATTTTGAAAAGTAAAAAAAGTTTTTATATTTTTGTTTAACTTTGACCTCGAATATCTTTCAAATGGTTAGATTAATAAAAAAAGTTAATAAAACCTTTTTCGTGGAGCAATCTGTTTCCTACAAGAATATGTCATGCGCGTTTGATTATTATAATTTTTCAATTTGTTACAAAATTAAGAACAAAAAACGAATTTTTAAAGATTTTCTCGATTTTTGGACCTCAAATATCTACTAAACGGTTAGATAATTCAAAAAAGTGTATTTAACCTTTTTTGTAGAGCGTTCAATTTTCTACAAGAATATGTAAAAAAATTGGCTAAAAATTCAATTAATAAAAAAATTTTTTTTTTAGTAGAAGCTTGGTGTAAAAATGGAAAATTGAAAAGCGGAGGACCTTATCATTAAGATAAAGAGCTCATATTTGGTGAGTATATTCTAGAGGTGTCTAGCAATCGAGTTTTCGAGGTACCAAATCAAAAAAACGAATTTCGATTTTTTTTACCCACCCTAATACATATACCTACATATTATATTAACTTATTATTTCAAAAAGATAAATTTAAAAAGAGCATTATCCTATCTTATTTTTCTCAATGCATTTTATTATATTTCAGAACACAAACAAATAACAATTTAAAAAAAATTAAATTCAACGGTCACTGTGGCGTATGAGGTACAAATTTTTGTTGAGATATTTTCTTTTGCTCTGTAAATAATTAAATCAAATAACCATTTCCAACCCTTTTCTGACTATTCAAATTTTTAATTTTATTTTTCTTAAGAATCTAAGAATTTAACAGAAATGCTTCAATTAAAGATGAGAAAACTGGAATGAAAAAAAAAATATTTTCAGATATGCTCTAATTTAGAAAGCATTAACATAAATGATATGACATTAAATCTTAATTTTACAGTAAGTTAAGCTGGCACTGGTAATCAAGTCAAAGTCATAATCAATAAAAAATACATTGACACCGATTAAAATATCATAACCAATTCCCGTTCATCTCATTTGAATCACCTGCATCAGTGGTAATACAAAAGCCAGTTTATTTTTTCCATTTTTTTTTGTGAAGTTGAAGATCTTTAGTGGGTAAACTTGAACTTGATCATCTCTCATCATCAACCTGATGGCCGTTGCGTTACCGACTGTAGTATGCGTCGCGTGTATTTAAGAAGAAGAAGATGTTTTAACTGCAACTGTTTATGCAACATATTAATATGACCGTGATGATGAGATGGGCAACTTGAATATTGTAAGGCCGGTTCTTGAGAATACGTATATTTAAAAAAAAAAATAATTACGTGACGTTTCATTTATGCACCGTGCACCGTGCAAACGAAAAACACATTCATTCATTTATGATGCGCTCACATCACATTATACAGTGACGACTATGACGACGATGAAGACAGTGTACTCCACCCATTAACATGCGCCGGGTGAACAACAACAACAAACAATACCAATAACATCAACATTGTGAAGCTAAATTTAAACTTACGACCAACGATTAAGTAGGCACGTCAGGTGCGGTATTTTAATTCCGTCTTCGTGTGTTAAAAGTGCAATTGAAAATGAAACTATTTGCTATTAGAAGTGATTATCAGGTATCTATAAGACTTAGAAGTGAAAAAAAAGTATTGAAAAAACACACTTAGACAACAATAAAATAATTGCAATTGCAACTGTTACCGGTGTCTCTGCAATTATTTGTGGCTAAGTGGCTGGGTCGATGACAAGCTGGATATAACTTGACTTTGTTTTTTATTTTGTATTTGTTATTTGTTTGTTTATTTCTGTTTTATTTAGATGCAATTACATGGAATTATAATCAAGTAGACGCCTATAAATATTTGTGAGAAAGTAATGATATAATGACGAACAAAACGTTTCACATTAACAAGCTTTACGTTCCTTTTTGATAATTTGATAATTTTATTTACCTTTTACTACGGGAAGTTATTTTACAAAATTTCTTTCAAATTGGTTCTTTTTTTTTACTGAGGAAGCATTTTATAATATGAAGGGTGTTTATTATTTGTGTTTGCGCCTAAAAGTATGCTGTTTAAAATAAGAAAACAAAAGTATTTTTTTACTCTCATTGGGCTGATTGAAAAAAATATTAGAATTTATTTGTTTTCGGTTGAATTTGGTTGGGGTTTACAAAATATTCTTGTTTTGAAGTATTTGAATTTCTAAATGGCGCCCAATGCATGTCTATTTTTAAAGACGCTGAATTCCAAGGCTTAAAAAAAAGACTTGAACTAAAAAAAAAACAAAATAGGAATAATGAAGTGAGTAATGTCAACATGTTTATAAAATAACAACAATTAGCTAACCGGAATAATGAAAAACTGATTAACAACAACAAAAAAACACTTCGTTGGACGCCATTTAAAAATCTTGAGTACAAAAATAAGTAATTTTAATTTGAAAACTTGAAGATTACATGGCCAATATTTTTTGATACTAAGCTTTTATCCGACTACCTGCATCAAGAAACAGAAAAAATAGGAAATTGACATTGGAAAGACATATAAAAAGATAATATCTTGCATTGGGCGCCAAATAAATGTATTATTAAAAAACGACATTTAATGAATCAACATTAAAACCAAAAAGGCATATCAACTTATTCACATGTTTATACATTTAAACAAAAACAAAAAAAAAAAAAAAACTTGCATTGAGCGCCAGTCAAAAATTTTTTGGAAATTTACCTTATGTACAGAGATTTTATGCCTAAAGTTTATTACATATTAAAGGTCAAGAAAACGTTTTCTTGAAGATAAAATGAGTTTTTTTTTTTCAAAAAGTACCTAATCTTTTAACTGCGTTTTCCAGAATTGAGATAAGTCGCCTCGTGCTTTTTTTTATTTTTTATAAGTTTGTCTACACTTACTTTTTAGTATGATGTCTGTCTGAGTTTTATAAAAAAAAAAAATCTTTTAATTACGTTTTTGAGAATTGGGATGAGTTGTCTAATTTTTTTTTCCTTTTTTCATGTAAGTTTTTCCACGATTACTTTTTGGTAGGGTCTCTGTTTGTTTACATGTTGTAAAAGAAAACATCAGCAATATTTTTGTCTATACAAAAGGAGTTTTGTAAAGTAAATAATAAAATAAGCTCACGTTGGGCGCCAGTTAAAAATAGTACTTAACCAAAAATATTCTTTGAAGTTATTAAAGTTAAGGAACAAATTAAAAAAAATAAAAAGCTAAACATTTTTTATCTTTAAGATATAGGTAAATAAATGTTCAAAAGACAGTTGTAGTGATGTATTAAGCCAACACAAATTGCCTTATACCTTCAGAAAACACAAGACAAAATAGTAAAGATTGAAGTCTTAATGTGTGTTTTGCCCTAAGTAATAAATTAACTTCAAAGATAAAAATTACTCTGCATTATTTAATTTACCCAACTTCTACAGCATCTCATCGAGAGTTACATACACACAACCGACATCAAAAATAGACTTTTGCTTTTTTTATACCATTAACCTTTTAATTGACCTCGTAAATCGAATATTTTTCTGCACACGCATTTGCACGGTTCATAGATCTACTTATGTTGCCGCTGGCATACTCTTCTTCTGTGCCACACTAACAAACTATACAAGTTTATCTTGTAGATGAGGACCAAAGAGACCTATCCCTTAAAAAAAAAAAAAGAAACTCACAAACACACACACATCGCTTGACTTCATTACTTTTATAGAAGTCCTGTAATACCAAATCGCAAAATATAATATACAATCGAATTAATTTATTACCACCATTGGATTTTATTTATATATTTTGAAGCTATAGCAGAGAGAGATACTTTATGGTGAATAACTTTCCACTATGTGTCGTCGAAATTGTATAATCGTAGTTCAGATGTCGTGATGATATTTCAAAAAAAAAAGTACCACAGAGGAGTGCTCTTCTCCAATATAGAAAGAGATATGAAGAGATAGATAGATACGAGAGTAGAAACACTGTTGTACGGGTCTGTCATGTTGTCTGTCGTCCGTCCTCTTCCCAGTGTAAATGAATTTCGTAGTAATAATGCTAGATGAAGGTATTAGTTGTGGTGCAAAAGTTAAGTAAAGGGTGTTTTTTTTTGGAACTGCAAACCACCATTTTTTGTCCTCAAAGCTCTTTAGAAAATTTTGTAAGGTGTAAGTCTTTAACCTTGATATAAATCATTTCAAAAAGAGACAAAAATAGTAATCATGTTTGTGTGATAAAAAACACCCTGTTGTAGTAACATTTTGCAGTTTTGCTAAAGTTATATCTGTAAGCTACAAAATATCACCTAAGAGAGAGATACCAAGCAAAAGGTTTATATTTTTGATTTTTTTTTTTTTTTTTTGTATTTTGTCTCAGAAACTATTAATATTGGTTTGACTTGCCCTCAAGGAGGATATAAACTATCTGGTGGGTGTCTGTCAGACGATGTTTTCATAGCGTAAGGTAATGACAGTCAAAAGCTTCTTGCATTTTTGGTTACATCGGTCTGCACAGCACATCATAGTCATTTTCTGGTAGATTTGTGCAAGAGAATTTACAGTCGAATAATGCAAACATTTTAAGATTAATGTGACGTATAAAATTGGGTAATTATTTGATATTAATTTCAATAAAATGACTTGGTGTTGCTATTATGTGTGGAGGAAAACTGTATTTCATTTAGATTGGGTACTTTATTTCAAAAGAAACTAATTAAAACCAATATGATTTAGTTTGTACAGCAGCCACAATGTTACACAATGTACAATTATTATGTCAACTTGATTAAGTTTTTGTTTGGGGGTTTACAAGAAACCTCATATTTGAGGATACAATTTTCTTTTTTAATCTGCTCAAGGGACTCTTAACTAAAAAACATGTTTTGGAACATATTTTGTGTGTTTTTTCAGTAGTCTAAGTCGGCTGGCACTGCTCGATAAATCCTCGATATTGTTCGATAAACGACTGTGATAGTGTGATGATCATCGAGCGACAGATTAGCCATAACTAACGATAGTTCAGCGATAATCGTCAAATAAACGCAATTTAAATAGAGCTATACACAAATGATAAAAATTCGATAATCGAGGAATAAACTAATTAATTTATTTTCGATAGTTGAGCGATAATCGAATAGTAAAAGCGTTGTTATAGCTCAAGTATCGCCATGTAATAGAGCGATACACTGGTTGTGGAGAATCGAGCGATAAGCAAAGCATGCGATAATCAATCGATAACCGAGCGATAAATTTTCGATTAACTAGCGATAAAACCACATTAAAAGCGCGATTATATTTTATGAAACGTGCTGAAATAGAGCAACACACTGGTTGTACAGACGCGATAATCGATAAATACACAGACGATAATCAATAATCGAGTGATAAAATGTCGACATCACTAAGGATAGTTGGCCGATAGTCGCGCAACTGTCAATTAACAAGTGATAGCTTAGCGATAATCAAACATTAAAAACAAATATTAAAATTAACGCTCTTAAATAGAGTAAAACATTGGTTTAACAAGGACGATAATCGAGAGGTAAATTTACGAAAATCAATCGAAACGATTTTTCATAAATCGCTTTGCAATAAAGCAGTTTTTTCGTCATAGTCTTTTGTCCCACATGGTTATGACATAACATTATGTAACTGTCTAACTGAAACTTGAGATAACAAAAATGAATTGTTGATTTATGTCCCACTTGATGAGTGATCCAATGGCGATAATAAGTAATAGTTCATCGATAATCGGGCAATAAATACGTGGTAAGCGTTCAATAAACGCGCAATAAATAAACGAGCGGTTTATTTAAAGAAGCAATAATTAATCGATAATCGAGTGATAAAAAAGCGATAAACTATCGATAATCGAGCTATAATAGTACAACAACACAAAACATAAACATGGAATAATCAATCGATAATCGAGCTATAAAATGTGGATTAACTCTGTCGATAGTTGAGCGATAATCTTACAATTAATGCGCGCTTATAGATTAATTATCGCGCTGTAATAGACCTATACACTGTTGTGCATTATCGTAAACTGAAAGATCGATGGATCAATCGATGTTCGAGCGATAAACTGATAACTAGCAACAGTTAAACGATTAAAGCGTTATGCAATAAGCATATAGTACTTTAAACAAAATATGCGTAAAATTATGATGATCATAGCAACACGGAACATAACATCAAAGTGACATAACTCCACATTTCAATTATGGGCGTATAACTCCTTAACTGAAAACACAATTCAAAGCCTTGAAGTACTAAAAAAAATCGAAGTCTGTCGTAAGAAACAATATCGTACATTAATTGTAGAATAATTTCCACCATAGATGGTCAAAAGTTCATTGTGGACTTATGTTCTGCTTTTTTCAATGAAATTTAGCTTTTTCTTTTCTTTTTTACAGACTTCAATCGGAAAAGTTGAACGTTTTAATTAATCAAGGCTTTTGATACAGTTTCTGATGTAAATTTAATTTTGTTAGAGTCAAGGTCACGACCTTTAAGTAACTCACAGTTCAGCAGAAAGTAAGACAAGGAAGGAGTAAAATACTAAAAGGAAGTTAAAGCCTTTAAATCAATCTTCTCATATAATCCTAAGGAAGCTTTAAAGAAGCTGAGACTTTTGGCAAATGATTTTACTTTTCAATTCTGTTTAAATGCTTTCATTTCATTTAACCAGCTGAAATCATATAAGCAGTTTCGAGTAAATGTGTTTTTAAACATTTTATTACCCCTCTAAGATTCGAAATCAGTATTTTGCTGAGAAAGTAAGAAGGTCGTAAGAAGGTCGATTTATATATTTTTTAGTATATTGCCTGTTAACAAACATAGTAGTGCAGATCCAGTTTACCGAATTTCTTTATAAAAACGTTATGAAGATTTTATAGAAGTCTTTCCGAAGTCCTTGCTTCATCTAACTTTCATAAGCTCACCTACCGAAGTGTTGCTGAAGTTCGTTTAGATTTTTTGAAAAACTTCTCAAGGATTATAAAGAAGTTATTCATGAAGTTATAACTTCTATAAGAAAACTGCTTCTGAGGAATGTTTTATCGGAGCTTTATAGAAGTCGTTTTAATTTTTTGATTATTGCAATATCTTTACAAATCAATTGCAATAAGAGAATTTAAACAGTGATTTATCGAACCTAAGACTCCACATTCATAACCCAATTTTGACTGTCACGTTTACTTCAATCAAAGCTCAAATTATTTTCTATGTTTGTAGGTCTTCGATTAATACAAATAAATATTTTTTCCCATATTCCAATTTAAAAATCAGTAAAATATTTGTCACGTATCGGCCCATATCTGTATGTTTTTCAGCATATCAGAGGCCTACCACAGCATCTCACTCGTACTCCAAAAAATATTTCAAACATGTTTTTTTTTTTCTCTCTGATAGTCCAGAGTTGCAACCAAACAACGATGCATTTCCTATCTTTTATGTAATCGTGTATTTTTTTTTTCATTCACTTTTTTTTTATATGCCGATAGGTATGTACTATATCGTTGAGAATATGTGTAGCAGAATCACACACAATGTGAACGAGCTAAATCACGTATTTTAATAATCAAACTGCGGATACAAATGATGCTTCGGCAGCAGCCAGCAACAGCGGTAGCTGCATATCGGTAGCGCGACAGCGACAAGAACATTTTGGAATAGAATCGATATCGATAGACAACAGCGGAAAAACTTTGCAATATACTGATATATACGTTCAATACAATTCCCATTCATATCGATACAAAAACATAGCCAGGAGCAGCAAGCAGAGCATATTCTATATCTGTGCGCTTTGGATTCAGTTGAATACACTTCTTCTTGGTTTTTTTTTTTTATTTTTTTTATTTTTTATCAAAATGTCATTCGTTGCCCGTCAGAGTTTGTTTACAGTGGGCAACTTCTATTAAAACTGTGAAGAAATTATAATTTTTTACAAAATTATTTTTAAATTTTGAACCAAAAATATAGACTTAATAAAATTAAAACAATCTTCTTTTTTTTAAGTAGGTACCTACAAATTTTTTATTATTTTAATTGAGTTGTCATATAACACCTTTTCTAAAGAGATATTTTTTTAAGTAAACATTTTTATCCAATTTAAAAGGTTTCCTGCTCCACTGTTTGGTTTCTGTGGAATAGCAATATCTGCAGTATCATCGATGATGGCATATGAATCGATATATACAATTTTTTTCTTCTTCTATTTTTCGAAAAAAAAAATAAACATTGTTATAATCGAAGAGGGAAAAAAAGTTAAGCCTGCATTACTGGCAAAGTATCTAAACGATTAAAGTTTTGTTGCACCAAATCGATGGTGTGTTTTTTTTTTCTATTTGATAATACTACCAACTATTTAGTTGGTTGAACTTTTTTTTTTTTTTTGTAAAGCTTGGTTGGCCGATAATGTCATGATTGTATTGAGAGAGTTTTTATAATTTTATTTCATTTCATATTTCAATAAGGAAAATTAAATTGAAATAGAAAAATTGAAATATCATTTCAATAAAAAAAAAGAGATTAATTTAAAATTCTATTTGGAGAGTTTTATTCTGTCAGAGTTTGCTACAAAAAAAAGAAAACAAAATATGTTTATTTAAATTTAATCCTATCAGTAATTTCAGTAATTAATTTTTATTTAAATATTCATAAACTAAATAATGCGTTAAAAATAAAAATAAAATAAATAATTAATTAGTAGGAATTGTTTTTTTTTTTTCTATTATTATGCCTATTACAAAAAAAAAAAAAATCAAAACAAAAATAATTTGGAAAATAAATCTAAATTTAGTTGTCCCTAAGCCTGAAATCTTCAATATTAAATACTTGAATATTTAATGTTAAATGCCTAAAAGCTGCAATTAAGTCTTTTTTACTTTCAGTTACCAACAAAAAATACATGCGAATTGCATACATATCTTCTATTGCACACACATAACATATTCTTAAGGTTAATCCTAAAATGCATCCAAATAATTGATTTGAAATCCCCCATAAAGTGCATTATAATAAAATATTCATACACACCCGGTATAACTAATGAGTTGTGAGGAAGGAAAATGAAATGTATATCTGATGGTAGTTTATTTTTAAACTAACACACATCTTAAGTGAGAGTTGCAATTAATTTTGAGAGAATCTTCTTTTTTATATGTTTGATGTTTTTTCGTATTTTACTTTCGTTTCTCACTTCAATTCAACTTAATTTCTAAGTTAAAAGGGTTTAATTGGACATTTATCAAGAGATTATCCATGTAATTTGTTGATATTTGTAAGTAACAGCTATAAGAGCTATAAAAAGCAATTAGACATCGCAACTACTTAGATATTTAATTAACTACTCTTTTGCTACTATAATATCGTATTGGTCAATACGCGATACAAATAGTACACTCAAAAAAAGTCACATGCCACACATGCATATTTTGCCTGCATAGATTTTTTTGAGACAGGAATATAGAAGTTTTTTAAAAATATTTTTGGTGAATTGATTGTTTTTTTTTTTTTTTTCAAGGAAGAAGTCAAATCTGAGAATGATCCAACAAAGCTAATAATAAGAAAAACTTTAGTATTAAAGTTCTATTTTGTATGGGAACCAAGGACTAAATGAGTTAATAATTTTATTTTGGGTTAAAGGGTGTTTTATTTATAGGTAATCCAAGATATGTACGAACAAGGGTCATAAACGACCCTAGAACTTCACTCTCTATAACAGGTTCAAAAAACTAAAATTAAAGTGCTAGGTGAGGAGGGGATAATTCATCAAACTAGAAATGTTAATGATGTTCCACTGATTACAAAAAGGTATGAAAGAATTCTATAACACAGCCAAAATCTTGATTTGGGGCCAAATAAAACTGTGTTTTTTTGAAGAAAACAAAAAAAAACGGTAATTTGATTTTTTTCGATGCTTTTTTCATTTGAAGCAGGGTATTTTCATGGCAAAGTGTAAATAAGAATATGATATAACGAATTTGCATTTTTTAATTTTTTTTCCAATGGTGGTATTTTAATTTTTGTTGAAGAAAAAATCATTCATTAATTAAACACATTTTGTAAACTTTTTTCACAGCATAGATGTTAATAAAGTGCTCTATGAATAAAACAATTTTTTTTTTATTGTTTCCAAAAAACTTTTTTGGCATTTTCAAAAAAAAAGAAAAAAAAAATTAAATTATCTTGAATAAAATTAAGTTCTCGGCTAATGCAAGGTACGACCTCATTTTCAGAAGATTTTTCCGAGATTTTCAATAAAAAAAAATATAAAACACATACCTACTCATTAGGGTGCTTCTTATATGGTCGAAATAATCTTTTTTTCGATTTTTTAATGGGACACCCCTGCATTATGTTCTACCATATAAGCATAGTATATGGTATTTTTTTCCGATTTTAATATTAAAATTTAGGGGTCGCTACCATTCACTAAAGATTTAAGTAAAAAAAAAAAGATCAATTTCAACTAATTTTTTTTGTTACAATACAAAGTACGCTTAAGACAGTCAGTTAACTGTCCGTCGAATAAAGATATTAGGCTCATAAACAATCAGATAAAATCATTGAATTTTTCAATTAAGAAAGATCACTCAGTTAGCTATTCTACAGAAAAAACAATGTCAAAATCTAAAATAATCAAAATTAAACTTCATTTTTATTCCGCTGTATTTTTATCAAAATTTCTTTCAAAACAGTTAAAGATTTAATTTAAAGTACTTAGGCCCAATTTATTCACTCTCCATTATTTTTAAAGGCTCCATTAAAAATTATAAAACTGTCAAATCGCATACAAATTTTAAAATTTCCCTTTTTTAATGGCGACTTTAAATTAAATGGAGTGTGAATAAATTGGACCTTAATTCTGATTACAAATTTAAAAAGTTTCTGAGAAAAAAAAACAACATTTGGTGTATTTTTCAAAACGTTGAATTGTGGTAGCGATCCCTAGAACGTGTTTAAACTGGACCAAATTTTACCCAATTTATATTTAAGGCAGGAAGAACAAAATGAATGGGTGTCCCATTAAAATTTCGAAAATTGATTTTTAAGAAGCACCCTACTACTCATTTTCCATACAAATCCATTTTCTGAACTTAAATTTAATTTTTCTTAAAAACTAATTCGAACTTATAGCAGATATCTCATTTTCCGAGATTTTTTGGAAAATGGGGCACTTAACTCAAAATAGTTGAGTACTTAATTATTAAAAAAAAAAATATTTTTTTTCGACGATGATAAAACAAAAAATCTTTAAAAAATTTTTTTTTGAAGTGAAAACTTCTTTAGTATCGTAGTGATTTGAAACAAGATGAAACGAAAACGCGACACGACTTCAACTTGTTATAACTTTTTTGTTTTAATAGATAGATAAATGAAATTTGTACTATAGATAGGTAATTAAATAAATTATAATTGTACAAAATTTCAATAAATTTCATATTCAAAATTCGGAGATAACGGTAAAAAGATGTTCTTTTCCAACACACGTTATATCTTTTGATCTAGTGCACATACAAATTTGATTTAACTTTAATACGCATGCTGATAACCTAACCTTTTATTTGATATATCACACATAACGATACGTGCTCTACAAGTTACACAATCTTAAATTGAAAAAAATTTGAATATACCTCAAAACACCTGTGGAGACCTGTTGACCAGCTACCAGTGTAGGAAGTACCGTAAACTCAGTCTGGAAATTCGACATGGTTAAAAAAATTTTAACTTCTCTTGTAGACATCTTTGAAATAAGATTTATGCATTATTATACAAGGTGAAACAATAAGCTTTCACATGGTATACAATTTTTTATAGGTTGTCAAACAAAAAATTGATTTAATAGCATGGGAACATAAAAATAAATGTTTTTTTTTTGCTTTTTGGATGCAATTTCATCGAGTTTAAAAAATTCTAGCTCTTTTTGTAGATGTCTCATAGACTTGATCGATATATATATTTTTACCTAAGACAATAAGCTTACAGATGGTGTAAAAATTTTTATAGGTTGTTAGGTAAAAAATGCATTTAATAGCGTGAGAAGATAAAAATACATGTTTTTTCGCTTTTTTTTTATGGAAATTGATCGAGTTCAAAAAATTCTAAATCTTTTTGTAGATGTCTCATAGACCTGATCGATATATATATTTTGAGCTAAGACAACAAGCTTTCAGATGATATAAAATTTATATAGGTTGTCATATAAAAAACATGGATTTGAAGGTGATAGAATAAAAATAGGTAGATTTTTTCTATTTTATTTTTTTTTTGCAAGAAAAATGATTTTTAAGGTTTCACTTCTACCACGTGTTAATTGCACACATGATTTTTTTTTTTTTTGTTTTTTGATTTTTTAGAATCCTAATATTAAAGGCTTGGCCACACCGGAGGGTATGAGGTATAGCGGTAACGATATTTGTACTAAAAAAATTCCACACCTGAACGTTGATGTGTCAGTTTGGAATTTTTTTCATACAAGTACCCTCACCGCTACCCGTACCGCTACCGCATACCCTCCAGTGTGGCCAAGCCTTAAAGCGATGAAAATTTACGTTTCGATGTAGGATTTTCAATAACGAAAAGGTACGTAGCTTAAATTTTCAGCAATTTTCTTCTAAAATACTTTACAGAAGTAAGTGTAGCAGGCTTACTGTAAATGTTTATAGAAGTAAAACTGTTAGTCAAACAACTCTTGTACATATGTTATCAAATTCAGCTAATTTTTGAAATTTTGTAAACATAATTTTTTTATTTTCCAAATAGTATTTCCTTCAGTTTAACGCTTAAATTCATGGGTAAGAATTTTAAATCTATTATTTAAAATTGACAAGATTTTGAATTAATCAAGTCAAATTGATAAAAAGTCCGTATGCATTTTTTTTATAATAATTCAGCATCTTGTTCGTAAGCTCTAATAGAATTCTTTTATTTAATTCACCGCAAAAAATATATTTTTTTGCAATCGTTGACAAATTTCTCTCAGTGTACTGAGAAAGAACGTTATAGAAGAAGTTATATCCCACAAATGAAACCTGATAATTGCACACAATGATTAATGTTATTTTCAGACCGCAGCTTAAGCATTTAATTCATGCTTACACGATTGTTGTTGTTTAAATTTTTTTTTGTTTAGTTCTGACGGAAAAGTGTAAGGGATTTTATTTTTACTTTTCTTCTAAAAAACATGGAATTTGTAAGTTTTTTTATCGTTAAAGAGACAAGGTAAACAAAAATGTCGACTGTGCCAGGTAACAAGACAATGCAAAAAAAAAGTGTTAAATGTAATTAAGTTTTAAAGTGTGCTCTGATCTCTTTTGTTGGATATATTTGTAATTAAATAATTCCACATATTTTGTTGGTTAAGTTTGTACCTTTTTATGACGTGAAGCAATGCAAAAATATTTTTTTAGAAGTTCAGAAAAAAATATGATTGCGTACTTCCTGAAGAAATTAGAACAATAAAAGCTTTAAATATCTATATACTTTGGTTTTCTATAAAACTCATTAGTTAATACACTATCCTTTCAAATAATCACACACAAAATATTTATCCTTATTATAGTTTGGCCCAAAAATGTCATGTCATGTTCAACAAAAAAAAGACAAAAAGAAATGAAAAAAAAAGCTTGTTAACAAAACTTTTGTGTTTTATGAGCCTGATTATCGAATCGAATACAACAAAACTCCACCCGAAATAGCTCTCCAACCAATATGGAATGAATGAAGAATGCTTCCTATTGTCTTGCAGAGAAACAATGCAGCTAGACACGCAATCATTGTGATTTTCATAGAAATATCCCAAAAACTTCTCTCCATCACACATATACAAATCTTTATCTAACTGTTACTACTGCATAACCGTTTTCAGACTCTAGACTAGACCAAACCAAACCCATCTCAGGTAGCCTCAAACTTCTCCTAACCCTCTTCCCATTTAACACTATATAAATTCCCAAAATGACGTTGAATTTTGTGTCCCTGGTTCATCTTTGTTGTTGTTGTTTGTATCTTTTTGTGCCAAAATCTATTTGGCATTTCCAAATCCCCAAAGCACAAACACACGAAGAGGCCAAAGTTTGTGAATATTCCTAAACTGCAAAATGTTTCCTGTTAGATACAACTATTCATCGGAATTTATCTCGCCCCATACAATCTGACTATCTGACCTTTGGGGCACACTGATCCCTGCCGTTGGACGTGCCGGTCGCGCCGTATCGTGCCGTAAGTCGTCGTCGGTCGTCGACAAAAAAAACCCGAAAGTGTTTTAAGAGTTCTGAACTGAAGAGCAGTTTGATGAATGTATTTTGTATATACAACTTGTCTATAGGTTGTATATACGAGAGTATTAGTTTTGTATTTGTTTTTGTATTTGTTACTGATGCTTGCTTGCAAAAGTTGTTAGCTGTTGCAACTGTGACTGCAACTTTGGGGAATTCTATTGAAAACATATAAAATCTACTTCGCAGAAATGCCGGATATTGAAAAGTCCTCCGCACACAAGTCGCAAAGATGAATAGATTTATAGTTGGCCTACTCTGATGCAATCCAAGCAGACGATACGTTAGAAATACAGCCAATGACCATTCTATATTGAGAATGTTTAGCAAAAGTAATTGGCAATAGAAAAAAAAATCTAAAACTAAAAATAGAAGAATATTCGGCCTAATTTTTGTATGGTATCAAAAGAGGGGGAGGTAGAAGGATTTTTGATTTGCAGATAGGAACGATTGTTTGATAAAGACAATTTCATGTGGTTTGTGTGATGCATGAAAACGGATTTTGAAGGCCTAATCAGTGATTTAAGATATTTTACGCCTTCTGACAAAACATAAAATTTTTGAAGTGAAAACTTCTTCAGTTTGAAACAAGATGAAACGAAAAAGTGACAGGAAAAA
This sequence comes from Episyrphus balteatus, assembly GCF_945859705.1. Classification (NCBI taxonomy): domain Eukaryota; kingdom Metazoa; phylum Arthropoda; class Insecta; order Diptera; family Syrphidae; genus Episyrphus; species Episyrphus balteatus. The sequence continues at coordinate 50,110,157 of NC_079137.1, forward strand.
TCAATTGATTACAAGTAACACAATCTTAAATTGAAAAAAATTGAAAAATACCTCAAAACACCTGTGGAGATCTGTTACCGATGACCATGCCACCAGTGTAGGAAATACCGTAATCTCGGTTTGAAATTTCGACATGGTTGACTTTAAAAGATTCTTACTTTTTTTGTAGGCATGGTAAAAATATGATTGAAGCATCAAATAAAAGGTGAAACAATAAGCTTTCAGATGATATAAAATTTGTTATAGATTGTCATATAAAAAATATGGATTTAAAGGTGATGGAATAAAAAACTGTAGATTTTTCCGATTTTTTTTTTTTGCAAGAAAAATTATTTTTTATGGTTTCACTTCTATTAAGTGTAAGTTGCACACATGATTTTTTTTTGGCAGTTTTGATATTTAATGCATTATATCGATTCTAAAGTTTTAGAAGAATGATGAATGTTAAAAATGTGCCTAAATTCGGGTTTCTTGAAATTTTGTATAAAAACTGTTCTTTAACATAGTTCTTAATAATAGATTTACAGTAAAAAGGAATTGCTTATAATACTTTTTCAAGCTATTTAGAACGATCGATTTGTAAACAATATACTAAATTTTATTAATGGGTGAAAAATTGTACAGTACTCCAGTTGTCACTTAACAAATTTACACCTTTTCTACCTACTTGTTAGCCTTTAAAAAATGCTGCAGAAACATGCAGTCTAATTTTTTTAAAGTATGTATTTAATTTATTTAAAATGAAATGCATAAACTCTACAAGTCAAATAGTATTTCCATTCATTTATGCAAGTTAAGTTGTAATTATTTCAACAAATTCAATTTAGTACAAGATTAAAACACATAAATCTTTATAATAAAATGCAGAAAAGTTAAAAATATTTGCAATTTTAATTTTTACTTTACAAAAAAAAAAAGGAATTAACGTTGCATGTTTAAATAAAATAAACATGAAAAATGGAAAGCATTCAGTAATTAGCAAATAAATAAACTAACCTATTTATATGCACACTGATTAGCCGCATAAGATACAAAAAAAGAGTGTGTGTACACATGTACACGCGACTGAAGTTATACTTCTCATTCAGTATATGTAAATGAATTTCATTTGATATTTTTAATTTCTATTATTAAATTAATTAATCCACACATCGTTTTTTTACATTTTTATCAAGTGAACAATAAATTAATTCTTTCATCCTCCTTGCGTCCATGTAGTTTTCAATTTATTCTGTGAAATTTACACATGTTGTGCGGTTCAGAACGTACGGTATACGCTTAACGAAACTAAATGAATTGAGCATAAAATGTGCGATATGGTTATTTTATGAGAATTGTGTGTGCTTCAGCACTAGTAGTAGCAATATGGAACTTGCAGAGTTGCTACAAAGCTCAAAAGTGAGCTGAGCTCAGCTCACAGCTCAGCTCAAATTTTGAGCTAGCTGACTTTTGAGCTATGTACCATAGCTCAGCTCATTTGAGCTGAGCTGAAAGTCAGCTGAGCTGATGGTTGAGCTGAGCTGTTGGGTGAGCTAAAGTAAAGTGAGCTGAGCTGAGCTGTGATGGGTGAGAGGATACATTGATTTTTATTTGGAAAGTATAATGAAATATGAAGATATTTTAAACTTTTATAAAACACCATAGCTCAAGATGTTTGGTTCTAGTTATTAATGGAATTATTTTAACACATGGATATTTTTATAAATAAAACAGATAATTTTTCGTGATCTTTCTCTTGGTTTTTTTAACCCTAGAAAGATAATCATAATATACGTCTCAGAGACGTATGATTCTAAAAAAGATTTTTGGTCTTATGTTAACACTTTTTGTCATATTTATTTAACTCATTACTTAGATTATTTTAAAGAAGTGATATAATAAATGAAATCAATTTAACAAAAACCCAGAAATTTGAATTGAATTAGATAAAACAGTTCTTTACACGCCATACGTCTTACAGACGTAGATTATCTTTCTAGGGTTAATAGTAAATATATTTCTATTTTTTTAGTAAAATATTTCTTTTTTAGTCATAAAAAAAATCAGGTACAATCCGGTTTTACGACTTTTTTCAAAATTCCGAGAAAATCGCGTTTGAAAGTTGGGGTAAATTTTTTTTTCGAAAAATCCCCGAATCTTTGAACGCTCCTGGAAGCTAAACCGCTTGAGAGCAATTTTTGGGAGTGGTGCCAAATGATAGCTTGTGTCATGGGCCTACGCTTTGCACATTATCAGATTTTTAAAAAATCGCCTTCCATGTTAAACCGCCACATCATGCCTTTTTTTTCAGAATCGGGCTTAACTTTTTTTTTACCTTTAAGTTCTCCTGGTTTGAGAACGCGTGTACCTACAGGGATGGAAGTTGTACCCAAATGTAGGTTAGAGTCCCCGCTACCTTTTGGCATCAAAAAAATTTTTTTCATTTTTTTCAAAATTCCGAGATATAGGCGTTGGAAGGCTTTGATCTAGAGACAGGGGAGTGGTGCCATATGAAAGCTTATATTCTCAGCTACCCGAAAGTGGTATAATCCGGTTTTTCGATTTTTTTCAAAATTCCGAGAAAATCGTGTTTGAAAGTTGGGGTAAATTTTTTTTTTCGAAAAATCCCCGAATCTTTGAACGCTCCTGGAAGCTAAGCCGCTTGAGAGCAATTTTTGGGAGTGATGCCAAATGATAGCTTGTGTCATGGGCCTACGCTTTGCACATTGTCAGATTTTTAAAAAATCGCTTTGCATGTTAAACCGCCACATCATGCCTATTTTTTCAGAATCGGGCTTAACTTTTTTTTTACCTTTAAGTTCTCCTGGTTTGAGAACGCGTGTACCTACAGGGATGGAAGTTGTACCCAAATGTAGGTTAGAGTCCCCGCTACCTTTTGGCATCAAAAATTTTTTTTTAATTTTTTTTCAAAATTCCGAGATATAGGCGTTGGAAGTTGGGGCGCTCACTTTCAGCTCAGCTCACTTTCAGCTCAGCTCAAATGAGCTAAGCTATGGTACCTAGCTCAAATTTGAGCTGAGCTGTGAGCTGAGCTGAAATGTTAGCTTTTTGCAACCCTGGCAACTTGCCACACGCAACTTGCCACATGCAACTTGCCACATACAACTTGCCACATGCAACTTGCCACATGAAACATGTAACTTGCTACGTGTTGTGTGTTTTATGTTTGCCGTACTGTGGCGTACTGCATTTTTAAATACTAAAGTACTGCGTACTCTAAAGGTGAAACGACAGCCCTGCTACCCAGGGTGATCGCGTCATAATCCCTTTGACATTCTTGTCAAAAAGTAAATTTTCATACCCACCCTCCCATAAGAAGTATAACTTCAAAAAAAGCATGCAGGTGCTGGGATGACTGGAAAATATAAAAATCAGGTGGAAGCTTTGCTCTAGTGTTTTTGAAAACACCTCCAAAATTGTAAAATATTAGGCAAGAAATAAGAAAATTAAGACCATATCGTATAAGCACAAGACCCCGAGGTCAAACTGATTAAGAATCTGTTGAAAATTTTTAACAATTGCTAGTGCATGATGAAAACCACAAAATTGACAGTGACGAACTTTGGGATTATATTAAGTTGTAATACGACCGAAATTACAAATTATTCTTTCACAATTTAATAAATAGATTTGAAAAAAAAAAATGAATTTTAGTGAATTCAATTAAAGAAGAAAACAAAAGCTATGTTCCGAAACGGCCAGAATTGGTCAAGTACAAACACCAATTTGACACTGTTTATTTTTTTAATATAGTCCCAAAGTCAGAATTTAGCGACGAAAAATTATTTTTTAAATGTCCGTCAGTCATTTCAAATATTTTAGTTTTATCAGTTTTCCATGTTTTAATTTTTTTTTTGAACCTGTTTTTAAAAGAAAATATTTGCCATGTTATATAAAATATGTAGTTTATTGAACACTTTCTCCACTTGAACATCGATTTTAAGCATGCTTTTGAACTAGAAGATGTTTGTTTATTAACTTTACTCAAACTATGTTTATTTATAATAGAACAATTTTTATTACAATTACTCGGAAATTGACGACGCATCGTTAGGTATTAATAATCATTTTGTTTTTACTTATATTGTAGATAAATTTCAACGCACATAGCCTGTTTAAAATTTTGGAAAAAACTATAACTAATTTAAAGATCAAAAAAGTTAAAAAAAAAAAAAATACTCTACTATGTATTATGGAAAAAAAATTTCAATACAACACAATTCATTCTACTGTTTATCTATATTTCTGCTAGAACACACATTGCAATATTTTGTTCCAAATACATCGTAAAGAACGCGCTGTTTAACAGAATTGTAGCCGAATTCTTTAAGGAACACCTGCTTAATCCTTTCTTACTAAAGAGAGCAGACAAAAATGAGTCGAATTCTCTTCTAATGTGCTCGCCTTCTTCATTTCTTTCATTAAATTTCTTCTTTTTCTTCAGGGTGCAGTTGTTGTTGTCGTCCATCATTATCGCAGTTACGTTCTCCTTCCTTTTCTCTTTCATTATTGTTTCCTCCATTGTTTTTGTGTTCGTAATCTGATGATGGAGCAGATGCTCGGAATCGCTGCCGGATCCTGCCGATTCGGAAACTTGGATTGACAATCTTCTTCGTTTTCCGATGATATTACCTATGTGAAGTAACAAATATAAGATACCGGTAAAATTTACTACACATTTTTTATACCTGCAGTCTGCAGAGAATTCTCGTTTGTATTCTCCAATGGAACTGGATCACGATGTTACTATCTTCGTTATCGGTGCCATTATTACTATTATTACTGTTATTTGAATAATTAAAACAAACACTAGAACTTGAATCTGTGTCACTGTTTGAAAACATTTGAACATTACATTCAAATAAATTACTCCTTATATACTAATTGTAAATTAAAAATAGTACAACATTTTGCCAAATTTAATTACGGCACGGTAAAAATAGTAAAACATTTTGCCAACAACGCACGACGACCGACGACCAGAGTCGCACAGTGCGGTATTTTGGTCTAAAACCTGGCCAAAAATATTTGGCACATTTTTCACATCAAATAAGTACCAAATGACTAAAAAGTTATTTGGAAGGAGAATTTTTCATTTTCTTGGTACAGTGAAACCCACTTAAGTGCTTACCTCTCGATTAGCAGTGAAAAAAATGATTAAAAATCAAAAAATGCATGATTTTTTTGAAATTTGAATCACTTTCTTTGTACATACATACTTTTAAAGATATCCCTTTAGTAATTTTTTCAATAACCCCTCCGTATGAGCTGCATATACAATTATATTATTTTTTTTTAATTCCATAAATACCTTGATTGTCAATATACATACCAAATTTTTTCACCAAAATCACTTTTAAGTTAAAAAAAAAACACTTAAAAAGTTAACTTTTTTACAAAAATCGCAAAACAATCGTGTTTAACCAAATAGTGCAAGTTGCAACTTATAGTGTGGCGAACTGGGTTGACAAATTTATAGATAGACTTCACTTAAAAGTAGCCTGTTTATCTACCTGCTATGGGACATAAGCTTAATCCTGGGGGCAAAATTGAGAAATTTGATTTATGACCACGTTTTTGGTCAAAATACCGCACTGTGCGTCGCCAACAATGGAGCCAAGAAGTTCCGGTCATGGCATAGCTAATCCTCGGGTTATTTTTACAATGTAAAGAAAAAAAAAATATATATCTAAGAATAAGCAGTTAGAATCAAATACATATTTTAAATGTTTAGTTTTTCAAACACCAAAATGGTTTGTGTCTCGACTAGAAATAAGTTTATTTGCAGTGACATCTACTCTCAACTAGACAATATTTTTTCTCTTCCAAGCAAAGACAACAATCTTATGTTAAAGTAACGAATAAATTTTCACGATCATTCGTTACTTTCTCGGTAGCTTTTCAATTATTTACTTTTCTTCCACTCAAAAGCTCAACTTGAGTTAAAATCTCACTCTTCATCTTCATAAGTCATACTCACTCTTCATCACTCACTCATTCACTCTTAAAATTAATCGACTCACTTTAAGTCGTCAGCGTCACAAGTGCATTTCACTTTGATATACAAAAAAAAAAAACAAAAAAAAACATAGCAGCTTCAGCAGCAGCTGGCTGACATCACTGAGTTAGAGCTGGGCAAATCGTTCATTTCAAAAGATCGAATCGTTCAAAGATTGATTTCACCAAAGATTCGGTCTTTTCTATCAATCGTTCTTTCGTTCCTTTATTCGAAACCATTTCTTTTTCACTCATTTCGTTCTGAAAAATGAGAGAAGAAACAAGAAATGGCATATAACCTTACATATTAACATTTCAATGCAACCATATAAAACAATTTTTCGTTTATATTTTCTATGAGAGTTTTTTAAAAATTTAATTATCTCCGCTTTTTTTTGAAAATATATTTTTGGAAAATTTTAATGGTAACTTTGATTATCAGTAAGGCATTATGTCTCCGCCAAGTTCAAAACGTCGAAATAGATACATCAAAAATAAAAAGAAGTCAAGGTCAGATATTCGATAGAAATTCCCAATCGAATCCGATTCAATTCAAACTCTGAACCTGCTTATATAAACTTGTATCAGTTGTATGCATGGAATCGAAATGATGATTGAGAATGAATGGAAAATGGAATGAACGAAATCCGAGTTCTGAGAGATTTTTTAGATGATTTTTGATTGTGAACGATTTGGATGAGCAAAACGTTCTTTTCCACTTCGTGGTTTTTGATTGTAAACGATTTGGATGAACGAAACGTTCTTTTCCACTTCGTGGTTTTTGATTGTGAACGATTTGGATGAACGAAACGTTCTTTTCCACTTCGTGGTTTTTGATTGTAAACGATTTGGATGAACGAAACGCACTTTTCTACTTCGTACTTTCTTATTTTATGAACGAGATTGATATAACGATTGATTGATTTGGTTTATAGTGATTGCAATCACTCAGAATTTTCGGTGAACGGGTCAAAAAGACCGAATCAATCACGATTGACACAGCTCTACACTGAGTATCTCAGAGAGACGTCAAGACAGCAACAGCACTCAGTTTAGTATTCTAAAGAAAAATAGCTTAAGACAGGCACACAACAAAAAAAAAAACAAAAAAGAATAAGAAAAGAAAGCACATCAACAAGACAAACGAAAAATAAATATGCGAAATCGTGCAGGTAATTGCTTTGAGTGCCCTCTTGCGGTGTTCTTAACGAATTTATTATAATTAAACACCGCAATCTAATTGCACACTAAAACCATCAGAAAAAATAAAAAAAAAAAGAACTTCGAGAACCACAACTTTTCTTCCATATGTTTGTAATTGTTTGTGTTTGTATCTGTGTAATGTTTGTTTCAAAGTTTGTTTGAGGAAGTATGTCCAATATCGTCCGCAATTTTGTATCTTTTTTTTTTATTTTCTAGTGCATTACAAAATGATTCACGGACTTTTTTTTGCACGGTGCTGGTCAGTTGGGCCGACCACAGACTCATTTGATTACATTTATTTATAATTTTACTACTTAATCATTTATGTTTAGATCTTTAAGAGGGACTTTTAAAGTGAGATAAGGTGGAACTTTGTCGAATGAATTGTTGCTGCACACCAGGGCATCATTATCTCGAGAAGTTTAATGCGCACGAGATCATTGGCATTGTCTGTCTTTATAGTCTTGGTAAAAAGAAGTTAAACTATATAATATTGTAACGATGAATTACCGAACTACTTTTAAGATAAAAGTCTGAACACACTACCTGCTACAGTAAAGGTAGAAATGTGAACGGACCTTTAGTAATTAAGAAACTACCCTCTGAACGCATCCAAAGAAATTCCCTCGACTGCTGAATATCCCAAAATATCCCACTGGACTGGAAGTATGAAGCGCCCCCTCTTGGAAAGGAAGCTTCGAGAAGCAAAGACGAGAACCTTCGAAGACATTCTCGAATTCCGAATTTCAGGTATAAAAGGGCAGCGTGGACACCGACCGGATACAGTTTAATCTTGAATGTGAAAGAGTACAGTACAAAGTGAAATAAAGTGTTGGAAATTGTTAGTAGTAAATAAAGTGATTGAAAAGTGTGTTTGTTTGAGCGAATAATAAAAGTAAATTGATTTGAAATAAAGTGTGTTCTTATTTGAACGGAAAGATAAGTGGAAGTTAAAATAAACGAAATAAGTTTTATTGTGAACCCGGAATAAAACGTTACAATATAGAGAATGACATCAGTAGTGTGTGTCCTATGGGAATATTTTATGGCCTGCATTTTTTTATTTTTTAAAAATATAAAACTGGTTTTAACATACATATTACCATATTGTATAAAGATGGAACTGATGCGAAGTGAATCATCATCAGAAGCATGACGAAGGAGAAAAAGAAGTCAAAGTTATAAATATTTTGCAACATTCTGGATTGGCTGGACAACATTTTTTATTACTTTTGGAGTAAGGCTTATCGTGAAGGAAATATGCTCTAATTTAAATTTCTTTTGAAAATTGACTTATTGTTAGATTTTATAGGTATACTCAAGTGGCAAGTATATTACACGAACTCATGTGTCATCATATTTTTCTTTTTGACGTAAAACTAGCAAAGTGTCATTATAATTCTAATAACAAATGAGTAATTCTGGATGGAAAAATATTATGACTTTATAAAATAGATACATAATTTTTGTTGTTCTGCAATAGCGAGTCAATTTAAGAAAGGGAAAAAAATTGCTAGAATTTTTTTAGTGTTCCAAAAATGTCAAATGTTGAATATTTCTTATTGCAAAGAATTGACGATGATATTTTAGCATTAAACTGATTTTTTTATGATATGGATTGAAAACAATAAAAAATAAAGTAAGCTACATATTTCTTGTTTTGGGATTACCCTGGTTCGAGATAAACCTTATAATTTTTGGACTTTTTTCAGCTAAAAACTTCTTAGAAATTAAATGTAGGCAAAAGTTACCAGTCAAATTCGATGTTATTTTCATTGTTTATTGTTATGCGGGGATTTGTCACTTGTTATTCTTTATTCATTTGGAAGTTTCGTTAAAAAAATAATTACTCAACATCGTAGAGAGATAATTTTTTCAATTGTTGGAAATTTAAAAGATTACAATGTTTGCTTGACAAAAAAAAAAAAACTAACATTGACTAAATATTGAGGAAAATATCACAAGAAATTATTAATGTTTTTGTTTTTGAGAAATATGCAAAATAAGATTTTTTCGCTCGCACCGATCCTGGTGTTTATAAATTTGCTTCTTTTGGTCATACTGGTGGTAAGGAGTTCTTTAAAATTCAGGAAATTAAGATAGTTAGAATCAGACTTAACTGACTGCCATTTCGTGATGAAAGCGTATTTTTAGTTTGTATTACTATTTATTTTTTAAGCATAACTCTGCTAAAAAGAATGGACAGGTTGTAAAAACATGATTTTAAGTTTTTTGAATAAAAATATTTTCGAGTCATGAAATAAAAAAATAGACAGTGATGGCTTTGCTCGCAAGGTTAAATGACGCTTTGACTGGAGTATTTTCAAACCCGTTTGAACGGTTTTATTTTAAATAATTTTATACAGGGTGTCTCAAAAATAATGGTCTAAGTTGATTATGTGAAATAGCGGCTTATTGCCTCGTAGAATTTGATAACTTATTCATTCCGAATATTCATGAATTTCAATGAAATACAGTTCTTGTGAATTTTGAAAATACCTTATTTAACAACTTGTTGATCCTCCTGAAACTGAGGTTTGTTTATTTTTGTTTTTTACTTGCTCTATAGTGCAAGTATTGGTTTCGTGTAGAAAAAAAATTGAGGTTTTAATCAAAATCAACATTACGATGATGGAGAAGATCAAAAAAGTAGTTTTCGTTTTGCCGTCCGTCGGTCTGTGTGTATGTGCGTCTGTGCGTCCATCTGTGCATCGAGCTAGGGCCTAAACGGATGGATGAATTTTGGTACAGCCGATTTTTACGTAATTCCCTAGACCCGATTTTTTAAAAATTTTTTTAATATCTCTTAACGCATATCTCTCATATACCGTTTTAAATTTGGTGTACTAGTCTTATTGATTCTAAAAAAACTGCATTTTTAGTTTTTCTCAAAAAATTCAAAGAATGTAAATATAGCGTTGCCGATTTTGCAAAAATTGACATCGTATATTTCATCAGAGCATAAGCCAATTTTAATAAAATTTTACAGACAGGTATTTCTTATCATTTTGAATTGTAAAATGTAAAACAAAACTCAATTCAATATAAGTTCAAGTGACCTCAACTCCAAAAATTTATAAAGCGTTTCGCCCAGGTACGACAGTGGGCTCAACAGTGTCTGAATTTAAACAAATTCCCTTAGAATATTAAAATTCACAGTATATTCATGCTGTGAGTTTTATATAGTGTCGGTAAACATCGACCAAAATAAAGCGTCTTAGTAAGGGTACGGCAGATCTAACTGATGAGCCCACTGTCGTACCTGGGCGAAACGCTTTATAAATTTTTGGAGTTGAGGTCACTTGAACTTATTATTGAATTATATTCAAACACTCCACTCAAAATAAAAATAATTTTAATAATTTTTTATTATTTTGTTATTTTTTCTTCGTTATTGTAAAACAAAACTTTAAAAAAAGTTTTTGAAAAAAAAATTAAAAATTTAATTTTTTAACTTTATACTTTTTTTTTTATTTTTTTTTTCACGGAACTTAACAAAATCTTAAATTTCCAATAAATATTTAAGATAAAAATACTTTGAACTACAAGAGCAAGTTTGTGCGACCGACCCAGTCGTGCATTTTATTTTTAATTCTTTCGCTTTATTTTTTTTTTTTTAATGGTTGAAAAATATTCAAGCATCAAAACTTTTCTTATTCTTTTCCACTATTTTGCAACAAAATAATTAACAATTTCAAAATCAATTTCATACTTTAATTTTGGATCAGCATTTTGAAAAGTAATTTTTTTTAATAATTCAACACTGATTTATTGTTTTAAAAACTTGTCCTTTTATATTAGTTTCTAAAAATGTTTCCTCTAGGGATTCGATGAAAACTTAAAACTACAAAGTTTTATTAAAATCGTTTCAGTAGTTTAGTGTCATTTTTTTAAATTATTGTTTGAAATGGTTTTATTATGCACCAAAAATGAATGCAAATAAAATTAGACTTCAGATTCTTCGCTTCTTTCCTTTTGTAGCATTATTACAATATCAACATTGTACCATTTTTGAAACTGATTTTTGACACAATAACTACCCTTTCACCTAAAGACTCATATTATTTTTGATGACAAATAGAACCTTTATAGTTAAGTTTTAAACATACTACACGAATCATTGGCGTTTTTTGATTTATTTTAGAAATTAATCTATCTAAAAACACACACTTTCAGCCAAAATAATTTTATGAATTCTCTAAATTCTTTGGTTGCTATCCCAAATGTTAAATCATTGCTAAATATTACAATAGAGTAGGTACAAATAGTTTTTGCACTAGGTTAAACCATTTTCTTCTTCTTAAAAAAAAACATTTTGTATACAATAAATGGCAAACAAAATTTTTAATAAGGTTTGTATTTGTAAAAGTACCATTTATACCATTAATTTTGTATCTTTTTTACCTAAAATATTTTTAAGTCTGTTTAATTTTTTGGTTTATGTGGTAAATGAAACATTTCTACCAACTTTCATATTCGTCATATTGTTGATGCCACTTAATCTGAATTCCATTTTTTTTTGCATTGCGTGATTTAAATGAAGATGTCTTCATTTACAAAAATCTATTAAAAACTAAAAAAAAAATAATTACCTGAAATTATTCAATAAAAACTTATCGTCTGGAAAAGTTCACACAATTACCTATTTTTAAATGGGGACAACTTTATTAATTCATTTAAAAAAAGTTTAAATGACCAAGCATAGAACAAAAGACATAGATAAATGCAAAATTCTAATTAAAACACAACTCAGTGAGAACTTATAGAAGCTTCTATCCCTTTGTCTCTCTGAGACAAGACGATACGACGCGACGTGTGGTCTAAATAAAGAAATTTAATTAGAAATTTACAACACGACTTAATAATTCCTATAGGTAGGCCTAACTACAGCTAGACAACACTTCATCAGTACCTACACCTTTAAGTTAAAGTATCCATGTGAGACAGCTTTCCCCCTTTTGAACGAACATTCAAGACTTTAAACTCACATCTCAATTACAAACCTACGCACATCGTATTCGTCGTACATCTTTTAAGTTTCCACCCATCGCATCGCATCAGTGCGAGGCGATAAGTCGGCTCGACGAAGCTACGGCTGACTTGAGTGACAAAGTGACATCATAACAGCACTCACGTATAACTAACTAACAACCGCTCGGTGTAACAATAACATTATTTCCAAATGACCTTCGCGTTTCAAATGAAAATAATTTCTATTTAACATGAATCTTCTCGCTTAAGAGGAGGCAACGAAACGAACACTGCGAGTGCAAACACATCAGAGCCATCCAGAGTTTGTGTTATCTTTTGTGGGTCTTTATAGAGGTCTCTAACACTTAATATTCATATAAGCGTGCTAAATGCGTCGTCGCTTGTGCGCACACACGTAAACTGTTCGCCGCTGCAATGCGCTGTTGCTTTAGCTGTTGTTCATGTCAATGTTGTATAGCTTTCCAGGAACAAAAAGGTACAAAAAGTTTTTTTTTTTTTAATGTTTTATAATGCCTATTCATTTGCATATGGTAAAGTAGTTGTTGTTGTTGTTGTTCTTTGTAAAGAATTGACAAAACAACTGTCAAGCGTTCTTCTTCTAAATAAAAAAGCAAATAAAAAAAGTTGAATCCCCTAACTCGAAATGGTAAAGAGACTCTCATGAACAAAGAGTCACCATAAGGTTACCGATGATGGACATTTAACTTAACGAAATGGCACGGGTGTAATTTTTTTTTTTTTTTTAATTAATTCATAAGAAGTCAAACAAGACGTGTAGATCCGCACAAAAGAGGCCACAAAGGTCGCCACCTATGAAGACTTTATTACTTATACGCAGTGTCTTTTTGTCTTGCGTTTTCTTTTAACAAAAAAAAAAAAAATACTTATACACCATGGGTGTAGAAACTCAAAACTGATTGCACTTTTTAGCTAGATTCTGATAACAGGCTGACAAAGTCTGAATTCTCGTTGTATTGCTTTCTTAAAGCTTGGATTCTTGCGATTGGAGAGCTTTTGCGTAGAAGTGTCCTCAATTTTCGATAGGTTTGAGCGGGGTAGAGTATCGCTTCTAATAACCCTTTAAAAAAAATTAGTGTTTCTATCAAGACACACGCAGAAGGTACTGATATGCACATACATTTTTGAGTTGAAAATCGGGAGGAACCCTAATTTTTGAACACAAAATCGGGAAATCGGAATAGCTCCAAAAATCGAGAGAAATACAAAAAATCGGGGAATCTGGCAAAAATTAATTTTGAAAACAAAAATGTTTATTGGGGCATAACTCCATAAAATTTTTTGTATGGACTTATGTCCCAGTCAGTTAAGTTCAAAATCAAATTATGTAGATAATTTAATAATTTTATTATTTTTAGTTTCATTGTTAGTGGGACATAACGCCTACTATTTATTTGTGGACTTGTGTCTCACTTGAGAGAGACCTAAGGCCCACATTCAATTTGAATTTTTTTCTCCTACTCAAATGGAAAAAAAAACTTACAAATAAAAAGTGGGCTTTATGTCCCTGCATCTATTTCATCAGTCTATGAAAATATCAAAGACGAAATGAACTTCGCTAAAAACCCTAGAAACTTAAACCATTTCGTTGCAGCTATTAAGGAGGTAAATATTGAATAGCGGATAAGAAACTTCACAATTGCTTTGAAAATATGATTTTTCTGTTTAGTGTGCGTCGGAAGAGAGCATTATGAGCATTACAGTGATAGCACTCTAGTCAGCAAGTTGAAAATATAGCTACGAAGTCGAGTCTTAATATCAAGCAATGTGACAAAAGAAGACTTCATCTATGTAAAAGCCGGGCTAGCTGCTTAGACAAAAATTGTTCATTCAAAACCTTCAAAAATCACTTTATTTTAAAAATATGAATGTTTTAAAAATATTTTAACGCTTTGATGAATAAAATCTTCTTTTTTTTTTAATTAAAAAAACCAAGTTATTGGAAATTGGTGTACAACTTTTACTATTTGAAAAATTATGTTACTAAAACCGGAAATGATAAAATCTTTAAAAAACATAACCTCAAAACTATTGCCCGCTCATAAAAATAATGTATTACAAAAAAAAAAAAGATAATTAGAATTCCAAGAACTTTGGTCTGATAACTAATAAGGACCCATAGTTTTGGAGATATAGAGCTATTCGCGTTTTCCAAAATGGCTGATTTCGCCAGGGGGATGGCGCACAGTGCGGCGATTGTATGGAGATGGTGGACAAAAATCAATTTTCCAAAAAGGAATTGATTTTGCAAAGAAAAACTGTTGTAGATGTAATAAAGAGAAATTCTAAAAAAATTGACGAAATTTTCACGCGCCCTGCCACGCCCACTTTTGTAAATGATTATTTATATCTAAAAAACGGCGTGCACCATTTGATTAAAATTTAGGAAATTTGATTATCTAGATGAGTGTAAAAATAAAAAAATAGTTTCGACCCTTTCCGCCCCTTGCCACGCCTACTTTTGTATATGATTGTTTATACCTTAAAAACGGTTTGCACCATTTGCACCAAATTTAGAAAATTTGATTACCTAGATGAGTTAAAAAAATATAAAATAGTTTTGACCCTCTCCGCCATCTGCCACGCCCACTTTAGTGGCTAAACGCTTGCAAATTTTCCTTTTTCGTCTTTGACAACGCTTCTAAATGTAGTGTTTGTGTCTTCCACGACTAGTTAACCTTCATCAAGAGGGGATACATTTTGCAGATATGTTTGTTCCCATCCTCGAAATTTGAGTCAAAAAAATTAATTTGTATTTTAGATCATTTTTAAATTGTATGGAGCATTTTTTATCTTCAATTGATACAGAATAATTATTTACATATTCAATTCGTGATTTTTTTATAAAAAAATCCATTTTTATAAATTTTTAAATTTTTTAAGGATTTGACCTTGTCCTAGAAATGTTGAAAATTTTTCAGGTTAGCAAAAATTAGCATGAAAACTTTACATTTCCGCAAAGTAAAATATTAATACAGTGTAACGACACTAAAAATGTTACTATACTTTGCTAAAATTAATTTATTAACATAACCAAAATGGAAAAGAGCGTTAAAAAGCTGTTTTTTATGCATTGCTTCTCCCTCGGATCAAGATTTATGTCGAAATTTATCAATTTTTTTCTTAAAACACTTTATGTGGCAGTTGCTAGTACTCAACTAATTCAAAATAAACTCAATATCTTCATCTTCTCCCCTGTTTTTGGCAAAACAAATCCACCTTTCAAAAAGTCGTTCATTTTGTCTGGTCCGACTTTGGCCTACAAAAAGTCAATGAAACTAAACGTGTTCTCAAAGAACAATAACAACACAAGATAATTCCATAAATCATTGTGCTACAATTTGCTACTACAACTTTGTAGGCTTAATTTAGATGAAATTTTATGCCTTAAAAAAGAACTTTTTTCGATAATTCACCAAAATTCTAATTTAATTAAAAAAATTAAATATAACTACTCATACAAGTTCTCAATGTATCCATGATTATTATTCACAAATAAAAAAAAATAAAACTTTGGTACTTTTCTTACACGAACCAAATGAAAATGCACAAAAATAAAATCTCGAGCTATCACAATGACTAAAATTTTTTTTAGTGCTTTTGAAAGTCCCGCTAATCCCCCAAAATGAGCAAAACAAAATTAAAAACAGTAATTTAACATAATGCTTGACCAGCTCCATAGTTTAGAAGATCAATATTGCATTTTTGTTTTTTTTATTTTTGTCCACTAGTCAACGCTCTGTGTGGCGTCCCGAAAACCAGGACTTAAGCTTTTCTAATACCCTTCTTTCAGATTTGAAAAATTCATCCGTCCTGTATTTCGGTCCACAAAAAAGCCTGTTTTTTTTTACTAACTTTCCTGTACTATCAGTCCTAAATCACGCAATTCCAATAATAAATACACAATACACAATAATTAATATACTCGTACATTCAAAAGATTCAAGGTTTCGTGCTTAATAATGCATAACGTAGTACTTTTAGATCTGATGATTTTAATGAGTTGTTTTGTTGATATTTTGATGGAATTGTGAAGTCATCAAAATATAATCATAAAACTTATATCAATTCGTCAAACTACTTATAAAGTTATGAATGGCTCTCCTGTAAACAAAAATTCTATTCTTTTAAATTAAAAAAAAAAATAAATAATGATAGAAAATAACTGTTTCTTCGTCTAGTTTTTATTTTAAAAGTTATGAAATTAGTGCTTTTGAGTCTATCAAATTATATCCGCTCAATTTCAAGTCAGTGGCACGAAAGTTAATGGCCTTTCGAAGATGCTGATGTAGATGATTCAGAAGTCATAAAAGTTGATAAAATGAATGTGTTTGTTACAAAGATAGTTAACACTTATATTCTGATGTGTTTATAAAAAAATAAAAAAAAAAATTGCTAAAAAACCAACAAAATATAGTGGTTAAAAAAAAAACCAGCATTTTATATATCAATTAGATAGGGTATATACCTACTTAAATTAGCTATGTTTCGCTTATTTTTTGTTCCTTCAGGTAAGTCACGTTAAACTTACGGAAGCTTATAGGGTAATAATTTTCTTTGGCATAACCATCATTTATAGCAAAAACAAGTCTCTCTCTCCGTAAGATACCTTTATTTTACTTACATTCCAACTTAACTTTACCGCCGTCGTTTATAATTATTTTTTTTTTAATATTTAATTTTTTTTTATTCATCGCACGCGACTGAGACAACGACGATGGCGGTAACCAAAATGGCAGGTGAACGCTCGTGTTGAATAATTACAGCCCGCAAGATCGTTGTCGTAGACTTTAATTTTTTTTTTATTTTCATTTTTTTTGGTTTTCAGAAGAAGAGGTCGTGTCAGACGATGTTACTATGTACAATGTGTGCAGATGAAAACCACAAGATCAACAAATAACTCACTGTGTAGGTACATGAAGATGAGACAAGAATGTAATGCATTTTTTGTTAAGGCGGAGCTGCACCTTTTTAATGGGCATGCATAATAAAAATTCAATGACGTCATACCAAAAACATAAACACAGTCTGCATTCAACTAAACCACAGCCGCGAGTATTAAAATGAAAGTTTTACAGTTTGTTCTTAATTTATTTTTATTTTATATATTTTAAATCCCACGTTCGATTTAATTTTAATTTATTGCAGATGAAAGGAATTTAAAGCAATAAAACTTGTGGTTTTATCAAAAATGTTTATCGAAGGTCAAGAAAAAGACAACTATAAGTTTTTTTTATTTTGGTTGATAGGTTGTGGTTTTAATTTTTTTGTTTTTTGGTAAAAAAGTGATTTTTAAAAGTTCTTGCATTTTAAACAAAAGAAATACATGTGTGTTCTGTATTGAATACTAGAAAAATAAATTTTAAAACTTTCAAGCAAATACTAAGCTCGATGAAAAAATAAAGGATTTACTGGTAATGTTTTTTTTCAAAAGTAAAAGGTTTTGTTAAATTCTTAGAATAAGGTTAAAAAAATATTTTTGTAAAGGAGACTGGGCACTTTGTATGGGACGTGGCCCATCGGTGTAACACATTGTGACATACATCAAATAAAAGGTACTGATGAGCGCATTATTCCTTTGAATGGACACAAAACTCTTTCTCGTGGAAGGTGGAGTGTTGCATTTTATGTTCAAAAATGTATTACAGCTTATTTTACATGTTTGTGTTTTTAGAACAAAAAAAGGTATGGTTTGGAGTTTAAATTCACTCCAACATTTTATTAGTAATATAACTTAAAGTTTGATTTGCATTTTTGAAAAATTAGTCACAACCATCGTATATTTAAATTAGTTTTAAACCAAGAAGGTAGTTTCGCACACGACTTCAAAGTATAGAAAATCATATACTAACTCAAACATTTTTTGGTATTGCATTTCATAAATCCATATAAACCGATAAATGCATTTTTTTTTTGAAAATTAGAGCAGTTGATGGATTAGTCCAACAAAACAAAGTTATTATAATGTTTTTGAATCAAGTCAATCGAGCATCTAGTCAAAATGTATGCTTTTCTTAGTTTTATTACATACATTTTTAAACATAAAATGCATCACTGCACTTTCCCTGCACGAGACACAGACTTTTGGCCATATAAAAAAAATAACAAACTAATCGAGACCTTTCATTTGAAGTATGTATCAATGTTTTACACAAATGAGCCACGTCCCATACAAAAGTGTTTTAAAAACCGAAAAATGCATTGCGTCATGGGTGAAAACTGGTGATGGAATAGCCCAATTGATCTCCCAACACAGTTATGTAATTTTTTTTGAACCAAGTTAATCGAGCGTCTAGTCAAAATGTATACTTTTCTGAATTTTATTACATAAATTTTTAGACATAAAATGCATCACTGCACTTTCCCTGCACGAGATACAGACTTGTGCCCATACAAAAAAATAGTACACTCATCGAGACCTTTCATTTGATGTATGTCTCAATGTGTTACACCAAAGAGCCAAAATGCCCACTCTCCTTTCTCCCTGATTTTTCAATCGTCAGTTAGACTATCAGAAGAATAAATTGCAATTAAATTGCCTTAACTGGGTTTTATCTGGCTAAAATTGGTTCTAAATTTAAAATATTTTTTTTTTTGTAGTATTATTATTAATTTCTTATAGTATTTATACTAATTTTTTCTTTTGCATAAATACTAACAAAACATAATTTTGTTTTTTGAAAACCCTCTTAATATAAACAGTGAATAAAGATTTAAAAAAATAAAATCGTTTAAAAAAAAAATCACTATGGCGTATACGTACTTTTTTTTATTTTTTATTAAAATTCATTTCATCTATGAAAAGTTACTTTCAAATGCATTTGGACACCAAGTGTCATGAAGTCAAACTCTTTCCTAATTTCCAGTGCAAAACAGAGCTAACACAAAATGCTCACCTTTTTTCTTCAGTAATTTCAATGAAAGAAAGAGATAATCCAAAATAGTACCATAAATCACACTGATTTTCTCATTTTGAAAAAAAAAAAATGTGTGCAAAACAGAGACATTTCAAAATAATCCAGTTCAAACAAAAATATTTCATTATTCTGAGTGCTAAAGAGCGATAAACTAAAATAGTTCTTCTTTTCTATCTGAATGTTTCAATTCAAAAGAGCGACAATAGAAAAAAAATTTTGATTTTCTAATTATATTTATACATTATGTATTATTTAAACAAATTTAAAAAATAAATTAATTAAAAATACAAAATAAACAAAACAAACAATGGTTCTTGTAATAGAGCCTTGACATTATGGAAATTGCTGTCGCATGGAAAGTTATAGGAGAAAGTTTAGAGTCAGTATTTTGTAGAAGCGTTTTCTCGAAATTAACTTTTTTGACTTCTCGCTCTTTTGCACTGAGAATGCAATATAAACAGAAGAATTGGCACCTGAATGCTCAATAAATAAGAAAGATAAATTAGAAAAAAAAAACGGAACCTTAAAATAAGATGATGTCCATTATAAACATCACCTTCTCAAAACCATAAGATTTCCGCTTAAAATAAGTGGAAATAATCGTCAGACTTCAAATTAAGTTGCAGTTTATCCTACTTATTTCCAATAGTGAGATAGGCTGATAGTAAAGCAGTAGTGACAAAATAGTTGCAGGATCCATCCCAAGTGGCTGCCAGTTTTTTGTTATTATTAAAATGTTTCCGCACAAAAATAAGATGATTTCCCGCTTGTCCACTTAATTTAAGACGGAAATCATCTTGGCAAAAAACCATGCAGAAATACGCTAAAATCAATATGGAATCTGCTTGTTCTTTTTTCACAGTGTAAAGTGTTTTTTTTTTTTTTGTCAATTTTCGTAAGACAAGTCAGCCAAGTTTTTAAGCCAAACTGAAGAGTATGACATTTTACCCGAGGCGTCATTTTAGTTTTATCAGTCTTCAACAGTCCTCTCTTTTTTTTTTATTTTCTTATATTTAATGAAATTAGGCCAAAACTTCATATTCGATTTAGAAGACACGAAAAATATTTTTTTTCAATTTTAAATTAAATATGTGCAATGAATTTTTTTAGAATTCAATTTGAGCATTTTACATTGCGTTATCCTAGAATGATTCAGCAGATTTTATATTATTTGCAAAATTTCCATCCTAAAGAAAGCCATGTCGTTCTCAAAACATGAAACTCGGTTTTTAAAAAACATAATAACATAGATACTATAAATCATACAATTAAATTTCTTTCTTTAAGCTCCTTATCCAACCATTAAATAAATAGGGGAAGGTGGCGGACAGTGAGACACCTTTTTTTCAAATAGGTCTATCTCTGAATTCTCTCGGGCCATCGTAACGAAACTTTGAATATATGTTAGGGCATATTTTATCTTAATCTTGTAGAAGAAATTTTGATGAAATAATTCATGAGTGCATCACACCAAACTGAAATGTAAAAAAAGTCAAACTGTCTCACTGTTTGCGAGGGGTGCGATCAGTGAGACAGTGTAAGGCGAACAGTGAGACGAAGAAAAAAAACCCAAAAGAAACAGATTAAAATTGGTTAATAAGTAGTTATTTGTATTTTATTAAATAAATAAATAAACATAAATATATTTCTTCAAAAAAATAACACAAAATAACGAAACAAAAAAGAGTAAAAACTAAATATAAGATCACATTTGAGATCAATTTTAAATTCATAGATTTGTTATCGAATAAAATAAAAATCACTTAAGGCTGCTTTCCTTAGATCTGGAAGTCAACATCAAAGGCTACGGATCCCTTTTGGCAGCTTGTGTGGCCACATGGAGTCGGCGTTGGCAGCACCAGCTCTATATTCTCATGTGCTACCGTTGCTATGTCTCACTGTTTACTTTTTGTGTTTTCATAAAAAAAAAATTAAAAATAAAAAAACCACTAAGAATTCTTACAGTTTTTTGTTTTATTATGGAAGCACATGTATAAAAGGCTAATATAAAAAAAATCTGAGTACTTACCTTATTTATTTAATGTTGCTTTTCAAAATTGAAAATCACTCCGAAAACTACTTCGCGGTATTTTTTTGGTGTTTATCCCCGACGGAGGTCAAAGCGCAACTGAAATTTGTGCGCAACAGAATAAGAATACGTGCGAGGATAAATATACGTTATAACAAGAAGCGACATGTCTGTGCAAGCTTTGAGAAAAGAGAAAAATGATTTGTCTCACTGTTTGCACCGTCTCACTGTCCGCCACCTTCCCCTACATTGTAAGTATAAATAAAGCTTTGGCTTTAAAAGATAACAATCTTTCATTTCCAACATGCAACATTTATTAAATCAACCATCATCAGCTCTCTATCTTTGTCTGTTTCTCATATTTAATACAAAATTTTTTCATGTCAGAAAGTATTATACAGATAAGTTTAAACAAGTCTGTCATGTCGAATTAGTAAATGCAATCCACTTAATACTACGTCACCTATTTTTAAATAATCATAAAGTGTGTTTAAATTATGCACAGCAACACAGCGTGTGTGTCGGTTTTGTTTTCATTAAACCATGAATAATTTACAATGTTAGTTTGAAACTTTGAATAATCTCTGTTGAGTCTGATAGGTACTTTGAATTTTTTGAAATTGTTGTTGAACATGGCCATAGACGCTCTTATAACACTAAATAAAAAAACGGAAACTTTAAAAATAAATAACACTGATTTTTTTTGACAGATGATAAACTTCTTTAAGGATTTTTAAATACTGTGGAACATATTTTACAAATGTGGATCGTATTCAATCAATTTTTTCTATTACTTAAATAATAAAGGACTTAGCGTTCTATGTTTTTTTTTTTAAGTCAAGCTATTTAACATTTTCTTTGTGGAACGTATTCAAATGCATTCCACATCAATTCCAATCAACAAGTAGTACTCGAGTCTTCGTATATTAATCAACACCCACAAGTATTTCTAATTCTTGCCTCTTTTTGCTTTTATCTTACATATTTCTCAACTCAATTAATTCACCCAGGTAATAAAGTGGAAGGGGGAATTATTTCAAACACCGGTCAAGAATAAACCAGCACCAAAAATGAATTTTTGTGAACACAAAATAACAAAAACATTTTTCAAATGCCTTAATTTTGTTATCTGTCTAATTTGACTTATAATAAAACAAAACCTAAACAAGTCATTCTCTATAAAATAAATAGCTTGTCAGAGGTTACGAATATTGCGCATACGACGACGACTGGCGGCGGCGGTGGTGGCGGCGGCATACGCCCCATTGTGCCGGGTAGGGCACCACCACACAGTGCACACTGTTAATGGTTTCCTCAATTTGTTATGGCATCCAAATAGATAGAAGAATAAAGTAGTAGAAGTAGGTGAGAGTACCACACTAACTTAGCAATTCCAAAAGGCGACCAAACTACTATTAGGTCAGATAGTTTTATACTGCCACTGCAACAACAGACACAAGGAGCATCAGCATCACAGCAATATGTTGGTACTTTTTTTTTGTTGTTGCATTGTTTGTAATTGAAAGTGAAATCTGGCACAGATTTCCTCATTTTCTTTATATTTATAGTTCTTTCGATTGTTAATTAGACATTTTTTATTAGACGGACACTCTTACTTTATTTATTACTTGTTTTGATAAGGCTAATTATAGATTGGATGCATTAAATTTTTTTTTGTATTTGTGTTATTATTGTATTGCTGCATTGGCACTCTACTGTTTATGTTCCATTTTAAGTCCATTGAATTTTGTTTTGTATATGGTTAATGAATTTATACATACATATATGGTGGATTGGAATTGGGATGCTTACCTAGAATGAAAAAGAAAAGAAAAAAAGTTTATTAGATTTAAAATAGAATTTATTACTTTTTAATGAATTATTATTTATTAATTAATAATTTCAAGACGAAAAAACCTTAGAATTGAAAAAAATTTGCATTAATAAAATTTTTATTGCAAATAAAAATATTTTGCATTAAAAATAAAATTTTATTGCAAATAAAAAATTTGGTGCATTGAAAAAAAAAATTCAATGCAGTGTGTATACTATTTTTTTTTTTTTATATTCGTCGAATTCCTTACAATTTTGACAATTTGGCCTTACATAAGCTATTTCAACCGAATGTAAGGCCAAATTGTCGAAATTGCAAGAAATTCGAGGAATATTAAAAAAAAATTAATGCACACATTTTGCATTGAATTTTTTTTTTTTTTTTTTGAATTCACAAATTTTTTATTTGCAATACATTTTTTTTTTTGTATGCAAAATATTTTTATTTGCACTAAAAATTATATGTTCAATGCAAATATTTGTTAGTAACAATAACTTTTTTTTAAATAAATTTTTTTTATTTGCAATACATAATTTTTTTTTAATGCAAATATTTTTCAAATTTTTTTATTAATGAAAATTTTTTTCAGTTGCAATCAATACTTTTTTAATTTCAAATGCATTGTTTTTCAATTGATATTTTTACAACACTGATTTGAATGTATCAACTATATAATTAAGTTATGCATTCTTAAAGTTGAGGTAACAATAAAACATGACTAAGATATAGAATGTGAAAAAAGTGGGTCTGGAAAGTCCGATTTTAATTTTTAATAAAATGCATCTTGAAAAAAAAAATCAGAATTTTTGTTTTAATATAAAAAATTTAGTATAAAAAGTTAATGTTAAATTTTAAGCAACTTGATAGCAAAATATAAATTTCTTGAAAATGAACTAATTAATAACGTTTCAAGTAATGAACAACTTTGGAAATGTTTAATTTTCTAAAAATAATTTAAAAAAAAAATCAATTGAAAAATTTGAAAATTTTTTTTTAAAGCCTCGTAAGATTTTTATTTTTTTTTCTGAGAATTAATTAAATACATACATATTTATACTTTTAAATAGAAAAACTTTCAATATACAATTTAAAGAAAAATTGCCTTTGTGTTGCCGCCAGCAGCAACAAATTGAGCTATATTTTTACTTGTTTCATTGTTTTTAGTGAAATGTTATTATTTAGATTTTATATTGGTGTAAATAATTTATTATTAAATAATCCTTGGAATAAGAAACATTATTTTAATATGTTATTTAAAAAGTAAAAATACAGTCCACAATATTAATTCTATTTACGCACAAATTTGATCAATGGAAACATGATTCGTTGATAAAATCCGGCTCGAAGGACCTTACAAATGAATTTATAATTTCTGGCGTTTTACGTTAGAAGTAAGAAGGAGGTTCAAAATGGCCTAAGTTAGATCGTGTAAATAGTGGTAGAGAACTTGATTATTGATTTTTCTCTATTTATTTGGAATTTTTAAATTGTCTCATATGAAAAATAACATTCTTGCATGTTTTTTATACTATTTAAAAAAAGTAAAACTATGAATTTTATAACGTATTCTCAAGTAGCACACTTGTGCATAAACTGGTGTAAATTCATTAATTTTGGTGTATAATTGAAAAAAACTTAAGATTTTGGTGTATTTGTCAAAAATATCGGTATAAAAAATACACCATTGTATTTTCTGTGCATTTTTTCAACATTTATTTTGAAATTTGGTGCAAAAAATTAACCGGTGCTCAGTTGTTTTTAAAATATACCATTAATGGTATATAAAATAAATCGTTTCTGCAACCAAAAAATATAGCATATTTTTTTCACTGTATATTGTAGATAAAATACACCATTTTTATTTGCCAAATATGTTTTGGTGAAGCTTTAACACCATATGGAAATAAAATGCTCTTAAATACATAAAAATAAATAACAAAATGTAATTGAAATTATTCAGTCGCGAATAAATTCTTAAAGAGCACACAGCATTTTTTAATTAACAAAAATGAGTTCTTCGAATTTAAATTAATATAATGTTGTGTTGATATGTTGTACAAAATGTAATGTTGTTGCAAAATTTGATCGATCAGGAAATCATATGAGCTTTCCTAGATTTGATTCCAAGCTAAGCAATGTTATATCCCTATTTATCAGTGGTGTAAACGCAAACGTTGACCACAAATATTTTAGAGATTTATTGAAGACGAAGGAGGAAGTTGAGCCGAAAGTACCAAAAAGATAAAGTTAGATGCAAATTTGGACAAAAAGGATGGAGAAGAGGATCCGGAGGCACAAAAAGTCGATAAATATGAAGAAGATGTTGTTGCCGAGCCACAAGAACAGAATTAAAAAATGTAAAAAATGTATGAGTTTATAATAAATTTGTTTTTATTGTTTATAAAACTTTTTTTTTTTGTCAAGGGTTTGCACATTTCTCATACCATAACAGCAAATAAAATATACCGAAAAAAATATTTTTTGACATATTTTTAACAATTGTGCATTTTTCTCATTGCTCCTTTAGTTTCCGTGCGTTTTTTGTATAATTTATCAATATAATATAAATCAGTGAATATTTTATACAGTTGTCAGCATAATAAATGCACTGAAAAGAGCATATTGCATATAACTTTTACAATTGTGTATTTTGTTTCTTTTTCTTTCAAATTGGCTCATTTTTTATTCCAAATTCAGGAATTGGTGTATATTTTGGACAACGGCCATATTTTTACTTGCTCTATAGGGCAAGTATTGGTTTCGTGTCAAAAAAAAAATTCGAGGTTTTAATTGAAACTAACATTACGATGATGGAGAGGTACGAAAAAGTGGTTTTCGTCATGACGTCCGTCGGTCTGTGCGTCGGTGCGTCTGTGCGTCTGTGCGTCTGTGCGTCGTCAAAAAAAGGTGTACATGAAGCTGCAGCCTAAACGGGTGAACGGTTTTTCTTGAAATTTGGTACAGTTGATTTTTTCGTAATTTCCAAGGTTGGTTTTTTTTGTTTTGTAATATCTTGCTTAGAACATATACCTCCCATACAAAATGTTCGAGGTATTGCAATTTTCTCGAAAACGGCTCTAACGATTTTGATTAAATTTGACCCACGTAATACTGTACGTAAATCTAACAAAACTGCGTTTTTAGTTTTTCTCAAAAAATACGTATAGTGAAAATATGATATTAAAATTTTTTTTAAATCACCGATGTCGGCTCTTCCCGTGCATCGTTAATGAGTTATTCCAATTTTCTCGAAAACGACTCAAACGATTTTGATTAAATTTAACACACGTAATGTAGTACGTAAATCTAACATAATTGCGTTTTTAGTGTTTCTCAAAAAATACGGATAACGGAAATATGGCTTAAGAAATTATAAAAAAAATTACATATTTTTGCATTTCTTATGAAATTCCTTAAAAAATCAAATTATAACCAATTCAAAATATTTTTACAAAAAAGCTTTGACATAAAAGGTATGATAACATAAGAGCAAGTACGTGCGGCCCCAGTCGTGCATTTTATTTAAGGAATAATAGGAAAAATTGAAATTCATGTGGCCGCCATATTTAAATAAAAACAATGATTAGTTATTATAATATATATACTGTCTTAATTATGCCACGTTTTTTGTGTCTTTGACTTGTTTTTAACAAAAAGTCTTTGAAAAAGTCTTAAAACAACCAAAAACTATAATTAAAAAAAAAAAAATTTTACGAATCGAATAAAAAATCTTTGAATTATTAAAATTTTCGAGGCGCTCGAATTTTAGACGGGGTAGGGCCAAAAATCTATCGACAGAATGTGCTTTGTTTTAAAATAAGGCACTCAGAATCATATTTATTCATGATTTTATTACGTCTATAATTATTATGTAGGTGAATACTTGGATTCATATAATGAGTTAAAAATTCTTCTTCTAACCCGAGTTAAGAAGCTGCCAACAGAATTAATATTTAAAACAAACACAATGACAATTAACTGTAAATTTAGCTTAAAAAAAAAACAATGTAAAAACGTTAGGCCCCTTTTGTGCCAACATATTACTAATATAATCAATGTACATTTTTAGATTACTAGCTTTAAGCAAATTGTATATATAATAACTGTTCAATAAAAATATCGTTAAATCGTTAAGTTAAAAATTCTTAGAGACACTTTCTTTCATATAATAAGTAACGGTGTAAATTATAATTCATTAATTTATTTCGAATTGAAAAAATAAACTTCGGTTTAAATTTTAAATAGAAAAAATTTAAGTTTCGGATTTTAATACACCTATGGAGATATAATCCCAGTAACCAGAACAATTTGTATACCACTGGCACAACTTATATACCGAAAACCGGGTACAAGTTTTATGCAAGCGGTGTTTATTATATACGAGAACATGGGTATTATTTACACTGAAACAGAATTAAATGTCTAAAAACTGCACTAAAAAGTAGTGTATTTTTTATATTCAAAATGCATATCACGAAAGTGTAAAATATACACTAAATATTTTGGTGTATTTTTGACTTTTGTGCTACTTGAGTTTTTATCTTGTTAAGGCATCCGAGCCGAGAGAACAGAAAAAGTGATTTCCGTCAGATTTTAAGCTGATTTAAAAGAAATCAGGAAAATGAATGGTCGTGTAAAACGCTCGATCTACTTGATACACACCAAAAATATCATTTCAATGTTCAAGCTCAAATAATATAAACATAACGTTCCACTAAGTATTTCAATCTATTTATTAAGATTATATGGTTTGAAATATTTTATTTAAGAATATTCAAGGTTTCTGCACAAAAAGTTCACTACCTGGGTTGAAAAAAACTTAACAAAAGGGAACGAAAATACAACATAAATAAAGATAAAACCACAGAAGAGCCCACAGTACAAAAAGAAAAATTCTATGAAATATTTGAAAAACCTCATAGGGCTAAGCTACCTTTGCAGCTTGAGGTTTTCTATCTCGAAGTTCGATTTCTAGTTTCCTTCAATACAGGCATACGATGGTATAAATGTTGCTATAGAATGAAAACCTTTTGGTCAGTTCGGTCACATTGTCATCATCATCATCATCATCAACAGCAGCAGCAACACAACATTCGAACTGGACCCACTATAAACAATGAACAGGAACTCAAAGATCATCGGAACGTTCCAAATTGTAGGTAAACCTAAAACCAAAACGGGTGTGTTGTTTTGTTTGCATGGGTGCTATGATGGGGATGTCTGTGTGCATATTGCCCACTACTATCAGCACCCAGACAAGCGGGGGACAGCATAAAGTGTATATTCACCTATGTATAATAAAACCAACGGCAAAAGATTGTTGCGGTCTTGAGCACAAAAAATACCGCAAACTCAGTCGAACGTTACATGAATGTAATTGAGTATGAATGCAAACGGGCCAGCAGAGGCAAGCCAAAGAGGAGGCAACCTACCTACCTACAAAGTTTTCCAAAGCAGATGCAAAAATATTTAAATCGCTATCGTTTTGAATCAGCTTGCATTCAATTAAGAAAAATGATTTGAGTTGGAAAGCTCAGAGATTATCCAATTTAATTGAAGATATTTCAAACAAAACACAAAGAAAAAAACGAAAAAAACGAAAAAAATGAGAAAAATGTATTTGCGTTGGTTTTGTTTTATTACAAATTTAATGCGCTTTTGTGGGTCTTTTGTGTTACAAAAGCCAGACCAGACATCAGGTAACAAATAAAGAAAAATGTTAAACATGAGAAAAACTTAATCAACAATAGTCAGGTGGTGTTTTTTTTTTTTTTGTTTTTGTTTAGTTTTTCTACCTGACCACTTTTATTTTTTTGTTTTTATTCTCATCTACAACCGGTGAACTTATGAGTGTGATGTTAAGTTTATTCCAAGAAGATTAAATTTCAACCCGTTTACAAGGTCGTTTAGTGGAAGATCAGAATGAAAACACAGAAATTTATGCAGGAAAGAGTAGGTAGAAATTTGAAGCTCTGGAATTAATATTTTATTTGTTTGTTTATCTTCACTGTGAATTAGTCAAAGAGGTTTTTTAAAACAAAAAAAATCAAACTCATTAAAATACGCCTAACAAAGACTTTACATATTTCTAATTGGGGGTTATTAAGCCGCAAAATTAATGGCCAAATTAATTCGTTGTGGCATAAGTCGATTTTTTGAATAGGGTGTCGAATTGATGTTAATTAAGAATGTACCTATAGTTTTGGGCTCTATCAAAACAAATTATGAAAATGCCAAACTTTATTATTGTTTTTTTTTTTCTTTTTATTGTTCGAAAGTTTAATTAAAGGTTTTTTTTTAGTTAATAGTTATAGAGACTTTTTGCACTAGTTTTTGGTTATTTTTCTTGTGGAATTATTCTTAAAACTTTTCAAAAAATATTTTTGAAATCCGTTTGAGAAAAACTAGATTTGATTTTGGCATATAAAAATGAAACTCGACCTTGTTTCCCCTTAATTCTCTGTTCGAAATAAATTCAAAACTTTCAATTTCCACAAAAAATTGATTGCAGAAGCGTATTTTTTTCACCTGCTATACAGATATCAGTTCAGGAAAAACTTACTTATGTATTTCAAAAATTAAAAATTAAGGATTATATTTTTAAAATTCTACCTTTTATGAAAGCTATTTTTTTAATGTTTCGGTTACCCTTTTGAAAAACGTTTATAAAGTTTCTTGCAAATGACTGAATCAATTTCAATAATTTTGTTTATAAAAGAAAACTTACATTTCTTAAAAATGAAAATTTTGAAAAAAAAATTAAATTTTTAAATTTAAACAAAGATTTTGCGACTAAATGTTTTTCCAAAAAAAATGTAATGCAAATTTCGTAAATTAAATGAAACCTAAAGAAGAACTGGGATTTTTTAACAAAAAAAAATTGTGCAACACTATTGTACAATTAGGTGGCAATTTTCTCAAAAAATTACTTTGAAGGGAAAATAAAAGCATTTGAACACAACTGCAATAAAACCAAGATATGTACCTACTTTTTATATACAAATTTGAGTAAATGAAAAAAAAAAATAATTTAAAGAACATAAAATTCGTTCCACAAAGGAAAACAAAAACAACTTAGATGAAATTGATCTCCAAAACAAATAGGCAGTTTGATTTTCTTATTAAGATGCATTTTTTTACAAAAAAAAAATACAAGATCGTAAGAGCCATTTGAAGAAAATAATTTTTTGAAAAAATTAATTAAATAAGATTGGCAGGTTAACCATTTTGTAGCAATTAATAAACACCTTAATAAAAAATTTTAAATTATCCAATATTCCGTTTTTTAAAATTTGATTTTTCAAAAATAAAAAAAAACTTTTTTAAGAATCCAAAAATTAATTTTTTTTTTCAAAATTTTATTCTTGAACTATATTAATATTATATAAATGCTTTGGTAAAATTGAATAAGCCGTTTGGAAGAAAATCGTATTTAAAAAAAAAACTACTATGACAGGCACTGTTAATAATGATATTTTCAAACAAATATTTCTTTAGATTAGAAAATAGATACACTGCGGTTCACTTGAATAAAGGCACTAATATTACAAAAGATAAAAGCGATTGGTGATGTGGTTTGGTAACTTAACAGATTTTCAGTTTTGGGTTTTCAAAGAGTAACTTATTACAAACAATATTGTAAAAACAAAAAACCAAAAACAGAAACCGTTTGGCTACTAGTTGCGTTTTTTCGCATTTCCTGACAAAACACTGTGTTTTGTTTGGTTCACTAGAATAAAGGCAGGCTCTTAAATCTTGTAAAAACGATGGAAAAGAGTGGATAAAATTAGTTTTAGTATAGAAAAGTGCAACTTTGTAATAATTTGTGTATTTTAACAAAATCTGGGCTAAAAGCTACCATTAGGTACCACAGAATATGCAAAAATAGAAGCTAACATTAAAAATGCACTTCTATTATGCACAGTCGTGAATGTTGTTGGTAAATACGCTAAATTTGTATGAGAATATTTTGAAATTAACGTAAACTAGTGATTTAATGTAAAAGTAAATCATGAGGCACCTAGACAAAGAGCCAAGAGAATTATAATTCAAAAACTAGCTGCACGTTCCGTAAACGTTGGCTCTAAAATCAAACGAAAAGTGGTGTTTATTTGATGTTAGTGTGATGGTTTGTACCTTCACTGAAGTTAAATATTTACAATACAATATTTAAAAGCCTCAAAATGCAGAATTAGACCACTATTATGGTCAAATAAGGCAAAATAAAAAGTTCAATATTTACGGTTGCATTTGAAGAAAACAAAAATGTGGTGGTGAGTGGTTTTTGGATGGAAAAGAAAGCATCTAAAATGTTCCAGAACGATATTAGTCCTATTTCTTAGATTTAGAAAGGAGGTACATTTTTTGCATCACCAACAAAGGTCGCTAAAAAGTGTAATAGGAAACAATACTTTTTTATAATATGCAACAATTAACTTTTAGTTACATGGTTCGAAAATAATTGCAAATTTTGACAAACAGATAACAGTGGAAGCTTTCGTTGTGGTTAACACTATCGGTAAACAAACGTCATGAGCATTCCATAAGGTAAATGCCCGAAATCACATCGCAATAAAAATAAAACTGATGCATATTCGATCAAGATGAAGGTTCCCTGGACTAGCCTTCATATTAATCGAATGTAAATGTTATGGAAAACTATAATTTCTTACTTTTTAAGATGTTACCAAGCATTTTTTGTAATTTCTCCACTTTAGTTCGTGATTGTGCACTGTGAAAATGCATTTCCAGTGCAAACTTCGATTTTCTTCTTTTTCGTGGTTAATAATAAAAGCTCTTGGTCCATATTTGGTTAAAATGCACAAATAATATCAACGCTTCACTTTTCTATACTAAAACCAGTTTGATCCACCGTTTTTCATTACTTTACTCGATTTTATAGCCTGCCTTTATTCTAGTGAACCACTGTGTTTTGTGAAAAGTTGCGAAAAAACGCAACTTGTTTGTTATAAATTGCTTTTTAAAATACCAAAACCTAGAATTTGGTAAGTTACCTTTTTTCTTTTCTTAAATAAGTGCCTTTATTCAAGTGAATCGCAGTGTATATTCTAAATATTAATTAAATTAAACTTCTCTTAAAATTTTTTAACAAAATCGTTAAATTAAACTTCTCTTAAATTGTTCTATGACAGTTCCCGTTATTCTTGGATCTTCTTATGCTACGTTTTATAGATGTTTTAATATACTATCGACATTTATTCAAAACTAAATTAATAAATACTTAGGTTTTTTGAAATTTGGTTAATATTTCAAACTCATAAATATTGTGCCCTTGCATCGTTTAATTGAAAA